>NC_135719.1:2207130-2507130 GCF_964656455.1 Halichoerus grypus
TGGTAGGAGACCCATCTCTGACCTTTGTGTCCTTCTCCCAACTCAGCTTGGAGCTCTGGAGACTGATGTGACAGCCCCGAGCCATCCTCCCCTTTCCACGGGCTGCCCAGCTAGTGAGGGGCTACGTCAGGCCTCCAAGGGCACGTTTCCCCAGGCTGTGCACCAGCCTGCTTTGGTCCATGTCCCTCCAAACGGGAGGATGTCATGCCAATTTTCAGGCTTCTCCCCACCCTACTTGGCCTCCTCTCTCTCTCTCTCTCTCTCTCACCGGCCTGGAGGGTGGGCAAGCAGAGCTGGGATGCACGTCACCCTGCTCGGGCACCTTCCATCTTTATTCTTTGTCGTCATTTTTGGAAGTGTGTGGTTTCCAAGGTTAAGGACATCTGAGTTTGTGGAAGCCAGTGGGAAGGCAACCAATGGTCATACACGCTTTTCACGGCAGGGACACGTCCCCCATGGGTCAGGATCCAGGGAAGGAAGGTGAGCGTCTCTGTGACCTGCAATCCCGTTATCTTACAACAAACAGTTTGTTTAGATAAATACTCAGCATTCTCGACAGACAATTTTGTGAAAAATGATTCAGTTGCATAGATTTACACTTTGTTGAGAAAGGACGTGTGAGTGTCTGAGGGTGGAGCAGAGAGGACGGAATCGTGGACATTTATCAGATCAGATCAGACCTCACGCTTCTGTGTCCACCATCGCCAGAAAGTGCGGTTGGAGGCCAGAGTTTCAAGGACCCGGGTGAACATGAGCTGTGGTTGAGGGGACTGTGGTGGACATCTATTGCTTTTGTCCGCTTAGTCCTTTCCTTTGTCCTATGGTAACAGAGCAGGACCTCCTGGCCAAAAGGATGGGCGCGTGACCTCAGCCAGAGAAACAAAGTCCTCCGATGGGGTTTTCCAGATGGGGACTGGGAGAGAGAGACTTGCTTTTCTCAGTGTCAGAGTGACACTGTGAATGTGAAGGGTGACAAGTGAATGTGAAGGGAATGAAACCAACATAAGGAGCCCGAGAGAGAGAGAGAGAGAGAGAGTTAGTTCAGGGCCAGTCATCTCTGAGCTCGGCTGCCTTCCCACGATCTGGCTAAGGATTTGATCAGACCAGCTCCGCTGGGCTCCCTTGAATCAGGTTTGGAGAATCTGTGGAGCCCTGACTAATGGACTCCCCCTCGGGGGCAGGTGTAAGACGCGGCGTGAAATCACACAGCCGGAGGCTCCACACTTCTGGTTCCTGAAGAGTTACAGCCGCTGGTTTGTCATGGGAGATGTTAGAGCAGATTCTCTGTTAGAATTTCAGTGTGACTTCTATTGCTTTAGTGAGCATGGTTTTTATTTTGGATATTGAATCAAAAAAGGGCTATGAAGGTCAGTGCCTGAGAGAACAAGGGGTCAGAAGAAGGAAGGATGCTTTCTGCGTTCCCTTGCAGGAAAAGGTCCCCGAGGACCTGGTGTGGCAGTGGGGTCAGGGGTCGGGGGCTGAGACTAGGAAGAGCCATGGAGGAACACATCTGTCTCTTCTGGGCATCAGAGAGAGTGCCCTGTGTTACTGCCAAAAGACTTCGGACCCTCCCCAGGGCGAGCACCTACCTGTCCTGGCACAGAAGGGCTTACGGAGATGTGGGATTTTCGCTACTAAACCCAGAAAGCCCCGGCGAACTGGGACAAGTTGTGTCTGGTTTGTTGCTTTGGGAAAAACGCGTAGTCAGTCTCTGTGATTGGAGCGTGGTCATGGCTGCTGAGCTCTTGGTCTCTTTTCTGACCTAACAGTAGAGAAACAGAGGATTGAAATGCATGATAACATCCCAGAACCCAAAGATCAAACGTTCAAAATGTAAGTGGGTGAACAGAAGGGTTCTCAGGCATCAGGGGATGCAAAGCCTGAGAGATGTGCTCTCGTTCAGGAAGACAACACCACCGGCGACAGACAGCGGGGAACCATGGAGCTGCGGGACGCCAAGGACGCGGGGAGGACACAGGCCCTGGGGCAGAGAGGACACCGGGTGCTTGGGCGGCTGGCTGGGGCGCTATCGCGAGGGAAGCCTCCATGGGAGGGCCTCCAGGCTGTGTAGACTCTGCCTTCCAGCCACGAACTTGGAACAGCTTCAAGAGACCTATCTTGCGCCATCTTGAATCTGTCCAGAAGTGGTTGCCTCTGCCATGGGCTAGAGCTTTAATGAGGACGAGCTTAGGTGTCGCCATTGGGTTCCCGCATCGCTGGACCTCGTTTCATTATTTTTCTCTGACTCACCGGGAAGTTTCTGGAAATTGTTAAAGTCGTGTTTCTCCCTCCTCAACTCAGTTACAGACTTCATAAAAGTATAGGGTAGATAAAGAGGGGTAAAAAAGTCTCTTAATTTCCACAAATCCAGACATGATGCTAAAATTTAATTAATAATTTTTCATTTTTTGAAATGCATATGTGTTTTTAAAACTGGGATTATACTATTTCATTTTATAACCTGATTTCTTTCTAAGCATAAAATGTGCACATAGATACACACAACGTTAGAAGCACATCGTATACCTAATTGAGTATCTTGCTTTTACTGGGTGCCATTTGTTCATGTCATCATTATATCTTTTGGAAAGTTACCTGAGGTGGGGCACAGCATTGCTTCATGTGGATGCAAAATCATCTGGTTAAGCATCTCTCTTTTGGGGATTTTAACTCTAATTTTTGATGTTAAATGTTCCACACCAGCATGGATGGACCATGCTGGTTCCATGGTTCCATGCATCCTAAAGTGAATCTTTGCTTACTTCCCTATTATTTCCTTAGGCTAGATTTCTAGAGGTAGCTCAAGGAAGACACACATATTTAAACCTCTTATTACATATCGACAGATTGTTTTCCAGGAAGATTCAACCTGTTTATGCTCTTGCCCTGAGCGAAGAATAATTTCCTTTTTACCTTTACTGATTGAACTCTCCAACTCTGGCCAGAGTTCTGTATTATTTTAAGAAAATATTTGCCACTTTGCTGAATTAATAAAAGATATTTTGATTAACATTTGTTTGATTAGTAGGGGGATTGATTTTTTAAAATGTATTTATTCTTGTTCTTTTGTGAAAACTCTTATTTTTGTCCATTGTTTTTTTCTAAATAGATGTGATTTTTTCTTAATTAGCTCATACAAATTATGAATATTAATCCTTTGCCATTTTATCACCAGTTTGCAATTGGCTGTCTTCTAATTAAATTCAGGAATTTTTTGTCCTACACTCAAACTGTTTTAAAGTCAAATTGACCCTTTTCTGTCATTTTGTTTCATTGCATTTATTCTTAGAAAGTTCTTATATTAAACTTTACTTATACAGTATTTTGGTGATTTTTTGATTTCATTTTTTTAACATTTGACTCTGAAAAATCTTTTTTTTTGTAATTTTGAAAAAAAATTAAAAACAGAAAAAATGTAGAAACTAATTTAACAAATCCTCGTATAACTTGCTAGTGGCATTTAACAGATGCCATCATTTTGGCACATTTTCTTCCAATATTTACAATGGCAGAGATCAAATGTCCCTGAAACCCCCTTTGTGCTCTTCCTTGGTCCCAGCCCTCCCTGCGCCTCCTCAGAACAAACCCATCACGAAATCTGTGGATGCCCCCAGGTTCTTGTTTCTATGCTTCTGTGCTACCCTGAAAACAGTATAGAGTATTATTTCATGTATTAAAAAAAAAAAAATGAGGAAATCTTATCATATCAATACATTCTGCAGCTTTTCTTTTTTTAACCCAGGATTGTGTTTTTTGAGATTTATCCACTTGGATGCTTGGATCTAGCATATTGAACTGCGGTGTGATCGATCGTCCAGCACATGAGCCTATCCTGTCCGCTAATCTGTTCCCCGAGGGCACCACCTGGGCACATCCAGCCACTTCCCTCCAGCCCACCCTGCACACAGTGGGGCTTCCAAAAGGCTGTCTTCCAAGGTAGGGTCTCTGAGACGGAGACAAGTGGGCAGGAGGGACCTGGGGAGTATTCTTGGATGGGCACAGGTGGCAGAGAAGGGAAGGGGACGGGTGGACAGAGGGAAAATTGGGCCGTGATTCAGTCTCAGGAAGTCCCTGTCAACCCCATGGTGGCTTCCAAAATGGGGAGGACCACCCTGTCCCCACCAAGTTGCTGTGAGTTGGGCTGGGCATCAGGTCCTTCCATCCTGAAGGGGGATCTGGGCAGCACGTCTCAGCGTCCACTGCTCTTGTCTTGTTACTTCCCCGCCTAGAGAATGGGGCACTCTCTGCAGCTCCTGGAAGGCTGAGATCTCCAAGGGCGACAGAGCCATGGAGGACCCTCTCTTCTAGCCCCTCCTGATCCAGGCACAGAATGTTTGCTAAGTGTGCAGCAGATCCTATCCCCTTACATTTAGGAGTGCTTTTTCCTCACAGGTTCAACCCCATTTTGTCCTATCTGTACTCTGTTTTGCAAAAAAAAAAAAAAAAAAAAAAAATTGTCTGAAGTTATTGGCATGTAGATTAACTGACTCATTGGTTCATTCACAAATATTTATTGAATGCCTCAGTGTGCCCAGGCACGGTTCTAGGGGTTGGAGATACAGTGTTCAGATATTACATTAGAGGGAAAGGCAGACAGCAAACTAACCCACAAATGCATAATATAATGATAGATAGGAATACATTAAGTGGGAAAAGATCAGGTCAAGTTAAAGGGATAGAGAGGGGGAAAGAAGGCATACCTTAGTTTAAACAGGGACCTTGGAAGGCTTTTCTGATAAAGTGACATTTAAGCAGAGACCAGAAGGAAATGAAGGAGTGGTAAATATAAGTATTTGGGAGAAAAGTGTTCCAGGAAGAGGTACAGCATGTGCAAAGGTCCTGTGGCAGAAGAAAGCTTGACATGTTCAAGATCCATCCAAAAGGTCAGTGTGGCTAAACTGGAGTGAGGGAGGGAGGCATAGGAGATGCTTAAAGAGGTAGCCAGGTCACACCAGGTAAGGCCCTGTAGAGCATCCCAAGGAGTTTTCTCTTTTACCCTGAATATGATGAGAGCCACTGTAGCGTTTGAGGGGGCAAGTGAGATGACCTGACTTAGGATTTTAAAGGAGCACTCTAGCATCTCTGTGAGGGATGGAAATTGAGGGGACAGGCATGGAGGCAGGGAGAGTTCCTGCAGGAGTCCAGGAAGACAGGGCTCCCTCCGGGAGATTGGACGTGCAGTATCCAGAGTGAGTATGGTGGACAAGGTCCACTAGGAAGTGAGTATCGGGGGGAAGAGGTCCCAGGACGGGAGTCCCACGGCTCTCCAGCGGGTGGAGGTCAGAGAGCAGGTGAGGCCAGCTGAGGGCTGTATTTGAAGAAAGAGCCCTCCCCTCAGCAGACCCCTGGAGGACTCTTGTTGGGAGGTGGGCTCCAAGGCTGTTCCCTGAGCCAGCAGTGCCCGCCTCTGGGTCTGGAGCCCTGCCGCGGGGCATGGACACCCCCGAGCATTCCCGTGGAGGCTGCCCACCGCCGTGAGCTCCTTCCGCTCCGTTACCTGGTCGTGCTCCTCTTTACATCCCTCGTGGCTCGAGGCCCAGCTTCCTGAACTCTGTGGATTCTCATTTTATGTGAGACGTGAAACGTCCTTTCCCTAAATACAATTTCTTACTTTATTAAAACTCCGTCTAATCCAGTTTTTTGGCCGAAGACACACCGGGCTGTATTTATTGGCAATACTATTATCTACTTAAGCAAGGAGAAAAGAAACCAGAGCTATTTAACGAGGTCCAAAGCCAAGGCAGCCCCGGAGTTCCCTTTGGTCTCTGCCTTTTCAAGTTACAATGGAAACTCTTACTGTGGGTAAAGAGAAATCGGAGGCAGGGCTGCCTTTGAGGCAAAGAATGACCACCCATCCCTCTGGAGCACTTTGATCGGCCTCGCTCCTGCTGAAGCCGAAGGTAGAGGTTAAGTTGGCTCCGCAGTATCTGGGAGAGATTGTTTCTTGCTGTTTGGCAGACATAAGTAGCTTCTGGGGCCAAGAGTCACAGGTCCCCAGATCCCCACTCCTCCAAGCCTTCTTTGCAAAGAAGAACGCCCTCAGGTTCAGTGCGCTCTGGCAGGTTGGACTCCACTGAACGCCAGGTTACGTGAGGCCGAGACGCAGCACCAGGACAGGGAAATTCACAACATCAGACTTGGGGGAAAGGACTGAAAGCCTCTCTGTCCACACACATTCTTTCATATTTTCGTAAAACTCACCAAAGTGCTCTCCTACCCTCACCTCAGTTCACTTGAGCTTCCCCCTTCCCAGGTAGTTTAGGAAATATCCATGTCCACTTAAGACAAAACGGTCTGCACTCACGTCTGTCTGCTTGGAGAGTGGTGTATTTCGAGAGAAGGGATGATTTCTTGTTGTGGAAGCACCTTGGTGAGGTGAGGTCGAGGAGGACAAAGCCACCCGAACACAGCCTGGCTGGCGGGATGAGTGGAAGGACCCCCGAATTGCTCCATGTGACCCTGTGGGAGAAATGTGGGCTTCCTAAGGCAGCCCCAGAAAGCCAGGTAGCCAAGGGGGCTTATGAGTGCCTGCGGGTTCCTTTGTCTTTTTCTGCTTGCAGAGTCCCTGGCCCATAGTAGGGGCTCAATAAAATGTTTGTAGGATCAGTGGAGTAGGGGAGGGACGTGAGGGGCTGCTGGGGAGCGTTCAGGCTGATTTCTCACAATTGAGGGTCCGGGAGCTCACACCATTCTCAAGGACGTCAGAGGAATGTGGGACCCAGAGAGATTGGAATTGGAAACCTCAGGCTTCCACCCATTTCACTGATGGGAAAGCTGAGCCCAGAGATGTTATCTGATCTGTCTAAAGTGAAGAAGTCTGAGTACAAGCAATAGGGCTTGACCCATGAGGCCCTGACCTGAGTTTTGTCCTGCTGCTTTGTTACACGGGTGGTCGCCTTCGTCTGCCCCTTCCTGGGCTCTGAGCACTTCTTTTTGGGTTATGGTCTCACTTTATTGGAGAGTAAAAGGACACGGAGTGGATGTGGTGGGTCCCTAAATGACTACTTATTGAATTATTGTTCTCTAGGGAGAAGTTGGAGCTCATCGTGGAAGTGGGGGGTCTTGGGAAGAAAAGGGTTGGGAAGCAGGACACCTGGCCTGTTGTCTGAGCTACGCCCCACCTCACCGCTCAGCCCCGGGCAAGTCACTTCCTCTTTGTAGATCTGTGTCCTTGTGGTCCATCGTAAGAGATCTGTTTGGTCTTCGTGCACTGTTCCTGGCTCACAGGTCCCCAAACCCTTGGAGTTCCCTGAGTGCTAGGAGCAATGGTCTCATCCTCTGTCCCGATGTCTGTCTCACCAGGAGATAGGCGTCAGGGGATCCCTCGAGAAGTGCATTCATGGTGGCAGTGGATAAGAAGTAGAAGGAGCCCGAGTTGGCTGTGATGAGGATGTTGATTTGGTTGCTCAGAGATACGATCCGACAGTGTAAGGAAGGAAAGGCAGGGATGCTGATTTGCATGGCTGTCCCAACTGTCTCTAGCCGGGCTGTTCCCCGGGAAGGGGTAGAGACAGCAGCCACTCTGATGGGCACTGGTTTGGGGTCTGGGTTCCTGCCCAGGGAGCTGGGTAAGTGGCTGAGGGCGGGGCCCCAGCAGGCTGAGGAAGACGCTGACTGGAGAGAGCCTGCGTTCAGACACCCGGCTCCCCGGCCCCCCGCCAGAGGGGACGACTGAGGCATGTTTCTGCACCAGCTTCCCGAGGGTCCCCTGCCGGACCCAGCTCCAGCCAGTCTCGGTGACAGCTGGCTTGAGAAAGCACCTTTGACAGGCTGCCGCCCATGGCTGTCTCGCTCCCCACCGCCCTCTCTTCACCTCCCGGGTGAAACCCCGCACTGCAGTCCTTGCCGTGGGATCCGCTGCTGGTGGAAGCCAGACAAGACAGATGCTGCATGAAAGAGTAACCCCGCAGAGCTGGATGACCAGGGGACATTCAGAAGATGACTGGGAAGCCTGATGCCCCAGCAGACCCTTCTCACACTCCTCATCAGCATCCAAAAAGATTTGCTGTGACCTGCTCCTGTGTGGAAGGCTCTGGAATAGCTGTCCTTTATGTGCCCACATGCACCTGTCTTTCCATTTGCAAGTGACCGAGAGCATCCTCTCGTGCTGTGGGAAGCACCTGCCGGACTCCTGAAGCATCCACTGGAAGAAGCCATCCAGCACGTTCCTCTTACGTAGGGAATGGAAGCCAACCACTGTGAGCTCAGAATCCCCTCCATCCTCCCGCCTGCCCCCAGGAGAGCCCCTTCCCCAGTGCCCGCCCTGCAGGACCCCACCCTCCACCTCTTCCTCTCCCCGCTCCTCTGTTCCTTTCCACTCAGGCTAATGCTGTTACCTCTTCAGCTGCTCCCTGGAAATTCCTGCTCCAGGGGCGCTGGTTACTCCCTTGGCCAGTCCTCGTCAGGGGGTTGTAACTGCTTCGTCTTTGATTTGCTTTATCAGAAGTGTGGTCCGGCTCCCTGCCCTGCACTTTCTAAAGCACCGATAACACTTATGTGAGTAGGAGACCTTACCAAAGTTTTGGGGATAAGGGATGGGGATTCGAAAACCCTCCCGAGAGGCAGTAACTGCCTCACCCCAACCCCGGGCCTTCTTTAGATTCCATTTTTAGATTTTTCCCCCCTAGATTCTGGATCGCCATCTCATAGCTGGGATGCAGTCTGGGTGGGAGACATTTCTCTCATCTTCTCTCTTCTCCAGGGCTTGGGGGTCCTTGAGCCCGTTTCTGCTGTCTGTTGAGGGAACAATTCCAAATTCCCGTAGGGGTGGGAGACAGCTCACCTTCTACCGCAGAAGAAGACCCGTCAGAGTGTCTCCACAAACCACAGAATCACCTGCTCCGTCACGAATGAAAACGGCTCAGATCGCAGCCAGGGTCTGAAGCAAACGTTTCCTCCCCTCCGACGAGTGGTCTTGCTGTCCCCGGTCACCCACTCCAGGAGAGACATTGTGCTTCCCGCTCTGCTTTTTTTTCTATTTCTTTTCTTTTCTTTTTTACTGTGAAGGTGAAGTGGGACTGATCCATGGGTGTCACGGGGGATACTTCCGAGAACGCTGGTGCACGCGGTTTCCGTTTCACAGGATACGGCTTTGCGTTCATGTTCATGCATTTAACATTTTCTGAGCGTGTCCTCCGTGCCAAGGTCATTGACACGTGCTGGGGACACATCTGTGGAAAGATGCCGTCCCCGTCCTTCAGAGTGCACACATGGAAAACGAGAGACCCACACGGTAGTTAGGACCCCTGAGCCGGAAATACACGCGGAGTTCATCTGCAGGCAGGAGACCCGGGTGTGAGACCTCGGTCCCCTTGTCCCTAATGTAGACACCCTGCAGAAGTCCTGGAAGACTGGGACGGGTCCTCGCAGGAGAGGCAAACACGGACACTCGACAGCCGGCAGGGTGGGACTTGGGACCCAGGTGTACCAACGACCGGCTGAATGAATGTCCCTTCATTGGGCCATATGGCCTCTCACCAGTGAGATGGTCCAGAGAATTCCAAAAGTAGAGAAAAAAAAAATCATTGCACACTTGAGCTTCCTCTATTCTTGGAAGGCTTATATATGATACATTTAAAAACACCCATTTTCGCGAGCATTATTTTTCATGACTATCGCTCTGATGAATAAACCAGAGATTTGGAGAGAAACGTTTTTCCACTAACTGGGGAATTCATTAGAGCAAGGAGGCTAGTGGTCTCTTCATGCTGGCATACTGTGGGATGCGGCAGCGAACAGAAGCCCGTTGGAAGGATGATTTTTGTCCCGTAGCAGATTTCCTAATCTATTTGCCTAATTCCTCAAGCTAATGAATAATTTATTGAACAGTCTGAACTTGTTGTAGAGATAAATTTTCTTAAGCCTCCACTCTTTGCCCGTGACTGTTCTACAACAAACCTCCCTTTTCCCTCTTGGTGGCATCTCATGACGCAGATCTGAAGCCTTGGTTTAAAACTTTGGGATGATGTTGGGTTCAGTGCTCACTGCGCCCGTGTCCAGCCTCTGGCTTCAACCCGAGGGACCTGGAGCGGATGGGTTGAGCCTGCCTTTTGCAGCCCTCCTCTGCCTCCCGGGGGTCACCCTCTCCTCCGGCGTGTTGGGGGTTGATGCTGCTATGGTCCTTCCTCTGTTGGTGGTTGTTACTCTCCCTCATGGCCGTCTGGGTAGCAGGTGCTCAGCTGGTGCCCCTTGGTGGGGTCCATGTGTGAGTCCTGTGGAAGGCCCTCTGGGATGGGGCCTCTGCCCTGCATGTAGGAGGTCCATTCTTGCCTGGTGTGACCTCTTGTTATCCCCAGAAGCTCCCACTTTGACGGTCTATTCCAGAGCTTCCACTGGGGAGGTTCCCTCACCTGCTGGCTGTCCCTTTTGAGGGGCATGCTGGCAAGAAGGCTCAGTCCTGGCTACTGTTGTGTTCACCACTGTGTGGCAAGCTCACACAGCCTTGCCTCTCCAAATCGGGGAATTCAAACTGCCACCTGCTACCCCACTTTCCACCTGCCGTTTCTCTCCAGTTCTCGCCCCCAGCCCCGGCTCCAATAGGCAGGAAGCATGTCCACACCTACTCTGCACAAATAACCATGCCACTGGAAGTAAGGGGTCAGTTTTCCTTTCTTTCAAGCCTCCCCCCCCCGCCCAGCTCACTGTGAGAGGTTGCCTTGGACCACCCATCATTTGGTATTGGAGGTGGAAAACCCCCAGAACTTCCAAAGTAGTCTGATGAGTTCTAATTCCAATGATTCTTCCAGTTTCCTCCTGTGTCCCCTGTGGCTGTCTGCTTAACAGATAGACTGGGGGTGGGTGGCTGGAGTGATGGCTGGGCTCGGCTTCCTCTTAATCATCTCTGCGGGGGGTGGCGATGATTACTTGGAATGCAAAATACGTTTTTCCTCAGCATGATTTCTCAGTTGCTGTGAAAAGTCCCACACAACACCCCACTGCAATTAAGGTAATTAAAAATTCTCACTCTATCAAACCCATGCATGAAAGAATTTAGAAGATGCAAAGAGGAAACCTCAGGTGAACTCCCTCACATGGACCTTTTCCAAGGCCCTGGGAGGGGCCCTAGGAACGGTCATACGCTTTTTTACAATTTGAACAAACAAGATATTTTTAACCACGTTTGGTTAAGACCACAGTGTCTTTCCACTTGGACTCGCCCTCTGCTCATTTGCCCTTGCGTCAGTTGGCATAGGAGTGGCTGCAGGTATATTTGGGTTTGGAATAGACTCCGGGATACCTCTATTTTGGGTCTGGTGGGATATATTTATGTGATTCACACTCCCTTCCACGTAGAGTGAAACTGTCGTTCCCCATATCCGTATGGGCATGGCTTTCAGGTACACTCCCTGACTCATCCGTGTCATGAGGTCACCCAGTGGACGGCCAGAGGTTGTCCCTCAATGAGCACATCCTGCGGTGGCCAACACAGGAAGTCTGTGTCCTGGTACAGATAAAAAGTTTGAAATATATTCAGACTCAGCCCAGATTGTTTTCTACATCCATAAAGCAAATTCCAAGGCATCTCTCCAAATTAGGAAAACAAATTCTGGTTTAAAATTTAGGATAAAAGCAGCATCGACTTACGAAGATGAATAGCTCTCATATCCGAAAGGCCCTCTACCAAGGTGTTCCCAAATTTTATAACAATTGTAAAACTATGTGTTGCTGCTAGCGAGGAGTCTGAGTCGTGAAGGTGGAAGGAACTTTTATAAGCTGTCGTAATTCTGATCGAGCGTGCCAGAGAAAAGGCTGCGTTAGTTTTCTCTTCTTGCTACACACAGCGAAAATCGCCATCAGGTGAACAGGACATCAAAAAGTATGCAACCAACTACGTAGGGAAAAAATGCTACAGGGGGGTGTCAGATAGTTCATGAAGATTATCTGTTCCCCAATTTTGTGAATTTGTGGCATGGAGGTCTTTTAAACATTTGTGATCTGTTTGGATTCCCACCCCCTCATTTGAAAAAGTCACTTTCATACTTAGTTTTGGTTTGGTGATTGCATATTCCTTTTTCTTAAAGACAGTTCTTTACTTTGTTGAAGTTTCAGGCATCACAAGCCTGCACCGGCCCTTGGTCATCTCTGTTAGCTGTTGCAAGATGTTGCTGAAGGTGCTGGACTCAGTCCTCCCACGTAGGGCTTTGCAGCCTCGCTGAAATCATAGCGTTCCAGGTCTGACGAGTGCTCTCTCTCTGAAGCACACTCTCCCCCTCACTGCACGTGGGGCTGTCACCGGCTGGACGCTTGTAGGGTTGACTCGTTTAACAATATACAAGAGCCAAAAAGCCGACATCATCTTTGACCTAAACTCTTGGGAATTTAGCCTGATCAAATAATTCATCAGAAGAAAAAGCTCCACCTTCACGGTGGCTTTACCACTTAAGATAAGCAACCTCGGGGGCTCATTCCGAGCACGACGGTCCCTCCCTCCGCAGCTGGTCCTTCAGCTTGAGGAAGTGCTCAGAGCACCGCGTCGAGGGGTCATCGATGACAAAATGATGTGTGCACCGTGACAGCAACATGCAAAAATGTCTGCATTTGGACAATGACTGGAAGGGAACAGGAAGATTGCTACGTCAAAGTGACGGGAATGGGGCGGGGTGGGGGGGCGGATTTTGTTCTCTCTTCTTGCTTCTTTCTTCAGTGCTGTCACGCTGATTGTACATTTGCTTCCAAAGGGAAAAGACACCAAGTGCTTTGGGCGTCCGCTGTCTGCACTCTTCCTGCTCACCCATGCACACAGGAGCATGCACTCACATGCACGCTTTCACACACACACACGCGCTTGCACATTCACACGCACCTGCTCACGTGCACCTTCTAGCGCCTTCGTTCTCCCCAGCCGCTGGCACCCACAGTGTTTGCTCCAGAAACAAGGAGACACAGCAGCCCTAACCCCTGACACCCACCTGCCAACCCTGCCAAAGCTGAGTTTTCTGGCCGGAGCCAAATGGTGCCCTGCTGGGCATCACCCAGGCCTTCCCAGAAAGATGAGGATGCGGGATGCCCTCGCCTAGAGTTGCACCTACTTCCACCCTAACTCCCCCAGGAACCTCTGCCTCATCTCCCACCTAGCACCTGCATACACTAGAGCTGCCTTTTCTTGTCTGTAATTTTCCAGAAGATTCCATGTATCTCTTTGGGTTAACTGGAAAGGTACTGAGCATGTCTGGTCTCATCACAGCATATTACCTAGAACGATGGCTCCGTGGCTGGAATAAAATCAACCAGAAACCTATCTTGCTGCTTGCTTGCTGGGTGACCCAGGCAAATCACTATCCCTCAGTTTTTTCCTTTAAAATCTTGAAAGCTTTGGGCCAGAAGGTTTGTAAGAGCCCTCCTGGCTCTGATTCCATCACTTATGACCCATGCATACTTCGTATGAGTTCTATTTTGGGATCTGCTGCAGGGCTGCGCCATGTGATGCTTGCTGTCGCTCAGGGAGGGGGTCAGATGCTCTTGGGACGGCTGAGTGGGGGAGTGTGAGTTCCTGGCTTCTGGACTCCTGGGCTCTGGGTCAGCAGCTTTCTATACGAGGGGTGCTTATTCATTTTGGCGTTTGAGTGTGGAGCAAACCCACAAGGCTCAAGCTCTGCTTGTGGATGAAAAACACATGCTGAGTGGAAGCACTTGGGGCTCTGGTGATGTGGGGCCAGACTTGAGGATGGAGGCAAGAGAAGGAGCTCCTCCTTCTCCTCCTGGAGGCAGCAAAGAGAACCGTAAGCCCACATTCTGGGAGCCCAAGGGAAAGGTGTCGAAGGAATTGGGGAGAGATGAGGGCTCAGCAAAACTTTTGATGGATGAAAGGGGGTGTTTGGCTGGTGGGATCATAGTTCAAGAAAACAACACGAAGGCAATGGAAAACTTTCTTTAAGGGACTGACTCTCCCTTTGTTTTGTGGTGAGTACAGTCCAATGAGCTGGATACCCAAAGTCAGCCTCTGACAGAGACAAACGAGATGGTGGTAAAAGGGGGCGCAGGGAGAACTGAGTTGCCATCACCTGAAAGGTGGGCAGGTTTTGGTCCTGGGTCCTCGGAGGATCTGTCCTGGCTTGGCACTTTCTGGAAGGGAGTATGGGAAGGGAGGGGCCAATGTTTTCAGGCCAATGTTCTCTCTGTCACTCTTCGCCGGGCTGAGTCATTGTAGTTCACTGATCACTTGTTCACGTGTATTGAGCCAAGCCGTATGCTGAACACTGGGATTTAGAAATGAAGCCCCTGGGCGTTCTGTGTGATCACAGCACGGGCTCCACGCAGGAGCTGGGGAAGGCGAGATTCACTGTCCCTTAGGGGAGAGACAGTACAGGTGATCTCAGGTGAGGCCAGGTGAGAGATGCCGCCAAGGAAGCATCTGTCCCACAGAGGTCAACCAGGCAGCCGAGGACACACAGTAACAAGTCTCAAGAACGGGGCCAGTCCCTGGCAGAGTGCAAGTCGAGTGAGTATGCAACAGATAAACACGCGCCTATGTTCAGTGCCACGTGTTTGGGAATGGATACAGAGATCCCCTGCCCAGTGGGATCATGACATACAGGTTAGCAAGCTCTCCTACTGAGTTACTGTACTATTGACTAGCCGTTCCACACCTTCACCAGGGAGAAAACGGGACCCAACTGGCACGCGCTGGAAGGAGAAAAGCTTTCAGGTTAACATGCGGGTGAAGTCATTACCAACCAAGTAGAAGGTTTGCAGAGTCTGTTCCAGGAGATCTGGAAGGATGGAGTCAAGAGGTCTCCCTTGGGGCAGGGAACTAGCCTGAATGAATGACTCGTGACCTGACAACGTAACGGGGACCACGGTGGCCTGCCTTGAGTCCCTGGGATGGGGACCCAGAGCTGAGGGGCCTTTCCACTCAGCCCAGCAAGCAGGGGCTTGGACAAGAGAAACGCACCTGGACCCACCCAGTGAAGGACCTGCACGAAACTAACTTAACTTCAAATAGTGAAGTTAAGAACTGGAAAAACGAATCTCTGATGATAGAAATTAGAATGGGGGTTACCTGTGGCACAGTCTTTGGGATCGATAGGAAGGAGAGCATGATGCAGTTCTCTGGGGGCCGTGGACGTGTCCTCTATCTCGATGGAGGTTACGTGTTTTTCCAAAATTCATCAGGTTGCACATATAAAATATGTGCATTTCACTGTAAGTGAATTTTAAAATATATTTAAAAATATAGAAATGGTAGGGAAAATTATTTAGAAATATTCCTGCCTGGGTCATACCTCAAAAAGGAACGAGTGTGTCCTCAGGCTACAACCCTAACCCGGAGAGGGTGATGTGATAGGTGACTTGCAAGACCAGACGCCCGAGGACCCGGATTCTAGACCTGGGTTTGCTGGCCCCTCATTATCAAGCACCATCTTCCCCTCGCTCTACCTCTGCCCCTTCTACAGACTAAGGGAGTTTTACGAGGAGACAGATAAGCTCCGACAGTCAGGGGCTCTCTGTCCCCACTTCCCGAGACACAGGCTGAGCCGGATGAGCCATGGGTGTGACCTGATTTGGTGATTCTTGTGATCTGAATCTCTTCCACATGTCTGGTGTCAGCCTGGCTCGGGGAGGGGGGGAGCACCGGCAACCCGATACCTCCAGGAAGTCCAGGGCTCCGCTGTTGCTAAAATTAGAAGCAGGCTGCAGCCTCCATCAAGGTCATTCCTCTCCCAGCCTCTCCATGAGCTAACTTCTCCCTCCGCCCGGCGCCCTGCAAAGGCTCACAACTCCAGCAGCCCGTCCCGTGAGCCCCCCGGGAACCCCGAGCCCGGGAAGCAGGGCAGAAGGGGGGATTCTGGTCTCGCAGAGGCAATTTCAGATAAGGAGATGGAGAAGAGGTGAAAGGAGAAGGAGCAAAACAAAGAGGGAAAGCAAGAAGGAAAGAAGGCGAGCAAGCAAAGAGAAATAGTGAGCTCCTGAGTGTGGAAGGGAGCGGGAGGTCCGTCTGCTCGGTCCATCCTTGGCCCTCCACTGCTGTGCTGCCGGCTACATGGAAGCTCCCCCGAAGATAGCAGCCCATTCCTTTTTTAGACAAAACTCCAGAAGGAGGAAAGTGTGTTCTTTCCAGGTCATGCATGTCAGCAGCGTGCCCGCCGGGAGCAGGCGCTGGGGCAGGGCTGGAGTCCTCGCTTCGTGGCCGATTGGCCAGGATCTTGGGCAGTTGACCTGATTGCTTGTACCTCATTTTCCTTATTAGCAAAATCGAGAGGTCTACCGTCTAGGGAACTGGGAGGACGCAGTGGGGTGCGGGGTGTGAGGGCGCCTCGGAGGTCCCAGAGCAGGCTGCCTGACCCTACATCTCACTGGAGACGTGTAGACGATTTTAGGGTCCACTGGTATTTGGGTTCTGCCCTCAGGGATCTTACCCCATTGTGGGTCCCAGCTCTGAAGGTTGTTTCTTCACCCCAGGTCCTCCCAACCCTCCTCCAGGCTGACCTGCGCCTCTCCTTTCTGGCCCAGCGTGAAATGGTGACAAGTAATTCCCAAGGAGCTGCCCTGCCGCGGTCCTGCGGGACCCCCGCTCTCGGAGCCGAGCCTTCCACTGCGAGGGGACGATCCTGTGCTGTATTGAGTGCAAAGCGCCCGATGCCGCGGTGGGCACGTCGTAGGTGCTTAAGACGATACTTGTTTAATGGGATGAGTTATTAAGAATTTTTAAAAAGTCATTTAATCCATCAAGCTTTTAATTTGATGCTCTGGACTTTTCAGCTGAATGAAAACATGCCTTGGGGGGAAAATACAGTTTAGCACTTGGTGGCTGAGCCGTCCGTCCCCCTAAGGCCATCCTCATCCTCCTTGCTGTTCGCAGCAGTAACGCGAACTGACGGGAAGGACTGGAAGGAGAAGCTGAGGGTGCGCCAGGTTCTCCGGTCACTTCCTATGGGACCGGCCCCCGGTTGCAGCTTCTCTGCGCCAGCCGCCTGGTGACACTCCCCGCTCGGTGGTTCTGACGCCCGACTTCATCCACTGGATCCTGCTGAGCAAAAGTCAGAGAAAGTGCTTCAGAGCCCCAGCGTGGCTGCGAAAGGTCACATGGACACTGGCCAGAGCGGAGCCACGGGGTGTGGACGGGCAAGGGAGCACAGAGCTACTTGTCCTTCTGGGCATCCCGGCCGCCCCCTCCTCCCGCCTCTCCAAGCTCTCCTGACCTCTCCTTCCCCGTGGCACCTGCTGCTGGGGACAGCGGGGAGTGGCTCTGTGCCAGTCTTGCCGAGTCCGTGGAGGTCTGCGGGGAGCGTGGGGGCCGCATCCTCAGGCCTCGCCGGAGTCAGAGGCCGGCCCCTCTGCTCAACCTGAAATGCCTCCAGGGACAAGCGGACAGGCTTCTGGCGTCCTGTGAGTGACAGGGACGAGCTGGCCTCTCCGGACCCGCCTTAGTAGCAAATGCCCGAAAAAGAAAGAGAAAAAGAGAGAGACAGTTCCTTCCAGACATAAAAATCTCAGGCTGAAAACCCTGGAGGTATCTTAGCAGGTTGGCTCTCGGGGAGGCCCTGCTATTCTTCAGGAATATGTGAGGCCCCAGAAGGGGGCCTTCTCTGTGGAGACAAAGCAGCCTGCCTGGAACGGAAGGCCATAAGCCTTTTGTCGGTGGTAGTCACAGAAGTGAGCCCTTGGACTTGAGTTTCTTTCCCTGGGCCTCCACGCCTCCCGTCACAGAATAGGGAGGCTGTTTGAGACGGTCAGACGCCACCTTTCTTTCCTGCCTGTGGAGCTCACAGAGGGACACCCCAAGGCTCCCACGTTCTGGTTCAGCCCCACCTGAATTAGGAAATACACATCTTTGTCTGCCGTCTTGGTAGTCCTAGCGTTCAGCCCTAGGGCCTCGTGTTACTCTCATGAACCGTCTCTCCTCAAGTCTTTTTCCTTGCCCGTTATGATGTCAGCGAGGCCCCCACACTTCTCCTGACTCTCCTGGAGGCTGACCAGGCTGGGCATGCCCTCCCGGTGAGCAACGGGTCCCTTGACATCATCCAGTATAGGGTTCAACGGAGGGACCGACACTGGTCATGCTTGAACACAGAGCCCTGCCCACCTCCGTGCACGCCCACCCCTCTGCAGTCTGCCCCTGGAAGGGTGACCCCGTCCCAGCTCCGGGACACCCCCGGCCTCGACCTGCCTTGAGCTGTTGCAAGCTGGCCACCACCATCTTTGGGATGAACTTAGATGTGGTCTTTCGGATCTGAAGTTAAACAGACTCCCACCAACGTTTCTTTCTCTTAGGTTCTCAAGATTTCTCAATTGTGGAGAATGCCCTGGACATGGGCCATGTGGTCTCATTTCCTTGCAGAAATCCCTTCTCTGTGAACTGCGGTCGAACACCAGAATCGCCCATGTGAAGACATCTGGGTCCTTTTGCAAAACGCTCGCTGGAGATGGGGCTGACTGTTACCTCATGTCTGTTATATAAGGACGCACTTGATAAATTTCTCCTTGAACACAGTGCCAGGAAAAATTTCTTTCCAATCTGATTCCAGAGTTATTGTACAATGAAAAGTATATGAGCCAGCCTGTTTCCCCTTTATCCAGGAAATTCAGAGATAAATCCAGCGTTTAGCTGTAGTAAACAGCTCATCCCAGGTGGCTCGAGACATATTGTTTCTGTTTCACCCTCACTTGTTCTTCTTGGAGTTGTGTTCAGTTTGTAAAGTTTCCTTAGACTCTTTTTTGGGAAAGAGTGATTGCAAATCCCCCCCCCCAAAGAAATTCACGCACATGTACACACGGCATAGAAGACCCCCACTTTTACCCTCGCCCCGGCCACGTCCCCAGTCCGGGCTGCACGCCAGGCATTGGGGGGGGCGGTGTAGAGACAAGTGGCTTACAGTTGACCCACGGGGAGGATCAGCAGATGCAGAAAGAACCTGAACGGGAGGCAGAGCAGGGTCAGCGCTGAAACCAGGTGACGGGGAGGAGGCCAGTGGTGCTCAGAAGGAAAGGTCAACCCTGGACAAAGACATCAGAGTGGGGAAGACTTCTTGGAAGAAAGAGAGTTTCACCAGGAAGGATGGAACAGATTTTGAAGGCAGAGAGAGAGGAGGAAGAACATTTCTGACAGAGGGAACAGTTTGAACAAAGACTTTTGAAGAAAAAAATACATTGCCCTCCACGTTTGGCAAAAACAGGAGGCATCTCGTTTAGTTGGCAGGTCAGAGACGTGCAAGAGGCATTGGGGGCTAAGGAGGATGTTCTTTTACTTTGCAATTTGGAAACAGAATTGGGCCCCATATATTCCTTTTGTCCAACCACCCTGTGAATCACGTAGAGAAGAAGTGATTATTCCCTCGTGTGGGTCAGGGCCCGGGGCTATGGACCAGTTCGGAAACTCATACTCAGAGACAGAGCGGAAGCAAGAACTCCCGTGCCCCGGACCCAGATCTGGTGCTCGCTTCACCGCGTGGGTCCATCTCTGGAAATATGGGAGGAAGGGGCTGGCAGGGCCAGGTTTAGTGCATCTTACCTAGAAGACGAGATTCAGGGTTTTGGTTTGTGTTTCCTTAAGGGCTGGGTGGGGTGGTGGTGAGGAGCAAAGGGAGGAGCCCCTGAGGACAGCTTACAGCCCCGGTTCCCCTAACAACGCCTGCAGATGGGTGGATTTCCGCGCAGCCGGGTTCTCTGTTCCTTTTCTGAGGCTGACGAGGAACAATGAGGGAGTGAGGGATAAGCAGTGATGTTTATCTTTCCAGCTCTGAGCTTCCAAATGCTGGAATCCCCCGGGTTGGGAAGGGTGGGTGTGGTCACTTCCCACCATTGCCAAGGCGGGCGATGCAGCAACCCCGCTGGGGAAGAGGGGGTGTGATTTCCTCCCAAATAGGAAATTTATCTCCCGAATGGGAGTCTGCAGAGAGTCATCAAGGACTTATCTCCAGAAGCAGACTACCAGAGACCAGCCCTGCCCAATCCTTTACCCCAGCGGGAATGTGCGAGCCAGGGGAGGGAGAGTGAGGTCAGGAGCTGAGGACCAGCGAAGTGTGCAGAAGGAGGGCTTCTTCTTGCCACACTCTCGCGGGACCCTCGGAGGGATCGCAGCGGCCCCTCCCAGGACCTCCATGATGTTGCAACCGGAGAAGCGAAGTTCATTTCTGTCATTGAGAGCAAAGGGGAGTTTTGGTCCTTTCTTCCAACTGGGTCCCGAATTCTGGGGTGAACACCTCAGCTCTTTGGAAACCAGGCTCTGGAGATTCCCAAAGCTCCCCAAATAGCCCCAACCTGCTTGCTGAGAGGATGCATCCTCTTAGCACACTTACAGCATGGCAGCAGGAAGGACCCTCCCTTTCTTACAGATGAGGACATTGAAGACGGAGACACCAAAGAGATATCAAGCCAAGCTTATTGGCGATGTCATTTCAAGTCTTTTATTTTATTTTATTTTTATTTTTTTTTTAAAGATTTTTTATTTATTTATTTGAGAGAGAGAGAATGAGAGAGAGCAAGCACATGAGAGGGGGGAGAGTCAGAGGGAGAAGCAGACTCCCTGCCGAGCAGGGAGCCCGATGCGGGACTCGATCCAGGACTCCAGGATCATGACCTGAGCCGAAGGCAGTCGCTTAACCAACTGAGCCACCCAGGCGCCCTCATTTCAAGTCTTTTAAATCCTTATTTTAAAAGAATCTACTTTGTTAGGTATAAAGGTAGGCAAATCTTGTCCTACTACCTTTCTCCTCTGTGTGTCGTATTTCTAAAGGGTTTTTCCTTTTATTTGTACAAGTCATTTTCTGCACCCATTTTGTCATGTATGAAAGGGCGTGATCTTGGCCTCATACGTGGGTGGGATTCCAGCACCTAAGTGCCTGTACGGTGAGTGCATTAAACAGTTTGCAAACATTCAATAGAAGCTATCACGAGGGGAGAAAAGCTCTGGTTTTAATTTCTTCCACCTCAGCCTGCCTTCCAGGATTTTGGTATAGTCTACGATTTTTTCTTTTGACAAAGTTTAATGCTCATTGTTATTACATATTTTTTCTTTGGGAATTATTAAACTGCATGATTTTGTCACTGTATGCACCGAAATTATGTCATCTGAGTTCCCACGCTTCTGAAATGGACATATTTTCAGTGATTATATATAGGAAGTCCTTCTATAATTCAGTCTCCCTATTGCTGAGCTCTTTAACTTGATTTACAGCCCGGTTGCATAATATTTTCGAGGAAAGTTACATAAGAGGCATGTTCTGGGCTGATATATGCCTTAGGCTGCTTAAATCACGAACACCTACTTGCTGGGCTTTGAAATCTTGCTTCGCAGACCTTTCCCCTCAGAGTTTCCTTGAGGCTGGCTCCAATTCTCTTCCTTTGTCCCTGATGTTTTATATGCTTAGATGATGATAGGCATCTCCCTTTATCCCTGAGATTAAAAAAAAAAAATGCCTCCACTTTTTATCTCTTAAAAGTTCTTGTTCTCAACAAAAAGAGGTTTAACTTGGCCAGGCATTTCTTCCTCCAATATGCATTTGCCGTGTCCTTGGGAGATTCTGGATGTGGGTGGCGCCTTTTTTCATCCCCCAACAGCCCCCCCCACCCCATGTTTGAGGGCCAGCTGATCAAGCCTGTGCTAGTAGCTCAGGGATTTGGCTACCATCTTGGTTGGCTTGAGGGAGGAGTTCAGAAAATCCCTAGATCTGTGTGTTTTGTTTTTCATAATGCTACTTGACCGGGGCAAACTTGCCCTATCAAATTTCTGATCAAGTTAGCCTTCCTTTTGTGAATGGGTCCAGCCAGCGATGGCAGCCAAGATACTTAGCATCCTGTCCCGGCCAATCAGAAAGAAGCAGAGGTCATATGGGGGCAGAGGTCTAGGCACCCCCTCTTGTGCCAAATATTTGTCCTTAATTGCTGAGTAATGGCGGTGGTGGAGGGGGATGATGTCAGGGTGGCCTGAGAGGGAGGGACTGGGGCAGCCACCGTAAGAGAGGGACATTTAGGCAGTTTTGGGACAGCAGCTATTTGTAACCAGAGTGGAAACATATCATACACTAAAATCAGAAGAGCCGTGCCCGTGCATGTCCAGCCTCCGGTGTCTGGTCTATTGCCCAGCGTCTCTCTCAGTGCCTCTGCTTGCTCGAGGTCCTTCTGGCAAGGATGCTTTGCAAAGCCACTTGAATATCAGTGGCGTCCTTCAAAGCCCAGAGGAAGGACGTTTTCCAGGAATCGAAGCATGCACCCGACCAACTGACCTCACCACACCGCTGCAGGTTGCAGCCCCGTTCCCCTCCATGGTGAAACGTCTAGCTCTGAGGGTACTTTGGGGGATGGCCAGCACCGTCTGGATATCAAACCGAGATTGGCACTTAATTGCTCCCAAATATCATCATACCCTAGAACTGAGCCAAAGACTGGCTCTATCACATGGCAGTGAAACTGTTAGGACAACGGAGCCAAGAAGTACAGATCTACTCGGCACAAACAGCGATGGTGCTCAGAGTATTCTTGCACAGGGAGGGGGTCGGGATCTTGGCACCTGAGCTGAGGGGTGAGGTTGGGTCTGAGAAGGTGCTAGGACTGGGCCATGGCCAGGTTCTCTAGGCCAGCTCCTGGGCAAGGCCTCCTTTGGGGAATGTGAGAGGGGATGGTCTGGAGAGTGCTATATAGACCCAACACAGAATTGGCTCACAAAAATTAGGTAGACATTTGGATTGCTTCTGGAGAGAGCAGGCTGGTGTTTTTGGCAGGCAAACCCAAAGGAAGACTGGCTTCGCTCACAGATACCTCAAGACCCAGGGCTGATAGGCAAGGACAGGTGATGGGGCAAGAAACACAGTTGGTGTTGGGTCCTTACAATGGGTGTTAATTTAGAAGGGAAGAATTTGATCGATGGGATTGCTTGCAAGAGGTTAATGCTGCAGGCGTGGATTGAGAATAAAGGAGGTTATTGAGAGTCTGCCAGACAGACCCTCAGGTTTAACTGCAGAATATCGCAGTCTACTGCAGGACAGAGGAAGCATGTGGTGATGACGGTGATGATGATGATGGTTATAACAGGCAACATGTCTTGAGCACTTAATGTGAGCCTGGCACTATTAAAATCCATTAACTCGCATAGGTGCTGCAATGAAGTGAACAAAGTAGAAAGTATTACCATCCCCATTTCACAGATGAGAAAAGAGAGGTCCAGAGAGGAGCAAAGCCCTGTTCAAAACACACCGCTAATGCATGCTGGAGTCAAGGTTTTTCCCACTGGTAAAGAAGGAACAAACAGACTCTTAATTAAGTAACAAAAGTAAGGAATTCTTCCACAACGTAGAGAAAATAGCAGTAGAATTCAGCATGAGAAACGGGAGGTGGCTGAGTCGAATGCTGCCAGGAGGCATCCATAGACAGAGGCTTTCCGCCAACCTCCTCCCCCAGGTTTTCATTTTCCCACGAATGCAGAGAGGCCGGGGGGGAGCCCGAAAGCCACGGCAGCAGGCACGGGCCCGCAGAGGCTGCTTGGAGACCTCAGGCCTGTTGAGGGACAGAGGCTGGACTTCTGGAAGCTACCTCCAGGACAGTGTGGATTCAGAACCGCCTGGTGGAGGAGGCAGATCGAGGCGCAGTTCGACATCTGGCACACTGAAACCCCTCGGAGAACCCCTCCGCCGGATAGATCAGTTGCGTCTTTTATATATTTAAAGATTTTATTTACTGATTGATTGAGAGAGAGTGAGAGAACGAGGGGAGGGGCAAAGGGAGAGAGAGAATCCTAAGCAGACTCCGCGCACTCGGCGTGGAGTCCGATGCGGGGCTCGATCTTAAGACCCTGATCTCAGGACCTGAGCCAAAATCCAGAGCCGGCTGCTTAACCAACTGAGCCACCCAGGAGGCCCTGTCTTTTAGAAAAGAGTTTCAGATCTTGGGCTCTGGCTGGCTGGAGTTACACCCCAGTAGGTCCAGTCCTGCCCAGGTGCTCTGGATTCCTCCCACAGAGCAGCTCCCTGAAAACCAGAGCCCTTCCCACTGGGGTTGACAAGGTCACGGGCAGAGACCCCAAACAGAAGAGAGGGAGATGCTTGCCAGGCAGAGTTCGGCTGTAGGTCATTTCATTTCCACCTCATTCTGTGAGAGGTGATCGGTCCCTGTTCCTGGATAAAACTTACAGGGAAGGTGCATTTTGGTGAAATTGGAATTTCTGGACAAGTCATCAGAGGCAAATAGTGGGCATGGTTGTGTTCCGGTCTGGTGGGAGTAGCTGAGTCCAGACTTTTCTGGAAATTCAGACATACTGTTGTCAACAGGCTGGGGAGTTGAGTTCAGCCCTGATCCCACTCATGCTTCATGCGCCGAGTACATGAGGTCAGATAGGAGCTGAGGACAATGGGAACTGGTTCTTTGTCCCCCACGGGGCGGGGGGGTGGTGAGGAAATGAAGTTAGATAGCCCCCGTCTGAACATGAGAAATCTCAAGACACGGAAGGAGACACACGAAAGGAAGCTAGGAGTCACAGGGGAGGTGTTCTCTCCCACAAGTGGGCCTTACACTGTGCCAAAGGGATGCGACACTCATGAGTTACAAGGTACGAGTCTAACCTTCTATGGAATGTTCTAGAATGATTGCCTTTGGAGATCACACACCGAGGAACCATCTAAAAGAATTATTAACAAAAGCCTTGTACCCAAATCTTACACTTTTCCAAACAGGAAGTTTGGAAAAGTTAAAGCCTACCGGGAGGAATCACTATGAACTAGAATTCACTATGCTCCCAAATCAAGAGCTAGTGAGAAGTCGGTGGTTCCTAGTGTTAGGTGTGAGGATGGGGTGTTACTAACTGTTGAATTCCAGGGTAGTTTGGGGACATAGCCCGGCTGGAGGGTTGCTCACCATGAAGGAAGCCATGGGACCTGGGCTGTCTCCAGCCCACATGGGCGTCCAGGAAGCTTACCTGTTGGGTTGAAGATGGAAGAGCGGTAGGAAGTGTGAGCAGGATGGTGGCAGGTTGTGCTGATGTCACCTGCTTCTTTCCTTGGCATCCAGACATCATCAGTAAAGGCACTAAAATCACAAGAGGGTTAGATTTAGCATCTCTCTCTCTATATATATATCTCTATATATGTTTGTGTTTTTCTTTCCCCTAACACAGGGCAAAAGTGAGGAAGCAGGCTCAGGGACCCAGAAATGTCCCATCCAGAAGGGGAATTTTTAAAAAAATATTTTATTTATTCATTTGAGAGAGAGAGAGGGAGAGAGAGAGAGAGAGAATGAACGGGGGAGGGGCAGAGGCAGAAGGACAAGCAGACTCCCCACAGAGGAGGTAGCCGGACGCAGGGCTAGATCCCAGGACCCTGATATCATGACCTGAGCCGAGAGCAGATGCTTAACCGACTGAGCCACCCAGGTGCCCCCAGACGGGGAATTTTTGTTTATGGTCTGATCCTTTCAATAATGATAAATAACTGATGTATCTTTAAGTATTCCTTTGTTATCTGCCCATAACCATGGCAACCTCTTCCATGTACTACTTATTGGATTGCTAGGATATCCTTAGGAGACAGATGTTTATCTGTTCATTTTACAGAGGTTACCGAGGCTTTGAGAGTTGAATGGCTTAAGGTCCCAGTGAACTCGAATTGGCACCCAGCCCCACCTACCTGCAGAGCTGGGGACCTCGAGCCAGCTCCAAGCTGCTCTGTCTTTTGCAGACAGCTTATTCAGCTTGAAGAATACTGAGAGGATAGACTGTAAACTGTAGAGTTTCCTCCCTGCATCTGAGAATAACCAGATTATCTTCACGCCTTCTTGCCATCCACTGGACACATAGGTTGTCATGGACCGAATGTCCCTGTCCCCTGAAAATGCACATGCTGAAGCCCTAACCCCACTGAAGCCCTAACCCCACTGTGATGGCACGTGGAGGTGGAGTCTTGGGGAGATAATTTGCTGCGGATGAGTTCACAGGGTGGAGCCCCATGACAGAATTAGTGTCCTTAGGAGAAGAGGGGACACCAGAGCTTCCCGTCTCTGCCATATGAGGACATAGCAAGAGGACAGCCATCTCCAAGCCAGGGAGAGCGTTCTCACCAGGAACCAAACCATCTTGATCTTAGACTTCCCAGGCTCTAGAACTATGAGAAGTTAAACCACGCTATTTTGTGATAGCAGCCCGAGCTAATAGATATGTTCATTTGCTTTTCTATTTATTTATTTATTTATTTATTTATTTATTTATTTATTTATTTTTTAAAAGATTTTATTTATTTATTTGACAGAGAGAGAGAGACAGTGAGAGGGAACACAAGCAGGGGGAGTGGGAAAGAGAGAAGCAGGCATCGTGCCGAGCAGGGAGCCCGATGCGGGGCTCGATCCCAGGACCCTGGGGCCATGACCTGAGCCGAAGGCAGATGCTTAACCAACTGAGCCACCCAGGCGCCCCTCATTTGCTTTTCTTATGAACACAGCTTTATTATTTTTGAAACAGCATTGTTGTAAAAAATTTAAGCAGCATGAAAAAATACAATAGGGAAAAATCATTCCAAATTTCACTACTCAGAGATTGTCACCCAAATCAATTTGCCAGACATGCTTCCAGGCATCCCTCTGGGCTTCCATACACGGGCACCAATTTATATAACATTTTACATAGATAACATCATAGTGTGCATGATATGATCTACTTCGCTATTTACATGGTGTGTGGTTTCCAGGGGCCACCGAAACTAAGTAGCAAGAACCAGGGGACTACCGCAGTCTGGAGGCTGGAAGTCTGACATCCAGGGGTTGGTGGGGCTGGTTCCTCCTGGAGGCTCTGACGGGGAGCCTCTTCATGCCTCTCTCCAAGCTTCTGGTGGTTTCTGACAGTCCTCTGCATCCCTCGGCTTGTGGACACATCGCTCAGCACTGTGTCTCCCTCTTCAAGGGGTGTTTTCCCTATATGTCTGTGTATGAATTTCCCTTTTCTTATAGGCACACAAATCACTGGATTAGGACCCTCCCTAATCCAATATGACCTCATTGTAACTTGTTGACATCTGCAAAGATCCTATTTGTGGACAATGTCATACTCACAGGTATCAGGTGAATTTATGAGGGAGAGGGCGGGAGGACATAACATGCGATCCAGTACACACGAACATCTCTCTCTCTCTCTTTTATAAGATTTTATTTATTTATTAGACAGAGAGAGAACACAAGCAGGCAGAGTGGGAGAAGGAGAAACAATGTGGGGCTCGATCCCAGGACCCTGCAATCATGACCTGAGCCGAAGGCAGACGCTTAATGACTGAGCCACCCAGGTGCCCCTATGAGCATCTCTTTATATAAATACATGTAGACATCCATTATTTTTTAGGGCAGTATATAATATTTCACTGGAGATGTGTAACATAATCTACTTAAACCAATCTCTTACGGATTTACATCTACTTTATTTTATTTTATTTTTGGGCTGTTTTCAGCATCTGCTTGAGTCTATACATAGACTTTATGCTTGTGTGGTCATTCTTCTTAGAGAAAAACTGCAAATAGGGTTGGTGGTCCACAGGGCATGAACTTTTATTATCTTGACATCTCTTGACCAAGGCCCTCAAAGAGGATGGCCCCAGCAGTGGATGAGAGGGGTCAGGGGCTGAGGGGCTCTTCTCTTAACACACCGAGTATGATGGTCTCCAGAGGATTTCCAGAGTCTCATGGAAGCTCATTTCAAGGCCACAAGAGACTTCCCTATCTGACATATAGTAGGCATTTAAAAAGTCTTTATTAAATGAATGTGGGTATTTATGAAAAATAGAATTTTTCCAGGGAAAAACAAGGGCTGTATTGGGCAGAGAGAGGAAATTTCTGCATGTTCCACGGTGATTTTTCTTTGGAAGCCGAATGCATGGGGGCTAGGGGTGGGAGAGCAGATGCTTGGGGGTTCTGCTCTTGCACTGTCTCGGCATGGCCTGTAGCCACCATCTGTGGGAATGTTCTGGAAAGGGAACAGCTCCTGTAATAAGATGTGTTCTGACTTCAGTTCACAAGGCTGGGGTCTGACCGGGATGGTGGTGGCCGACCCCCATCAAGGGCTCAGCGTGGCTTTCAGATGGCTTAGGTCACAGTCCCTGCATTTGCTCAGCCTGTCCCAGGGCACCCACCCACGTTACAGAAACAGAGGAGTCTATTTATCAGACAAACCCTGGTCACCTTCTGCTCCCAGACTCGGGTGGAGAGGGGGTCTGCCTCATTTGTGGACATGGGTACAGGACGAGCTATGAGCCTGGGAAAACATCGTAGATATTCAGAAGGCGACAAAGCAGCCGAGCCCAGGACGGTCACTCCAGAAGCTGGTGGGCAGAAGGGAAGGAACAGCGAATCGCCTGGGATGAGTAGGACAGGGTTTCCTGCCTGCTCCCAAGATTCAGAGCATGCTCTGACTACGCGAGGAAAAAGAAGGCACCCTGTCAATGAGGCCGTGATGCTGGGGAAACTGAGGCTTGCCTAACGCTGATGCTTACCTCCAGGTTCATGTGAGA
This sequence comes from Halichoerus grypus, assembly GCF_964656455.1. Lineage (NCBI taxonomy): Eukaryota > Metazoa > Chordata > Mammalia > Carnivora > Phocidae > Halichoerus > Halichoerus grypus. The sequence continues at coordinate 2,235,537 of NC_135719.1, forward strand.
TCGGGTGGATGGACGTTCGTTCAAAGGCCGTAAGCAGACGGGAGATTGCTGAGTCCCTGTGCAAACAGGCGCGGTGTTTACTCAGTAGCCGGGGATTTTCAGGGACTAAGCTTTCTGTCTATAACTGGGGTAAGACGCTTGTCCCGGCCATGTCTGGTCCCAAGAGCGCTGGACAGGAGGACTGTGCTAATGCAAGCCGCATCTCGAGCCCCCACTCTCTGCCAGGCACTGTGCTGGTGCGAAGGTTACGCCACGGGTACAAAAGACCTCTGTCCTCGTGGGGCTCATACGAGTCCAAATTGCTCATGGCTGAGAAAAGTTGTGCAGAATAGTGGTTTGCAGAGAAAATACAAAGCTCCATGAGAGCCCGAGGAGGGGGCCTGGTTTAACGCCGTTTGGGGATGTTGTCGGGGGAGGTGGCCTTTGGGTCGGTCTCGGTGAATGAGTAGAAATGACACAGAGAAGAAGCATCTTGAGTCAGGAGACCCAAGTAGAAGAAACATCAAGGCCAGTAAAAGCGTTGTGTTGGGGACCTCAAATATTTGGATACTCTTGGAAGCTAACAAACAGCGTTACTGCGGGGAGGAAGCTGACCATTACTGTGGGTAATGGTTTACTAGGCTTTTGACAGGTGGCTGACTCTCAAGCGCAATGTTTATCATTTCGAGGGAAGATGCATTATAATTTCTAGAGGCCCCTACTTAGCATCTCCCTTTGGGAAGACTTGTAAACTGTGAGTCTCCTGTCCGGAGCCCATAGACCATCTCGTCACCATGTCGTTTTCCTTGCAGCAGACAGAAAGCTGTACTCGAGACCTGCCACATGAGGGCGCAATTGTCCAATGATGGGCTCAAAGTCCCCCAAGGCGAGGTCAGGAAAGACCCAGTCCACAGAAGCTCTTCTTCCCAATGACAGCGACCATCGAGTGCAAGAAACTGTCCAACGTGATTGTATGAAAGCCACAAACATTTGCTGAGCGAGGTGCTTGGAGGAATTGGGGCAGAAAACTGGCTCCCATTCTTGGTCCTAACTTCCCCCACCCCTGAGACAGGCTACGGACGATTCTTGTCGCTGTGTATGAGTCAGGCTTCAGTGTAGGTGGGGGTGGAATGCCACTGGGTCAGTGCTATCAGAATATTTTCTTTTTTTATGATTACAAGGAATTGCAGGCTCATACAGAAAGCTTCATGCCCTTTCCCCATCAGCTACATATATAAGGATTATAAATGTGTATGCATTATATACGTGTAGATGACACATGTATATGATTATATATGATATTAGATATTATATAACTCACATGCATATTACACATATAAATGTATACACATACTATACACATATATTTATAAACTACGTTGTTTGTTCCCATGATACACATTTTTACAAAGTAGAGTCTTACATTATAAACTATTTTGCAATCCCATTTTCATTTAATATATTCCAAGCATTGTCCAGATCACTAAATATTGTTCTTATATTATGATTTTTAATAGCTGCGTAATCTTCCAAAATGTAAATGCTCTGTAATTTACTGAAACAACCCATTATTATTGGATATTTGGGTTGTGGGCATTTTGCAATTTGTTTCTGTTCAAGTACACATTTCCTTGGTATCATGTCCTCAAAGTGGACTTTAGAGATATAGACATTTCATTTTAAGGCTTTTGATAACATCCTGCAACACTGCCTTCCAGAAGCATGACCACGATTTCCTGTCTCATCCACAGCAGATAAAAGGGCTTCCCAGATAACCTCAGGGTATTTGTCAGATCTCGGTAAACAGAAGATCCCCGCCCTCACGGAATCCACAGTTTAGTGGGGCTCCCAGGACTCCCTGATGGACAGTTGAAGGAGAGACTCTGTAACTCAAGGACAGCTGTGCGTGTCATTTCTCTCCCCATTTCTTGGTGAGTGTAACGGTTGTAGGATCCAGGGAGCTCTGGATTTGGGGTCTGAGTGTCCGGGGCTCCAGCCTCGCCATTGGCTGGCACTGGCTCTCGGCTTTGGAGCCGTTTAGGTGACCCCGCTGGGGCCACAGATCTCACCCCAAGAGCAGGAGAATGAACTCCCTGTAGGGAATCTTTCTTTGTGCCCCGCAGAACCCTCGTGCTGAGCATTGCTGCCATGGCTGTCGATTTGTGAACGTGTATTGAAGACACGCTTCATTTTCCAGCTTCTTACTTGGGACCTTACAGTTAACAGAAGACGAGTCCCGGGTTTTGGCTCCTGTTCTGACAACACTACGTGTCTGAACTTAGACACTTCTCGTCCCCTGGCTGTGTCTTTGTTTGCCCATTGGCCAAATGAAGTTTCCCTTGAACTGGAAACTGGCAAGTCTTGCAAACAGAAAGCTACTTGGTTGGGCCCCTGTCAATGGCAGTCTTTTCTACATGGTAAGCAGCAATATCTCCTGAGGAGTCCTTACAGGAAGGACCTAGGCACCCTGTGAAGGGTGCTACATGCATCATCTGGTGCATCACAAGAATTATGCAAGACGGGTGTTAAGATTTCTTCATTTTTCAGATGGGGAAACTGAGTCACAGAGAGGTTGTGACTTTGCCCGAGGGTCACACAGCCTGCCAGGGGTTGGTTTCGGGATTTGAACTGGGGAGGTCTGACTCCAGAGCCCGAGTTTGAAATCACAGAGCTAGCCACAGAACCTAGAATTATCTTCCAACATCTTGTAATGGCAGCACCGAATGAAATGATGTGTGTGAGAGCGGTCTGGGACCCGTGGACGCTGTGAACACTCGACGCCATACTTTCAGTTTTCTCTCCTTTCTCCCTTCCCCTCTCTCCCCGCGTTCTCTGGGGGGTTTCAGTTCTGGATCTGATGCTAACTTGGGTATTTCCCACAACCTCTCTGTGCTTCCAGTTCTTTGTTTGTGAAACAAAGGAACACCCTGTCTTTTCCCATCAGATGAAAGGAGATGGAGAAGCTGACAGTTTGGGGAAATGGGTCTTTGTATTGATTCCCTTCTGTGCACCTCTACCCGGTATCTTGGAGGATTTTCTGGAACCGGTTCGTTTCTTAAGTGTGTCCTTTTGTAGCATAAGTGTTTGAATGATTGCAATGTTTTCAGAACGCTTTTACAATCACTGGCTTTTAGTCCGCAAGTGTTCTCTCTTTTGATGAGGACGACGAGCGAGGGTCAGAGGCGGCAGGCGCGTGGTCCCACGGCGGGGCTGGTGAGGCCCGGGAAGCGAAGTCCCAGCTTGGGCGGCACGCAGTTGACATTCGTGGGGCCCCAGTTCACGGCTCTGTGGTTGAGCCCCGCTCTGTGAGCCTCACCTGTGACACTGGGGGACAAACGACATCTGCAGACTCTTAGGGCCCTCCAGTGGGGCAAGGTGGGAGTTTGGGGGCTCACCATTGGAGTCAACCATAAGACCACTTTTTAAAACCTATTTGTTTTATGTAACTGAGTTCTGTTTTGCTTTTGTTGGAAAAGAGGGTTCCCTGCTTTCAAAAGGGGGGGAGGGAAAGAGTTTGAAATAAATTTCTGGTGATTTTAAGAGACAGGAATACTCCTGTAACCTAAATATCAGCTACAGGGCCTCCCCTGGATCTTTGAGATCCAGAAGAGATGGCTTAACACCCCACCTTCATGCCACTGGGAAGCCCAAAGTCCTCCCTGGATTTCACGAGTCCTGGGGGGTTTCTTTTCTCTTGGTCACCCTGCCTCTGGGTGTTGGCTGCCTCTTCAGAATGCGCTACCCCATTGGGAAACTGGCTTTCTTCCTGCTCTTTTAGGCAGGGCCATTTGCCTCTTTCTCTCTCCTGCTATCACACCCTGCCCTGGGTCCACCTTGGCATTTCCAGACCCACCAGCGTGCTGAGTAGGACAAAAGGGTTTCCTCGTCACAGGTTCCACCCCCTGCAGAAGTCAGGATTGTGCATGGAAGGAAATTTCTTCCACTATGGGGACTTCAGAATACATACAAGCATAGCACCCAAGAGGTCAGCTTGAATGGAGGGGCACTGACCATTGGCTGCAAGGGGGACAAGGAGAAGTTGAGAGAACTAAGTCCCACGGGTCTGTCCCTGTGCCATATGCTGGGCTTTGGGCTTATGTCTGGCTGGGGAGAATTATAGGTGCATTGGTGGGGGTCTTTCCCCGGGGGTCTGGTGGAACCAGGAGGGAAAGCAGATGGAGACAAAAAGGACCAGAAGACCCTCTTCTGGTCAGCTGCTACCTTATGTTCTTTGGAGAGGATTGGAATGGACACCCCTGATTAGATGAGGCATTAAACAACGACTATGTCGTCTTAGTGGCCCTGCCCACCTTATCAAAGGACTATTATTAGTGAGAAAATAGCTGCATAGGCCCTTTCGGAGAAGTCTGCCCTTACTGGGCCTTTGGCCACATGCCTCACATATGTTGTCCCCCCTTTCCGACTCTCCACAAAAGCAGGAGAGTCTCATTTATCCCTGTCTCCCGAATGCTGAGCATAATGCTTGGCACGTGGCAAATCTTGGTCGAATGAAATGAATGGATTCCCGAGTGCACAGTCATTTTCCTAAAGGTGACAATCTCTGCCTCCTAACTGGGGATCCTGCGCACCCTCTGGCCTGTTGGCCCGAAGTCCACGCAACAGCCTGTGGCCCCAGCAAAACTTCCACCAGCTCTAGAGACTCGCCTCATTTTATTGCACTTCACAAATACTGCATTTTTTTTTACAAATTGAAGGTTTGTGGCAACCCTGCATCATTTTTCCAACAGCATATGCTCACTTCGTGTCTCTGTCTCACATTTTGGTAATTCTTGCGATATTTCACACTTTTTGGCCATCATTATTAGATTTGTGATGGTGATCTCTGACCAGTAATTATGACTAATCGAAAACTTAGATGATGGTTAGCAATTTTTTAGCAATAAAGGTATATACATTGTTTTTTTTAAGACATCATGCTATTGCATGAAATCAAAAAATTCATGTGACTCACTTTATTGCAATATTTACTTTATGGCAGTGGTCTGGAAGGGACTGCACACCTCTGAGGCGTGCCTGGGCTCTGCCGGTGGGTCTCCACTACTTATAGAAGAAAGTCCCCGTTTCCCACCTTGGTGCTATAGGCCCTTCACCACCTCCCCACACCCCCACCCTCCTTCATTGCCCCTTGTTCCTCTCTGGCCCTTTAGATATTCCCCGAGTCTCTGTTTCTGCACTGGCCTCACCCTGCCTCCCCTGTCTGCAAAGTGCTTTCCTGGGTTCTTTCATCTGCATGGCCAAATCCTACCTGGTTTTCATATTATTATGTCATTTGAGCCTCACAAAAATCTCTGAGTCAGTCGTAAAACATTGGTCTTACAAGATGATTCTTTAAAAAAGGATTCCATGTTGCAATCAGCTTGGGTTATGCCATGGGCCATCATTCCTTTGTAGGGCTAGGGTGACACCATAATGGCTAAGGTCCCAAGGAGGGCTGCAATCAAGATGCATCTCTAACCCAGCATTGCCTAAATATATCGACATCAGAACCCTTCCCACTCCATATCTATTAACACACTGTGGACAATCTGGGAAATGCTTCCTCGAGACTTATCAGTGAAGTTATCCTTAAACTGTTTTTATTGGGGAAGAAAGTCCAGGTTCAGAGATAGTAATTCTCACAAAGCTGAGTGAAACGAGCATTAATCCCATTTATTTTCCCTGTATTAGGATGACTTACAATATTTGTCATCTGGTGAGGACTTCAAAACTTATTCTTTGGAACCCCGGAAGTGACTGGCTTCTTAAGACCATAACTCTCATTTCTCTCTCCTAATATCTGAACTTTGTCCTACTTCTCTTTTCTAAAAATGATCGTGTCCAAGTCTTTCTTCGGCTTTTCTTTTCCTGCCAGATGTTTCACAAGTAAGGAACAAAAGGTTCCAATTAAATTTTTCCAAGAGTCTCATTGAATCATGAAAAGAAATAGCAAATATGTTTTCTAGTACATACCTGCTTTACATCAAAATCATAGTAACTGTAAAGAGGAAGGAATGATGGCCTAATTTCAAGGGGATATTTATGGCTAAATAAGAACTGAGGAAAGGCATGAGTGTATTTCTGTTTTAATTGTAGCTTTGAGAGTTTTCAAGGGTTATACAATAAACATTTTATATAATTATGTAGAAAATAAACATTTTATTTAATTTTTCAAAAATGAATGTAAAAATTAGGAAAATTAAGGGAAAAAAAGCTTCTTGCATGTTTGTTTAGCATTTTGTTGTTATTACCTGACCTTTAAATCCACCTGTGTTTTAAGTTGTGAGATGCTCCCTTATGGTGCTTTGTTTATCCTATTAAGAGTCTTTTGGGGGGTCAGTCAGTGCACTCTGCACATGCTCAAGGGAGTACCCCTCAATGGTGACATCAGAGGGCTGCACACTGCTTGGGAACAGGTCTCACTGAACTAGTCCAGCCAAGGTCACTGACCAGATTCGTAAGCAAGCAAGCAAACAACAAGCACCGGGGGTGGGGAATCAGTATTCAGAATTACAATACTACATTACCGAAAACGTCTAGCTTTCAACAAAAAATTATGATCCCTGCCAACAAATAGGAAAATGTGTTCCATACTCAGGAGAAAAGGCAGACTTTTATAGGGCGCAGATGTTGGACTTAGCAGGCAAAGACTCCAAAGCAATTAAGAATATGTTCAAAGAACAAAGGAAAACCATGATGATAGAATTTAAGGAATATATGATGGCAATGTCTCATCAAATATAGACTATTGATGAAGAAACGATAGAAAAGAGCCAGGCAGAAATTCTGGAGCTGAAAAGCATTATGACCAAAATGAAGAACTCGCTAGACAGGTGGAACTGTAGATTTGAGCTGGCCTAAAAGAAAGCAAGACCTGAGAAAAAGCAACAGAAATGATGCAATCTGAAGACCAGAGAGAAAAAAAGAAGGAAGACAATTGAATAGGGTCATAGAGGTCGTAGAGGACTGTAGGACCTAATGAAGTGCACCCTCATACACATAACAGGGTCTCAGAAGGACAGGAGAGATAGGAAGGAGCAGACAGATATTCAAAGAAATAATGGCAAATCCCACGTTTGATGAAAAAAACAATCTACACATTCTGGCAGCTCAATGACTTCCACGTGGGATGCACAGGAGGCAAGGCCCCCCAGACCATAGTCAAGTGATGAAAGACAAAGCCACAGAGCATCTCAAGAGCAGAAGACCGCACGTGACCCTTCACAGACACACACGGGAACCCCGATGAGGTTAATGGTTGACTTCTTTCCCTAGAAACAGTGGTGGTCAGAAGGCCGGAGAATACATATTTAAAGTGTTGAAAGGAAAAACTGTAACCAAGGATCTTGTATCCAGTAAACTATCTTACAAAACTGAAGGCGAAATAAGCAGGTGAGTAAAGGCTGAGAGAATGTGTTGCTAGCCTGCCTTTACAGAAACACAGAGGGTGTTCGGGGGAAGCAGGTTACACCGGGCAGTAAGCTGTACCCACCCAAAACAACGAAGACCGTCAGCAAAGACGAGTCCGTCTGTAATTACATAATCGTGTGGTTGTATCTTTCTCCTGACTGAATTAAAAAGCCATTTCACAAAACAACATGTAGATAGGGTTTGCTGGGCCTATAATGACCAGCGATGTAACTCATTTCCCAGTAATGGCACAAGGGAAGTAGATGAGAGCAAACTCCCTCGGCATAAGGTCTTACCAAATAACTGACTCCTAAGAACTCTATTAAATTACCTGGAGACCAAAGTTGCCTAATGGTATTCCTGATTTTATAGGGAATATGGAAACACTTAGAGAAAGCGTGAACTTTGGAATCAGAAAATCAGGTTGAGTCTTTGTCTTGAGCAACTTTTAGCACTTTGAACTTGGAAGAGATGTTAGCTCCTTTGAGCCTCAATGTCTTAATTTATCAAATGCCGTTTCAGCGGGATACTATGTGACTGTCTTTGTCCCACTTAGGCTTTTGAAGTGTCCTAGAACGTGTAGGTGGACTGGCAGAGCTAGCGGACTCGGAGGGTGAGAGAACGTCCCATCCGTACCCGGTGCTGCAACCCGTCAGCTGAGACCCTTCCCGGGCCAGCTGCAAAATGCCCCTGCCCCAGCTGTCTCCCCCAGGTGTCCTTCCTGATTCTCACTCCCTCACTTCCCCGAGGCAGAAACGAAACTTTCCTTGCACTCCTATGGCCCCTCATCAGCACATCTGCAAAGCTACTTGTCCCATTCTTCCTATGGCGATTTGTTTTCATGAATTACCTTCTCTTTTAGATTGGGTTTGCTGGAGGGAGGAAAGGATGTGAGTCCTTCATGACTGTGCTATCTTAAGAGACACTAAGCAAGGTCAACTACCAAGTGCATTCCGTCAGCAGCAAGCTCCAGGTCGTCCGAAGGCAACTGCCTGTTCTTCCTAATCATAAAATACTGCTTTAAAAACGTTGGCTCCAGCATTAAAAAAACAAAAAACAAAAAAAGAAAACAAAAAACCCAAAAATCCAAAACCAAAAAACGTTGGCTCCTGCATATTCTAGCTTTATCAAGAGTTCTTGCAAGCCACAGGCTTGTCCTGTCGCTTGGAGACTGGAAGAAGAGGAGGAGGGGGGAATGCTGTAAAACCCATAGAGACAGGACTGCCTCAACCCTGCAAACAGAAAGATGCTAACGGGGTAGATTTCTCACTTTTGAGGCACTGACGTCGTGAGTAATTCTCCCTTCCCTCTTTCCTCCATGTTACTTTGGTCTCCAAATTTCCGCATGGAGGATGCACTGTCTTAGGGTTAAGGTGGGTCCATTCAAAAGCTCCTCTTTGCTGTCTCAACAAGTGAGGGATACTTTACTTGCAGGGCAGTTTTCGTTTGGATTAAAAAAAGAAAGAAGGAAAAAATGTTTTAAATGTTTAGCACCTGAGGGTTGGAGTTTGTCCACCTGCCTGCATTGCAATTAAATTCAGGGGAAATCACGGACTCCAGGCGCCTCCATCCCTCCAGCGCCCCCCACCCCCGGCCACGCGCCTCTCCCCAACCCCCCCCCCCCCAGGCTCCTGGGCTGCCGCTGATTGGCCAGCAGGCCCCGCACCTGGCCAATCGCTCGGGGCCGGTTGTCATGGCGACGAGGCACGCTAACACTGCGGGTGTCGCAGGGAGCCGGCTCGCTGGCCGCTGAGACCGCAGGATGGCGCAGAACCTGTATGGTCCCCGAGTGCGAATGGGCAACTGGAACGAGGACATCTACCTGGAGGAGGTACGCAGGTGCGGCGGGCGCGGCTCGCCCGCTCCTCAGGGACCCCCCGCCCCGCCCCAAGTCCGGCGGCCGGGGCTCCTTTCTAACCCAGCAGACACCCCATACCTCTAACATCCCACCCGGATCTGAACGCCCTGGGAGGTTCCCCGGCTGTCCCACAAACCGGGTCTCACACCCGTCCACTCTCTCTAGGGGTCCCTTGGTCTCCCAAACTCTGTGCCTCCCCTTAGCGTGCCCCACCGAGTTCTCTCCATCCCTACAGACTTCAGGGTTTCCGAGGCTGAGGTCGGGGTGAGGAGGAGGCAGGCTCTATGTGAAGGCAGTGCCCCCCCCACTCCCCACCCCATCATACACACACCCTCCTAGGTGTCCCTGTGGTGTCCTTTCCCCTGACATCACACTCAGACAAGGCCTTGGGCCATCAGGTGTCCCATCTAGCTGGGGGTGGGGGGAGGGGTGGATAACCAGGGGAGACCTCCGCTGGGGACACATGGCCTCCAAATGTTATTCATGATTGTCTCTGGATGGAGTAATGGAGGAGGATGTTTCTTTGTCTTTTTGTGTGTGTCTTTCTCATTTTTTCAAACATTCTACAAAGAAGTAAAAAGATTAAAATAAAGCTAAACCAATTTCCACCACTCCCATTATGCTCACATTTCTTTTTCTCAAATTTTGCTTTTTCAGCTTGATGTGCTTCGGACCTGTAAGCTACCAGTGTCTATAAATTGAGGACTATTGTAGACTTTTTGTGTTTCCTTCATTTTCTCTTTCACCAGGAGGTCATGAAGGACTTCTTGGAGAAGAGAGATAAGGGACAGCTTCTCATACAGAGAAACAGGAGACTCAAAGAGAATCTTTTGAGACCGGTAATTTTAAATTTAAGCACTGTTTTCAAAATTCTATCGAATTAAGTGTGAATGTATGTTAAGCAAGCAAACGTTCCATAAATGAATTATCATTTGGAAAATACTGGTTTTTTTCCCTTTAGATCTGAAAACCACAATGTTTAAAATTCCCTAAGATTTTAGAAACATAGGAGAAATCTGCTCTTAATTATGTTTACCCGCATTTTCCAAAATCAGAAATGAGCGGATCAGTACAGGAATCTGTAAAACGCCCCTTAGTTGGTGCTCAAGACATTTCCAGGAAGTTTGAATAAATTAATAGTGGAGTCAGCTCGTGTGATTTCCTTACTTCGTTTGGGATTTTGGGGGGACTTTGGCAAAGTGGGAGGGGGTTGGCAGCAGGAAAAGGAAGAAAATGAAGGACTTGAGGGAACCTGAGTTATCACAAGTCATCCGAATGCTATGACCCCTCTTGAAATGGGTCCTTGACAGTGAAGGAAAGAAGGTGCATCTGGCAGGGGTCTCTGCACTGGCTGATGAGGACATGCATGGTTGGTTTGAAAAACTATTTAAATTGTAGATGCAGCTTTCCATAACTGAGGATGGATACGTTCACTGTGGCGACAAAGTGATGCTTGTGAATCCTGACTACCCTGAGACAGAAGCTGATCTGTTTTTGGGCGGGGACCTGAGCCTGGGCATGACTCCGGATGAAATTAAAGCCCACCTGAGTGACGACTTAGAGGTGCCCTGTGGCCTGAGCGCAGCTCCAACCAAGATCCCCGTTGGCAGAAACACTTTTATCATTTTGAGGTAGAGAAACTTCAATTTTCAGCTCACGTTTATCATAAATATGTTTTCACTCAGAGCTTCAGGAAGCCCTGGGACTAGAGCCGTGCTGTCTGGAGGTAAAGGTGATAGGAGAGGGTCTGTGCTGGTCCCGTCTTGCCGTCTCCCCCGGGGATTACTGTTGGGGGGGCCTTTACACGCCCTTCACCTTGAACATCAGGATCACTGCTAATTTGTGTTCAGTTATAAATGCTTCATTCAAAAGTATTGGATCTAGGAAACTAAAATCATATTCTGCCTAGAAGCTGGGTTTTCCTAATAACATCTGCGGATGCTTTGAGCTCATTTGAGTGTTTTCGGTGTGCTTAATGTTGCTATTTTTAGAACAAAAATAGTTCTGTGCAAGGGGGCACTTGCACCGGGATTTGTTATTTTATAATTAATTATTTACCAAAAATGTAGTTGAGATCTTGAAATAGGCAACTAAATCCTTAGAGAACAGATACATAATGACAATGAAAAAGTATTGCTTTTACTTTGTTAATTAAATAATGATAGCAATGTTCAGATGACAAGAATATAGCCAGTCCTTTAAGTCTTTATTTTTTTAAAGATTTTATTTATTTGTCAGAGAGACAGAGCGAGCACAAGGAAGGGGAGCGGTGGGCAGAGGCAGAGGGAGAAGCAGGATCCCCACTGAGCAAGGAACCCGAAGGGGGGCTTGATCCCAGGACCCCGGGATCATGACCTGAGCTGAAGGCAGGCGCTTAGCCACCTGGGCCACCCAGGCGTCCCTCCTTTAAGTCTTTAATTTAGAGTTCCTTCGAATACTGATAGTTTATGTCAAGACAAATAAAAGTTGACCACAACATCTGTGTCCTGGAGGATTAGGAGGGAAGACTGTATTAAGTGTATACACCTAATTAGGTGTGGCTCTTTATCAAGATGTCCACACACCCGACCGGAATCCCTCAGTGGAGGATAGCATGACGTGCTCACAAAGAGGGGATGCTCCGCACGCTGGCTGTGGGAGGAGACAGGGACAGGGTGCTAGCTGGATTTGAAAACCCAAAGAAAGGACCATTTTGAAAATGTTTAGCCACTTAACCAGTTAATGTGTGTGAATATACATTATCAAGAAAACTGATGATAAACAAAATTGCCTATGCGAACAAATAGAATGTAGAACGATTCTAATGGAGTTGACATGGTGCTTACTCTTCACTGACAGTGCAGACAGAAGTGCCGCGGGTCAAGTCCTTAGATATGGACAGAACTTCTGCCTTGCCATAACGGGAGGATTTGAAGACAGAATGGTGAGTCATCACGGTGCATGGCGGTTTGGGGCCAGGAGTTTTTGTTTCCATGTGGGCTCATGGCCACCTAGGGAAGCGGACCAAGGACTCTGCAGGTGCGTGCTCCGCCTCTGGCTTCTCGAGCCCCTGCCCGCGGCTCTCGGGCCACTTCTTTCCTTCTAGCTTTTCGAATGACAAAAATATACCCTTAGATGCTAAGGAGTAAGGGAGAAAAATCTGCAATGCAGCTGACAGAAAGCAAAACTTTATGCCACCTTCATCTGTAAGTTAATGGTTGGATTAATTAATCATCATCTTACAGGGGCCAATGTCCCCAATGCTAGCAAGGTATGTTACCCGATAACTACTTTTTTTTTTTTTTTAACTTGATCTTTTTCTTTCCCTTGCGGATTAGGAGGGTCACAGAACCAGATAAATTTGTGTCTAACTCTAGCTGAGATGTCTCTCTATGGGGTGGGACCTCAGATAAGTCATTTAACTTTTTTGAGTCTTTCTCATCTATAAAATGGGGATTATTATACCTTACTACATGCCATATCTATCTATCTATCTATCATCTATCTATCTATCTATCATCTATTCACTTAATCATCGAAACAAGTCTTTGAGCTAGGGACTATTTTACCCCAATTTTACTGATGGGGAAACTGAGGCACGAGGTCAGGTGATTTTGCCCCAAGTCGCTCAGCTATCGAGTGCAGGATGGGTACCACTTACCATTTCTCACTGAATCAAAGCTTGAGGTAACATTATTACCTTTTATGCCACCAAGACAAATCAGCGTTGCCAATCAAACCCCTACACACCATAGGTGGTAAGCGCAGCCTGATTTTAAATGTAGAAATTACAGAAAATACCATATTGTTGAAAGAGGGGGAGTAAATCACTGTTGTGTTATCCAGAGATCAGCACTACTAACATTTTGGCTTATTTTCTTTTACACTCTTATTTTCCCAAAATAGATTTAAAATACAGGGAAAGTTACAAGCACTGTAACATGCAGATACACCATTTCTGGTCTCTCTATCTCTCTCTCTTTCTCCACCCCCCCTCCTTTTCTCTTCCCCCCAATACTGTCCTTAACTCTCCCGTCTTTGTCTCCTATAAATCATCTGTCCTCTGTCCCTGTACTTACTTGTGTTTATGTATCTGCTCTTCCATAGATTATAACATATCATCATTTTGTTGGTGATATTTCCACCCATTTTGCTACTTAGCTTTTATTATTTTTATTTTTTTGGCTACTTGGCTTTTAAAGCATAGTTGTGCTAATACATTTTTGAGTAAAATGTATCCGTGTTTTCCTTCGTAATTCCTTCCATTGCTCAGTGCCCTATAAAGTCTGCTCCAGAGATACCATAAAAAGAAGAACTTGTATCAACTTCTCGGTGTCTGAAGTTTAACTTCTGCTCCTGTTTGTTCTTTATCTGCTTGAGATTTATTTTGATGCAGGGTTCCGAGGCAGACATGCGATTTCCCCCAAATGACTAATCAGCTGCATTTGGGTTATTTCTTGAATAAGTGTTCCTTCCCTCACTGACACACGATGCCCCGCTTACCATCACTGTACACACTGCATGCTGTCTCTGGGCTTCCTATTTTAGCCCTTTCAACTCAAATTGTGTATTTTTATTCTAGAATTATACTTTACAATATAATAATATATTTTGACAGCTCATTCGGCTAGTTCTCTCTCATGACACTTCTTTGAATTGAATTAGGAATTAACCTCTCAGTTAAATGCAATTATTTTTGCAAATCCCTCTGCCCCTGTGGGGAAAAAAATGCATGTGGCATTTTGATTGGCACTGGAAAATTATGTAAATTCACGTATTTAGTGCTTTACGACACTTCTTTTTCTGAGATGTCTCGCCATTTACTCATTTATTCTTTCTAGTTTTGTGGTTTTCTTCCCATGGATTTGACACTGATCTCGTTAAGGTTGTTCCCACGGTATCTTCCATTGTGGATGCCCCTTGTAGGGAGGCCCTTAGTCAGTTGCAACAAAAATATAAGAACGCCAATGATGTTCAGACTCACCTCTGATGAAATCCCTCACTCTTATTATTTCTAATGGTTTTCCAGTTGATTTTCTTATGACTTCCCGTAGACGGTGCTTTCATTCTCAAGGGATGACGATTCAATCTCTTCTCAAATTCTCTTATTTCCGTTCCTCAACTTTGAATTAGCATGTGTTTCCGGGGCAGTCACTAAAAAAAATCTGGGAATACCGGCCTTCTAGACTTGTTCCTGATTCATTATTATTTTTCTTTACATTAACAAAGCAGCGTTTGTGGTTTGAGGTAGATGCTCTTTGCCATTTGAAGTCTGGGTTTTCCAGTTGCTCTGGATCTCCCCGACATTTCCCCGATCACCGAGAGTCAAGCCTAAGTGTGTCTTGGGCCTGTCCCGCTTCCCTGCCTGTGTCCAGCTCATGGTCATGCCCATGGGTCTCCCTTCATAGGGCTCTTGGGCCCGTCTTTTCGTCCCCAATGCCAGGACCTCAGTCCAGGTCCCCATGGGTTCACCTCTCTTGTCTGTCCTGACTTCAGACCATGGTAGATGCACGCTGCCAGATTGATCCTCTAGGAGCTCAGTTTGGTTAGTGCTGCTATTCACGGTGGTATTTAAGACCCTCTGTGATGTGTCCCCGCCATCCCTGTCCACGTGCAGCCAGCCCCTCGGGCTCCCAGCACCACACTGCCTCCTCCTCGGAGCCTCTCCTGCGCCCCTGGGCAAGCATCTGTCCTCACCTGTGCCTGCCTGCCGCCCTTCCCCCCTCTGCTGGCCAGTCATACCTCACAGGTGTTTACAGGTGCTTCCAGTCCCATCCTCCGTCACTCTCCTGCCTGTGAGGAAAAGCCTTGAAGAGAGTAACTCATTTCTGCCTTCCCCATAGCGAGCGCCTCATGGCACAGCTTTGCACGTGAAAACCTGCAGAAACAGGCAAAAACAGCCTCCAGCTTCAGGGTGAAGGGTCAATCAGTAAAGAACTAACAAGCAACTAACGTTTCCGACTTTTCTGCAGGATGGGGTGCTTCTTGCACCCCAGTTACAGGTGGCCAGAGAGCTGCCGAAATAAGTCCCACGTGTGGACGTCAGCTCCAGTGGGGCACGGGCCCCCTCGGGGGCACACAGCGAACGTCGGCTGTGATGGTGTGGGTTGTGAGGACCCTTCATGCAACAAGTTTCGTGCAACACCATTTCTAAGAAGTAAAACCGTGGTCCCGGCCTGAGCCCTGAAAAGGAGGATGGGGAGCAGGGACGGGATGAGGAGGAGAGAGTGGGTTTGGTACCCAAAGGAAGGCAAAGCAGTGGAGGTGATGTGGGGAGGGGGCGGGTGGCCTCAGTATTCCGAGATGACATTTCTAAAGTGGAGAAAACCTGAGTGTTTTCCCAATCAGCAGGAATGGGATTTTCCAAAACTGCTTCTGAACGCGCCGGACGCCCAGCCAGTCGGCCGTTCACTCCCCCAGCTTCTCCGGTTCTGTGATGTAGCTCATCCGCGCACTATCCTTTTCAGCTGTATTTATCGAGTGATCACAGGACCCTGCTGAAGTCGTCCAAGAGGTCTTGGCTCCAGGAGGTGTACCTGACCGATGAGCCCTCCTACCTGAACTGTTGGCAGGCTGCCTTCCCGGACCCCCAGCTCCGCCTGGAGTACGAAGGCTTCCCGGTGCCGGTGAGCGCAGCCCGGGGGGAGCCCTTCCACCGGTCTGTATGTCGGGGCTTCTCATTGCCGTTCTCACTGCTGGGCATTTCCCCAGAGCTTGGGCCCCGCAGGACTGGAGCCCCAGGCACGGTCCTCACAGCAAGGCGGGTCCGGCGGGCCAGAGGCATTGCTCTTGCTCCTGATGCAGTGAGCGGTTGTTGGAAGTCACGGGGAGAGCGTGGGATTGCAGCGGGCATGGATTGGAAGGGTTGGCTAGCGGAGGTGGCCACCCAGAAAGGGCCCCCCAGTTCCAGGCCCCAGGCACCCGTCCGGCACAGTGCGCTTCTCTGCCGAGCTCTGCAGGTGGACCCGGGTTCAGCAGGGTCTCTCCTCTGGCGCGGAGGATACACACAGGGTGCACACTGCTGCCCGCCCGACCCATTTGCTCTCTTGAGCAGGCCTCTGCCATGCTTTGCTCTCCTGGAACCTGCTTCCCATCTCCATGATTTCAACCTTCAGCTTCACAGTGTCTTTCTCCGTGAAACGGGGGTGATGATAGTATCTGCCTGATGAGGTTTGGTCCGTGCGTTCACTGTGCTCACTAGAACAGTGCCTGGCTCCCAGCGGCTCCCAAGTGTGAGCCTGGTTGTCGTGGTCGTGGCTGGGCTTGTGGGAAAGCACTGGGCCGGCCCAGCAGCTCTGTCCCCTCTACTTGCTCAGGCCTCTCGTGCACACAGCTGAGCCTGCACCCTGGGAGCCTCGGCCCCGTCCTCGCCACCTTGAGGCGCTGGTGCCCTCCAGCCAGAGCCGCCGGGAGCAGCTGGGGTTGGAGAAGTGAGCTCCCCCGCTTGCTGCCGCGGGCCTGGAGGCACACGGAGGGGCGCGTCTCAGGACGCGGGTGGCACAAAGGACGCGTCCCAGAAATTGGGCTTCGGTTGGGGGATTTAGGGAGCTTCCCAGGAAGCAGGGTTCTGCTCTTGATGCCATCCGGAAGTGGGAGTCATTCGGTGACGGGCATCTCAGCACACCTGAGCTGGGGGACGGGGGCCCGAGCGAGGCTCCCGCTGTCCTTAGTCAGGACGCAGCTTCCGCTCACATTAGCCGGGAGGGGCGGGTGTCAGGTGGTCTGCCGCTTGGACAAGGCGCACGTTTAGTCTGTGTTTGGAGGAGATCACAGAGCGGTCTTGCTTCTGCTCTGACCCTTCGTGGGTGCAGGGTGGCCTGGTCTGATGTGGGCATCCTCTGATGCCGAGTAAGTCCCACTGGAGTGAGCGAGGGCTTTGTTCTTCCTCACACAGTGTTTAGCTTCCATGAGCCAGGAGTTTGAAATAGTATGTATTTTTTTCCTGATTATAAACAATATATATGCTCACTGAAGGGAAAATCAGAAAAGCACAACAAATAATATGCAAATAACCAGTAATTCATTCCACCTTCCAGAGAAAGCTGCTGATGTTTATCATCTCTGTCTTTTTCCATGCATGTCTTTTTATTTTATTTAATTTTAAATTCTTTTAACAAAATAGGACATCAGCAATATCCTTATCTTCACCACTGATTATATCTCATGTTGTGAAGGATCTTCTCCAGTGTGGCTCTGAGTGATTCTAGAATGTTCCATTCTGTGTGCACCTGCAACACTGTATGTAATCAATCCCTTATGGTTTGGCTTCTAGGTTATTCTGTCTCTCTATTTTTTTTAAACTACATTTAAACGAATATATAGTGTATTTCCAAATGTTTGCCTTTAGGAATTGGAGGCCTTAGTTCATAATGCAAATAACACACTCTCTTCACCTTCAAAGGCAAATGCAAAAGTTCTCATCAGTCACTGCCACACAAATCGGGGACTGGCAGCCCACCGACACCTGTTCTTAAGGTACATGTTGCTCGGTTCCGCAAGATGCCATGAATAGGGGAGCGGGATGTATCTATAAGCAAAGAAGCTCGATTGATTTATTTTTATTTATTTATTTATTTTGGTGGGGGAGGGGCAGAGGGAGAGGAAGAGAAAGAATCTCAAGGAGACTCCATGCCCAGCACAGAGCCCTACATGGGGCTCGATCTCACGACCTTGAGACCATGACCTGAGCTGAAATCAAGAGTCAGACGCTTGACTGAATGAGCCACCCAGGTGCCCCAAGCAGCTCGATTCAAAGAGTGTGGCCACACACACAAGAAGTCCTTTGATGATGAAGTGTTGTCACAAAGGACTCGATGGTGTGACAAATCCTACCCGAGGCCCTCATGTCCCACAAGTCCGTCCCGGACAAGAGGATTTTAGCTATAATGGGACCCTGTGCTCCTCATCATTGCCCGAGCAGGGTCAAACATCCAGCAAGCAAGCACATATCGCAGAGCTCACCCTCCCCGAGCCTGAGTCTGAGGCTTGGGGTGCGGGGCAGACAGAGTTACTCACCCAGAGCCGCTACTCCGTTTCCAACCAGTGTCCGTTCTTTCTTGCCCCAGTACCTATTTTGGAAAGGAAGTGGAGGTGGCTGCTCACACACATCTGGATTCACACAGAGTGGAAAAGCCGAGGAACCATTGGATGTTGGTGACTGGGAACCCCCGGAAAGACTCGTCCACCATGTTGGACGTGGTGCCCAAGCCGCTGGCAGAGGACGCCCGAGCCCTGGAGCGGGACACCCGAGCCCCAGAACAGGGCGCAGACCCCGGGGCTCAGTGATCCCAGGTGCGCGCGCTCAAAAAACCTAGCTTTGCCAGGTCGTGCCCCAAGCTATTTTTAAGCAAGGCATAGAAGTACCTGAACACTATGTTAAAACAAAGGCTATATGGAGATTATTGAATTTGTGGTGGGGGCCTGGGACACAGGACAAACTGGCTCCAAGAAGCAGCTCCTAAGTGGTATTTGAAGGTGACAGATGATATTCCTTTGTTGATTATTAATTCCTGAAGAACTTTAGATCCTATTTAGCAGCGGCTTCTACAAGCTATCAGACCACACGGGATTCCTTTCACCCCCCCGCCCTTCTCCCCACCACGTGGTGTACTAAGAAATCAACAATGTGTAGCTGTGAGCTGTAGCTTGACCTTGGAGCTAAATGTCTCCCCCCTTGTATGTTTGTTTCTACCTCTGACTTAGGGGGGATCAGGACCTCTACCTGACTGGTCACACTATTGAGTAATGATTTTCAAAGGGCACAATCTCTTTAATCCTTGAAATGGGCACATTAGCCGCGGCACCTATGTGATCAGAAAGTTCCTGACAAAATAAATATGTATCTTTCCATGTATTTGCTCATCTTCATTCTTTGTGGCATCCCCGTGACGTGTAAGGTAAGGAGTTCTTGTAGGATGGAGAGTCCCCCAGCCCTGCAGGTAAAGCTGAGTCGTATGGCTGTCTCTCACGTAAAAACACCAAGAGGCAGAGGGGCACCTGGGTGGCTCAGTCATTAAGCTTCTGCCTTCAGCTCAGGTCATGATCCCAGGGTCCTGGGATCGAGCCCCACATCGGGCTCCTGGCTCAGCGGGGAGCCTGCTTCTCCCTCTCTGTCTGCCTCTTCCCCTGCTCATGCTCTCTCTTTCTGTCTGTATCTCTGTGTCTCAAATGAATAAATAAAATCTGTAAAAAAAAAAAAAAAAAGGCAGACAGTAAGTCTCAAGTGGTGTAGATGTGTTTTAAAGAGATGCTGCCTCAAGCCAATGTGGATCGACCCTCTTGAAGGAGGCATTTGCCGGCAAGTGCTGCAGGACTCAGGGCGGTGGTTCCTGTCCCTGGCCGTGCGTGGATTTACCCGGAGAACGTTAGCCGTTGCTGGTGCCTGGGCCCCAGCCCAGAAATTCTGACTTAATGGTCGGATTGCAGGCAGCCAAGATCGAGACCCACTGCGGTAGGAGGCAGAGGAGGAAGCAGTGGGTCCTCGGGGGGTGGTCAGGGAAGGCTTTCCTCAGTGAGTCTCAACCGGGCTGCACTTCCGAATCACCGGAACAGTGTAGACACGCCCAAAGCGCACTTGCATGCCAGACCAGCAAATCAGAATTTCGGGGGTGGGGCTTTAAAAAATACAGATGCCCTGAGCCCACCTCCAGAGATTCTCACTTAAGTGCCAGGGGGCTGAGGTAACAATATTCTTGAAAACTCACTGTTTTATTTTCCTTACAGCCTGGGCTGAGCACCACTGGCCGGCGAGCAGAGCTGGGTTTGCCTGTGTGTCTCCTAAGGGCGAAACCAGGACTGGGAGTAGGTTGGTGGGGGCTGCATCTGGGGAAAGGCGTTCTTCAACAGGTCAAGCTATCTGCAAGCATCTGGACCAATTCTGGCGCGTTCTTGCTCCTACCGTAAAAGGGGCCCACAGAAAGCTTCCAGACACCAGGACTCACGTTCCTGCCTTGAGCCACGCGTCGGTGGTATCTTGAGAACCACCATAGGGTTTTAGTGCCAGGACTATTGACCAAGTTTGCATGACTGCAGTTACCGTCAATAATGGTTGAATGTGACGGCAAAGCACAGTCGTTTGAATGCAGAGAGACGTTAAACTCCGAGAAAGGCATCCCTGCGCATCTTAGTGTAGATGAAAGACACCCAGCAGCTGGGAAGCTGGCATGACTGAATTCGGGCCCACCGTTACCTCGTGCTGTCACATCGGACCGCTGCCCTGGGTCTCTCGAGCACATTACAAAATTATCAGTTTCCTTACTGAATCTCACTATTCTCCGGGCTTAGACCGGATAGAGTTCATTGCCGTACCCCATTTCTTGAGAAGTACCTGTTGCGTGAATAAAGGGATGGACAGGGGAATGAGTCCAAACCCTTTGCAGAGGTAGCAGCAGGCTTGTACAGTGAAGTGATCCGCTCATGATCACACAGCTCCTACCTCGCAGGGTGGGGTGGGAGCTGGTCAGGTCCTTCAGACCCTCCTCCTCCCCAAAGTAGAGGACCTGGTACTCTCAGGTGTTTGGTCCAGATAATTCTTTGTTGCGGGGGGCTGTCCTGTGCACTGTAAGACGTTTGACAGCATCCCTGGCCGCGGCCCACTGGATGACGGTGGCACCCCTCCACTTGGTGATAACTAGAAATGTCTCCAGACATGGCTAAACGTCCACTGGGAACACAAAAGGCATTTTGGGCACCCCTAGATCTTTTAGATATTTATTTCCCATCTCCAGAGGATGCTATAAAGGGGTCTTTCTTCTATTTATGTATGTTTTTTCTATAGAGGACACATTATGTGCTTTTAAGGTAATTTCCAGGTATATGAATAATCTGCTTTTAGCATCTGATCTGGGCTTCGGTGGAAACCTAGAATTTTGTGCAGAGTGGCCCCCAGGACAAGGTTGATCTGGACGTGGTTACAGGGCCCAGAAGGCACACAGCATCTCAGTAGTGGCCTCCAGGGTGGGGGACACACAAGGTGGCCCAGAGAGATGTGAGAAGAAAAGCTTAGAACGTCTATGTGTATCATTATCTTATCCTTTAAAACGCGTTAATGTGTGTTTTCCACTGTTCAAAATGTTAGTTTTTAAATGTACATAGTAGTTTAATGGGCATGGGTAAAATTTTTAAATGCACACATGTAAGTGTGTCCATGTGTCTCGCTGGTGCTCACAACTTACCGTGGAGGGTTTACAATGACAGTTGCTGGGGCTGGGTGCTGTGCGTGCTTGGTTTTTATACAGAAAATGCCTGAGAGTCACTGATGTTCCCTAGCTTTGCCCCAAGTCGAGGACTGCAGGCTCCCCCGGCCCCAGGACTCTCCTGCTCACCTGAACAAGGTCTGTGGATCGCACCCTGAGTGTCCGCTCTCTTGCCGGGGCAGTGGACACGGTGAGGACTGAGACCAAGACCCTGCAGTGAGGGGCGGGGGGGAGACGGCCAGCATGCTCATGTGCAGAGTGCTCCAGGCCATGGAGGAGGTGGAGGAGCAGGGCGATCCCTCACGCCCAGGGACCAGATGGCACCGGAGCAGGAATATGGAGAAGACCCCGCAGTGTCCCCGGAGTGCGGCCTTTGGAGCTGTGCCCGGAAGCGGGGACTCAGCAAGAGGCCGGTTGCTGCGGGCTGTGAGTACAGTGGATGCTCAGCAGTTACCCAGCAGGGATGCACTGGCAGGTGAAGCAGCGCAACATCTCCAAGCTGCTTGGAAACTGGCCACTGACCCAAGTCCCCCAGGCGCCCCTGGCCACCGTAGGGTCCCCCTGGAGGGACCCCTGCCCTTCACTACGGTCCAGCCACTGAAGAGTTAACGTCCGGCCCCTCAAGGGGCCTTCAGGACACCGTGGTTAGAGTTTGTTTGCTTTGGTTGGTGCCCACTGACATTCAGGAAAAACCGGGCGGGTCGTCCAATGTTTCGAATATCCTGCGACTGAATTTGAATTTTATCTTGAAAGTGATAGTCAGCCTTTGAAAGAGCTTGAGGAGGGAAGTGGCATGACTTTGCTTTAGAGAGATTATTATGGAAGCGGCAGGGATGTAGAGGGGTCCTGGGGGGAGAGATGAGGCTCTGAACTAGGGCAGTGTCAGGAGGCAGGATGAGAGACACATCCAGGGCGGAGGGAGGGGGAGGGAGAGAGAGAGATGACTCCGTACCTGGTGGATTAAGGCCAAGAGAGGACAAGAAGGTGGACCCCAGGTCTGGAGAGGGTGCCGATCCTGGAGAGCCAGAACACAGGAGGGCGAGCGGCTGTGCGGGGAAGCTGAGGGGGTGCCCGGGGATGTCTGGTCCGGAGTGGAAGCTGCTTTCCGTGGATGCGGCAGCGTCCCAGCCACGGTGTCTTCCTGGGCCCAGTGCGGCCATCGGCTGGATGGTTGGCCCCACCGAACCCGAGCTAAGTGCTTGGCAGCAAACACAACTTTAGGATTGATGGTGCCTTTAACTCCCTGGCAGGACGACCATGGAGGAGCCCGACAGCCCAGTGGCTAGGACTGGCCACTTCCTGGCTGCGAGAAGGTCACCTTCCTGAGAATCGGGGTACCATCTGTGAAGCGGGCAGTCAGGGCAGCTCTGGATGCGCCCGGTTACGAGGCAGCAGGTGGTCTGTGTGAGCGTGCCCCCCTCTCCCCTCTGCTCTCCTGTGTAAATTTAGCTAAGTGTGCGTCTGAGCCATGGAGTGATCTTGTCTCTGTCACCACGCTTGGTCCCAAGCCCGGACTTCATTCCCGCTCACGGCAGATCTTTGTGCATTCAGTCGAATCCAACAGAGCTCACTGACTGGTTTACACCAGGTGCTGAGCTGGACCCAGGGGGACCGGGGGGGGGGGGAATAAACACCTTCCTACCTGCAGGTTCTCAGCTGGGGACGTGCTGCTTTACGAGAGGAAGAGCGGTTTCTCCTGTTGATAAGACGCAGCAACAACGGGATTCTCTGCAAAACCCCAGCATAAGCCGAAGCCGCTGCCTTGGGGAAATGCAGGATGTGCTTGGCCAGCCGACAGGGGCTGACGTGGGCTGGCTCGCGGCTAAGAGAGGGTCAGAGGGGCATAAGACACGGGAGGGGGAAGGCCAGAGTGTGGAAGTTTGCGTTTCATTCAGCAGGTGGGCGAGGAGTCACCATGCAGTCTTGAGCAGGAAGGGGGTGGATGGGCCCAGAACGGAAGGCTTCCCGGGGCGGGAGAGGTACAGGGGGAGTAAAGGTCATTTCTGGGTCGGTAATCACAGTCGGCGAGAGTCTCCGGAGGCCTGAGCCTGGGGACCGCAGAGCCAGCACTCCAGTGGGCTCTAGCAGACGATTTCATTTTTTTCTACTATCCCTTCATCAAAGGCAAAACTAGTAGAAACATGGTTTTCTCCATCCCTAACTTCTTGCTGTCACCTGGAGCTTTTTAAAAGGG
Source organism: Halichoerus grypus (assembly GCF_964656455.1). Taxonomy (NCBI): domain Eukaryota; kingdom Metazoa; phylum Chordata; class Mammalia; order Carnivora; family Phocidae; genus Halichoerus; species Halichoerus grypus. The sequence goes on from NC_135719.1 coordinate 2,259,148, forward strand.
AAACAGCTGTTTCGTTTGCAAGCATAACCATTTAGAATCATTAATCGATTTGATAATAACTCAACCTAAATTCAGTTATCGTGGAAGCGTGGCATAAGGAGAGCCTGGCTGCATTCCTGGGAGGAAACCATGTTGTAGGAAGGACAGGTGGGCTCTTATGTGAAGAAACTTCTAGTGCAAGAGAGTATCCACTAAGCATCCCAGAACATGTTCAGATGAAGACTGGGGGGCCGTGTTCTCTCCCTCTGACTGGAAGGCAGCTGGGACCACAGCTGACTGGGCCTCCCCCGGTCCTCTTACAGGTTGGGGGATGGACCCAGAGCAGAGAAGGACCACGGCCCAGGGGCGGGGAGGGCGAGGCAGGGCAGCCCCCGAGACCCGACTCTGGGTGCCAACGACCGAGGAGGACAGGTCTGGGCTGCTGAGTCTCACAATGGCCCCGAGGGGAGCCAACTGGGGCGGGAGTCCAGGGAGCTGCTAGTTTCCTGGGAGAGACCAGCTTCCCCTCCGGAGCTTCGGTCTTGCAGTTTTCCCGAGTGGCCACAAGGGGTCAATGAGAAAAAACGCAGAGGAGTCAATGCCCAGCAATTGCTCAACCGTTGAGCTAAATTTCAAAACACTAGGGAGTTTCCAGTTTTAAAAATGCACATTTTAAGAGGGGGGCAAAAACCATAAAAGCGCTGTGGTTGGGGTATCAGTTCAATTCCTTCCCAACGGCGCACGGGACATCTGCGTCCCGAGGGGTCCTGCCAGGGGCACAGCCCCTCTGGGACTCCTGGCAGACATCCCCTCCCAAGTCTGGAGTTCTCCCCAGGACACTGGACTCTGAACCCAGGCCCGGGGACTCTGGGCTCCGAAACCTCCCTAAGTGATGGCAGCGTGATGTCTGAGCAGATCTGAGGCCTCGCTGCTCCTTTCCAGCCTCGCCCGAGCTCTGGGGCCAAGGTTCTGGTGCCAAGCCCCGGCTTCTTCTGCTGGGTTATTGACTTCCTCTTCGCGTTGTTTAGAAGGTCAAATGCAATGAGATAAGGCAGGTGAGAGAGGCAGGAGGGCATCGTGGTTCTAGGCCTGACTCTGGGGCCCAACAGCTCCATGGGGACCCTGAGCTCCTGGCACGGGTCGTCTCACTCCATGTGCACAGTGAGCCTGTGAGACAGGTGATTTGGGGGCCCCATCTTTACCCTGTGAGCCGATGGAGGCTCGAAGGGGTGTGGTGACTTCCACGGTCCCACAGCTAGATGGCGACCAGGGTTCTCATGGAGCTGTCGGCACCAGAAGCTTGGCCCTAGTAAGACAGGAAATCCATCCATTCGACAGTGCGTATGGGGAGCGACCACAGGTGTGCGTTCAAGTTCTACGCTCAGACCTGCTTCAAATGTGCGTGTGCGCGTGTGTGTCTATCCGTGGCCGGGCACGACTGAACGAATGGGAGGGAGGGCGCAAGGAGATCCTCTCCGCTCCGGAGCTGTCCAGTCCCGGGCAGCGGGGACCGGTGACAGGAACCATGGAGAAGGACTGCAGGTTGCGAGGAGCCCATGGTGGGCCCATAGGCAGCGCTCTTCTGAAAAGGCTCAGCTCTCTGAGCACCTGCAGCCTGCGTTGGCACGCCAGGAGCTCCCCCCGCCGCCCCCTGCAAGCCCGGACTGATGGTGCGGGGGTGCGTCCTGGGTACCAGCTCTGTTGATCCGTAGGGGCTTTCCGGAGCCCTGTGCCAAGTGAGATTGGGATTGTGCCCAGTCCGGTGGAGAGAGCTCAGAGATGCCCCTGTGTATCCGTGAGAGGGCCAGGGGCCATATTTTAGTTAGTTGCGTCCCAAGCCTGCCCTTTCTGAAAGACCCCAGTTCTTGCAGCTTCTCCCGGCTCTGTAGGGGGGCCAGGCTGCCCAGCATTGGGGTTCTGGGCTCTGTCTGGGAGCTGAGTGCAGCGGGCAGACCCACCCAGGGCTCCACCCCAGAACGCTGGCACCGCGCGCTCCATGCTCTCACAGCGGGCCAGGCGCACAGGAACACCATCTCCTCCCCAGAGCGAGTGGGCATGGTGTCTCCTCTGGCTGTCCCCAGCTGCTGGGCAAGAGCCTCCTCCCTTCCGCCCGCCCTGCAGCGTCTCTGGGCTGTGTTATTGTTGGCTGACGTGAGCAAGGTTGAACATCTGCCAAACATCTGCTCATGTCTCCTGAATGTGCTCCCAGACGGGCAGGAAGCAGCACCACCCTTGAACTGAAGCGCCAGGGCCTGCTGCCGCCCCCCACCCAGGACACGGCCTGGCTCGCTGGGGGCTGGTGGGATCCCCCAAACTGCAAGATCATCTCCTCGGGGCGGGGGAGCCGGGGCGGTGGCAGGAGAGGCCTCGTGGCTGCACATCCTTCCCATCTTCCCCAGAAGGGCCATGGCGACGTGTCAGGGACATGCAGCAGAGGAGAGGCCTGTGGGAGATGGCTGGGGGTGGAAAGCAGGTGGTGTTAGAGGCCCCCCATGCCGACCGGGTGGCCGTGGCCATGGGGCCTGCCTTAGTCTGGGATCCTCAGGAAGTAGACCCTGTGACAATGGGAATGCAAGCAGCTTATTTGACTGAGTAAATCGGGGGTGCTGTGAAGAAGGAAGGAGGAAGGTCAGGAAAAGTGCCTGATTAAACAGGTGATGGACACAGAGGGCACGTGGGACCCCATCCCAGCGAGGAAACTGGAAGACAGGGTGAGCCTCAGGCACTCGCCTGAGGGGTGAGCACGGACCCTCACCCCCACCTGCCACCGACGGAGGGCAGCTCTGGGCATCGGCTGCCTGGCTCCCCGGCTTCCTGGCCCCAGATGTGGAGTGGGCGGGGAGGAAGCCTCAGGTGCTTGCAGTCGGGACACAGAGGGACCGTGGCCAGGATGCAACAGTCCGCGCCACAAGGGGAAAGGCTATCTGAAGGAGAATTAAGGGTGTTGGCATATGGGCAGTTCCCCCCCATTCTCCCTCTCTTGACCCCCTTCTCTAGGAGCCCATCCCTGCTGGCTCTGCCTCCCTCATCTGGTCTCTGTCATCCTCCCTCCCCCTCTCCCTTCCTCCCCGCCTCTCCTCCTCTGGTTTCCCACGTGGTCCTAGCCCCGAACAAGCCAGGGATGGAATCATTCCCTCTCCCTTCATCCTACCCTGGGGGCTGGTTCCTTCCCGACCCCTGGATGAATACTCTGCTGTCCCTACGGCGGGAAAGTGTCCTTTGGCCATTTTACGTTGCTGAACACTGGAACACAGACTCCATTCAGCAGGTGCCATGTGAATTTCCCCTGTAATACCCAGTCCCTGACAGGCGGCAGAGGTGAGCCTCCCCCCCTGCTCTGTGCCCGACTCCATGCCAGCAGGGCGCCCTGGTGCGTCCTCTCCTCCGTCTTACCGAGGGCGGTGTCCGAACTTTGGGGTTGCAGCTCAGGGGGAGCAAAGGGTTTCAGGACATCGGGACGGTCTCTTCCTGACAGGCACTCCAGGGAGACCTTGCTTCTGGGTTCTCTGGCCTTGACAGATGGCCAAGGTGACGGTCTGCCTTGAGGGTTTTGCTGAGTTTTTGGGGTATCTCCCACTCCTGGGGTCTTACCTAGACTCTCCTGTTGAAGGAGATGTGTCCTGCCTCCAACCCAAGGCTTACTCTCAGCCCCTATCATCCCCCATGCTTCAGGGTTCCTCCTGCCGGGGTCTGCTTACTCTTCCGGGACACCCTCTCAAGTGATCCCACATCCTGTCTCAGGCATGGTTCCCATCTGGTCCACAGGCATCATGGATTCTTTGAGTCCCACCGGACCTGGGAGTGCAGACCTAGCCCAGTGCAGTTACCTCTCTTTTAGCATCAAGGCAGGTAGGTGCTTTCTCCTCAAACCCCTCCCCTGCCTAGCACCCCAGCACATGGACACCAGGCTAACCCCCTGGTCCTGTGAGGGGCCGCCGTGGGCTGCTCACTGCAGGGTCCCTAACGAGCAGCCCAGTGCCTGGCATCTAGCTAATGCTCAGCACGTGTTTGTTGAGTGGCCGAATGAGTCCTTCAGGCTTGGCAAGGCCCCAGCCTGGTCCAGGAGGTTCTCTCCGGGGTGTGCTGACCGAGCAGGACGCTTGCACGAGGACCTCGGAGGAATCTTCCATTGAGGCTGGTGTTGGGGCCAGATCCAGCTGCCCACCTCCTCTGCAGTGTTTGATGGATCGTCATACTTGGGATGGGGGGGAGGGAGGGAGCGCGAAGGCCTGGACCAGCAGCCCTGAGTCTGTGACAGGGAATGAGCCACTGGGAGAGCTTGAAGCGCTGAGCTCGGGGTCTGAGGCTCAGCTGTGCTTCTGCCCTGGGGCCCTGCACACCCGGGTACCGGGACGAGCGGGCTGCCGGGCGACCGTCTTCATTCCTTGCTCGGCTCAGTGCTCCTTTGACGCTCCTGTGCAAGTCTCGCTTTTCGGAAAGCGGAGTTTCCTTCCAATCACTCCCTCTTCGCCTCTCTTTCATGCCACGTCTTCCTCCATCCCCCGGGCTTTCTGGTTCCCATTCTACAGTTTGCCAAGGACATGGAGTTTCAAGGAAAGCCTTTGGACGGGATGGTGTCGATGTGGGGGGCGGCCGACAACCACGGCTCGTATCCTAGCATGTTCTGCAGAAGGTGGCGTGCGCCAAGAGACGGCGCTTTCAAATGAAGCCGGATGGGAGCCCGACTAACTGATATGCATATGCTGGAAAAATGGGGGCCCAAGCAGCTGTTTCGATCAAATGGTTTCATTCTGAGGTCTGCTCAGGTCCTCATTCATTCATCCAGCCCCTGGCTGTGTGCAGGGGTCGGGGTCCAAGGGGCAGCTTGCTGACGTATGCCTTTTAGATCTGTGTGTGGTCTTCACCACACGCGTGTGCACCGGGCGGAGGAGGGGGCTCTCGTTCCCCACGCGTGACTCCGTGTGGCCACTCCCCCCTCGCTCTGGTGGGCGCCTCGCTTCACACCCCGCCGGCCGCCCACTGCGTGCTGTTCTGTTCCACTCTTGCTGGTCCCGATGCCCACCTTCAATCTTGGTTCCTGTCCACAAGGATTCTGAACTTCCCTGCCTTCTTGTCCCTCCCCAGGATCTCCCTGCTCTCCTAAGTGTCCTCCCCAGGATCTCCCTGCTCTCCTAAGTGTCCCTCCCCAGGATCTCCCTGCTCTCATATGTGTCCCTCCCCAGGATCTCCCTGTTCTCCTAAGTGTCCTCCCCAGGATCTCCCTGCTCTCCTAAGTGTCCTCCCCAGGATCTCCCTGCTCTCCTAAGTGTCCTCCCCAGGATCTCCCTGCTCTCCTAAGTGTCCTCCCCAGGATCTCCCTGTTCTCCTAAGTGTCCCTCCCCAGGATCTCCCTGCTCTCCTAAGTGTCCTTCCCCAGGATCTCCCTGCTCTCCTAAGTGTCCCTCCCCAGGATCTCCCTGCTCTCCTATGTGTCCCTCCCCAGGATCTCCCTGCTCTCCTATGTGTCCCTCCCCAGGATCTCCCTGCTCTCCTAAGTGTCCTTCCCCAGGATCTCCCTGCTCTCCTAAGTGTCCTTCCCCAGGATCTCCCTGCTCTCCTAAGTGTCCCTCCCCAGGATCTCCCTGCTCTCCTAAGTGTCCTTCCCCAGGATCTCCCTGCTCTCCTAAGTGTCCCTCCCCAGGATCTCCCTGCCCTCATATGTGTCCCTCCCCAGGATCTCCCTGTTCTCCTAAGTGTCCTTCCCCAGGATCGCCCTGCTCTCCTAAGTGTCCCTCCCCAGGATCTCCCTGCTCTCTTAAGTGTCCCTCCCCAGGATCTTCCTGCCCTCATATGTGTCCCTCCCCAGGATCTCCCTGCTCTCCTAAGTGTCCCTCCCCAGGATCGCCCTGCTCTCCTAAGTGTCCCTCTCCAGGATCTCCCTGTCCTCATATGTGTCCCTCCCCAGGATCCCCCTGTTCTCCTAAGTGTCCTTCCCCAGGATCTCCCTGCTCTCCTAAGTGTCCCTCTCCAGGATCTCCCTGTCCTCATATGTGTCCCTCCCCAGGATCTCCCTGTCCTCATATGTGTCCTTCCCCAGGATCCCCCTGTTCTCCTAAGTGTCCTTCCCCAGGATCTCCCTGCTCTCCTAAGTGTCCCTCCCTAGGATCTCCCTGTTCTCCTAAGTGTCCCTCCCCAGGATCCCCCTGTTCTCCTAAGTGTCCTTCCCCAGGATCTCCCTGCTCTCTTAAGTGTCCCTCCCCAGGATCTCCCTGCCCTCATATGTGTCCCTCCCCAGGATCTCCCTGCTCTCTTAAGTGTCCCTCCCCAGGATCTCCCTGCCCTCATATGTGTCCCTCCCCAGGATCTCCCTGCTCTCCTAAGTGTCCCTCCCCAGGATCTCCCTGCTCTCCTAAGTGTCCCTCCCCAGGATCTCCCTGCTCTCCTAAGTGTCCCTCCTCAGGATCTCCCTGCTCTCCTATGTGTCCCTCCCCAGGATCTCCCTGCTCTCCTATGTGTCCCTCCCCAGGATCTCCCTGCTCTTGTAAGTGAGGCACAGCTCTTGAGGCTGAAGAGCTCATGATTTTGTGGAATACGTAACAATGTGGCCGGGCTGGAACACTGACTTAGTAGTACAATTTGGAGGACTCTTGTATTCTGTCGCCACTATGATTTTCTTCCTGAAGTCCTACCTTCCTGTAAAGGGGTGGCCAGAACGCGGCTAATTAGATAGAATCCAGCCCTGCCTCTTATTCCAATGCAATAAATCAAAGAGTCCCTTTAGGTAAGAATGCTGATTCTTAAGTTTGTCCCCGCTGTCTTTCCCTACCCCGAGAGGGCATTTGGGGTGCACCGGGCTACTGGGTGTGTCTGGCAGCAGGGAGAAGGCAGGTCCTGGGATTGGTGGGTGGCCCTGTTAGATCCTCGCTGAGCCCTGCCCTGATCACCATCCAGGACTGGTGGCTGCTGGGGGGTGACCAGCTCCCTCCCGACATCCCATGGATCCTGGTGACGGGAGTGTGTGGCCGGAGTGGTCAGCGATCCAGTCTCTCTGCTGGCCTGGCCAGGACTTCACGGTCCCCACTGGTTGACCTGGCGTCACCTCAGTTCTTGGCAGCCCTGTGGGTGTCCGGAGGCCTTCAGGTACGGGCGGCTCTGTCCCTGAAGCAGGAAACTCTCTGGCCAAGCTCCCCCAGCCAAATTCTCAACCAACTTCGGCTTGTCCTTTTCAGGATATTGGAACTTCTTGATCCCACGCACGGCGCAGAGGAAGGGGTAGCCGCTCATGACTGCTTAACTCGGGGGCCACCTCCCGCATCCTGAGGCAGCTCCCGTTCACTGTGATGTGGTTTCCCTCCGGGCTGTGCGGGTCGTCACCTCCCTGCGAAGAGCCCAGCATGAACTGGGCAAAAGCGCCTCCCTTACCTCCTCTAAAACCTCAGGACCAACATATCAGACCCTTTAGCCTATACTTGCCAATCTTCCCTCACGTCCATTGTCCTCTGGGACCAGAGGAGTGGGCTCCTGTTCTCCTACCTCCCCTCTCCCCGTGGGGCAGCATCTGAGGCCACAGCATCTCCTCTGAGGCCAAAGGTAGTTTTTCTACCTTATGGAATAAACTAACAGATTTTGCATCTGAACGTGCTTGCTGATAAGCCAGGGAGGAGTGGGGGTAAAAAACCAATTGGGTTTTTTGTAGCAGCAAATCTGGCTTAGAGGACTGCCGAGTGGCAGGAGACCCCAGCATCCCACGGGACACGTCACAAGCTGGATGGCTTGCTTTGCCTGTGTTCCTGGCCCCCGTCCGTTTTCCTTTGCTCCCATCCCCAGACAGGTGCACAACCTCTGGCCGCCTAGAAACAGAATGGAAACACGAATATATTTTTAGAACATTACTACCATATCCAAATGCCAGCATTGCGTAAAGAGCAGTGACACAGAGTAGAGGAGGGAGGGGCTCCCAGATGCTTTGGGAATGAGGAAGACTTCACCTGGTCAAGGCCAGCTCGGTGGACAAGGGCTCTACAGTATGCAGAATCGTGAGACTGCTTCGTGAAAGGCCCATATAGAGAATACAGATTGCCAAGGATAAAGTCAGTTCACTTCTTAACAACCACATCCCGGGGCACCTGGGTGCCTCAGTCAGTTAAGCATCTGACTCTTGGTTTCGGCTCAGGTCATGATCTCAGGGTGGTGAGATCCAGCCCTGCGTCGGGCTCTGTGCTCAGTGGGGAGTCTGCTTGAGGATTCTCTCTCTCTCCTTCTCTGCCTCTGCCCCTCCTCTTTCTCTCTCTCTCAAATTAAAAAATAATAATAAAATAAAGCCTTAAAAAAAAGAACCATATCCCCCAAGCTCCTGAACTGTCCATTGATGTATTTGTGGTTTTCTTCTGATCACAAAGTAATAAATACTCATGGTGAAAAATCGAGGAACACAAAGTAAGTATTGTTGATTTTCAGTGTGTTTCCTTAATGTATATTTTAGATGCCGTGGAATGCTGCAGGGACTCCTGTCAGACTTGATGGGAGCAAGCCAGTGACCTGTGCAGTTAAGCTCCCGAATTTTGGGGTTAATCTGGGACAGTGATATACCCTAGCTCCTTCTAAGTTCAAAATTAGTAGTAGAAGTAAGATGCTCTCGTGACAAAAGCCAGAAGTACATGGCACTGATCCGTCAGCCAGGCTACTGGAAGCCAGAAGCCAGGAAACCAGCAGCCCCTGTTGCGCACTGGTAAAATCCTGATGAGGCTAGTCTGCTGTGATGAGTCAGAAGGCACCTGGGCTCCCGAGGAGCTTGCAGCCCCCGGAGAAGAGGTTGGGACACAGAGCCCGCGAGTGTGGGCTGCTTGTCACAAGGCCGTTTAACAAGGTGTAACAAGGAAGATGGGAGCATCCAGAATTGATGAATTTCCAAGAGAAATAAAAGGGAATGAAGAAAATTGGAAAAAAATCCACTGCCTCTAAATGATCAAGTAAGAAGATTAAGAAGATTAAGGAAGACCTTGAATGGCCAGAGGCAAATGTCAGATTGAGGGTGTGGTGCCCCGAGTGGTGCCCAGCTGGAATCAGGGCAGAAGGCAGATGAAAGGTGTGGCTCGAACACCTACTGAAGATCTCCCTCTGGCTGGCGCGTCTCAGAGCAAATATGAGAAGGTCCGTAAAGGTCACACCTACTGCGGCAGGTCGTCTGAAGGCTGCCACTTGGACACTGAGGGAGAGAGGCTTAGGGGCATGACACGAAGCAATAAAGCGCATCTGGGAAGCAAGTCTTGAAAGAACAACGGGTGTGGTTTTTGGACGTGGAACGGACTACTGAGTTTGAGTTGTACTGCCAAAAAATAAAAAATAAAAAAATAAAGAAAAAGATCCTGCCTTAAAAAGTCTGTGATTATTTGAGACTATTAACTCTGTGGTTGCCCTGAGACCCCAACCAACCATCTAACGGGTCAAGGCAAGTTTGCAGCCCCCATGGAGGACATACCTTCCAAAGCCCACTTCAGATGAGGCCAAGGAGGCAAAGGACATCCATGTGCTCATCCTAGCTGCCTTGTGTTGAGCCTTGTCCCAGGGTATGCTCTAGGCAACAGGTCCTGAGTAGAAATGGCGTGTGTCACTTCTGGACCAGGACCCTGAAAGGCTCCTGTCCTGTCTCGTCCCCATCATGGAGCTCTGGAGGCACCACGCCATAGTGGTGAAGGTACCAGAAAGCATGGCTCAGTGCCCCATGAGCTGTCTTAAAGAGGAGCCTGACGTCCATCAGACTTCGTGGGGAGGAGAAAAAACAAAACAAAACAAAACAAAACAAAAAACTTCTTTTCGGTTAAAATACTGAGACTTGAGGATTAATTTCATCCTTCTCTCTAAAATTGCTCTTCTGACCAATAGAGAATACACCACACCCACATCATCATTTAAATAAAATTGAGTTTGTACTTGTCTCTAATTGTAAAAAATACAATATCTGTATTTTTAGTCGCTCCCATATGGTGTAAAATCGTCTCTGGACGCATGACTTTTAACAGCTTCCTTGTATTTCCCTGAATTAATTCATCAATCATGTACAATGCTGGGGAAGGTATGATAAGAAAGACAAGTTCATTCACTGCCAGCAAAAGAGTAATTTAATTCAGCTTTTCTGAAATGCAAAAATTAACACAGTTATCCCCTTTGATCCAGTAATTCTGTCTCTGGAAACGCCCCTACGGGAACAAGAGATGTGGGCAAAAAAGCATGGAGGAAGATTTTTGTTCTGGCTTTATTTATAATATCAAAATTGGGAATACTCTACATATACAGCACTAACCCAATGGTTACGTAAGCGAACCGTCGCCCGCTTGTCGACGTGGCTTGTTTGGGATCAGATGGTTGCAGCTTGAGACATGGAACGTGGACGTGATCGAATAACCGGCAGATTGGAGGTCTCTGCTTTCACACTCTACCTATTCGTTCCCTGCTGGTTGCTTCTGATGACGGAGGAGGCTGGCCAAGCTTTGTCTCCTTTCCATTTCCTTGGCCAGTCATGACTTCTGGCTGCAAAGATGCTTCACGTGGTCTCTTGGATATCACACGGTGACAGCCCCACATTTGGTTACATAAAGTGCAAATGAATCACGAACATGGGGATTGTATTTCCGTTCAAATACACAGGGATTGCAATCGATGGGAAATGGACCGTGGGCTGCCCAAGGGAGCGCTAGGTTTGGGAAATCGGTTGAATGGCTGACCAGATCCTCAGTGTTGTTATGTCCATCTGCTGTCCCCCCAAATCGCCTCCTTAGCACCCTAAAAACAACAGCTGCTTCATTCCAGGGGCCTCCAAGAAAGACGAGAAGCCAAACGAGTTTGCCAAACGGTTCCTGGGGTTTATTTGTTCTGTCCCAAAGCCAGTGGAGGCTGAATAAAATGCAAAATGGACCCTCCCTTCCCCTTGGCTTCTGTGTTGGAACTTCTAAAATGTTTTTATCTCTTTCTTCAGTGTCTCCCCTGCCTTGGGTTGTGCATTTCGTCATTGCTTGTCTCTTATGTGTTGGGATTTCCTGAGACTTCCTCCTTCGCCACTTCTCTTTCTGTACTTTCTAGGTTATTTTCAATCCGAGCCCTGGCTCTGACTACTTTCTATGCACTGACGATGGTCAGATGGCTGTCCCCGGTCCTGGTCTCCTGTCCCCACATCCATGCACCCAGTAGGCATCCCTCCTCGCTGGACTCCCCGGGTGTCCCAAACTCACCGCGTCCAAAGCACACTCTTCCTCTGCTCCCCATTCCGGCCATTCTCCTTGCGTTCGCGATTTTAGTCCCCGGAAGTGCCAATCACTCATTCCATTGTCAAGGCCATTATTTAATTAGTTCAGAAGAGTTTGAGCTCTCATGGTGTGCCAGCCGCTGGTTTAGATCAGGGGATGCAGAGAGGAATAAGATCCAGTTCTTGCCCTCGACATCCTGACATCTCAGTAGGGTAGATGGATATGGAGGCGAATGATCATAGGGTACTGGGAAGCACAGCACTGGGAATACGCAGAGGATCTCACGTAGTGTGTGTGCAAGAGGGCCAAAGATCACATTGGCGGGTTGGGGGGGGGGCGTGGGGGGTTGCTGGGGGATTCAAAGGAGGGTTTTAGAAAGGTGATGTCCTAGTGGTGGATCAAAGGATGAGCTAAGTAAACTGGGGGGGGTGGGGGGAGGGATCGGGGCACAAGCCTGGAGGTGAGAAGCAGTATGGTTGGGGGAGGGGGTCTGAGGCAGGGGTTAGACATCTAGTGAGACGTCGGGAGGGGGGCACAGGGGCCAGAGAGTGGAGGTCTTATGTCCTTTGCTCATGGGTTTGGATTTTATCCGATGGCCTATATGGAATCTCAGAGGAGTGTTAGCTACAAGGTATAAAGGTTCGGTCTCTGTGGCTAGGCGGGAGGATGCACTTGACGCAGAGAAAGGCAGAGAAGTGGCTCTGGGGGGACCCTGGACGCATGGTAGGAGAGCCTAAGCCAGGAAGTGGCAGAGGGAACAGAGAGAGGTCAGCATGCTTGAGAGATGTCTGGAATGTATGCTGGCAGGATTTGAATTAATCGTGGAAATAAGGAAAAGTAGGAGTGGGGGATAGTTGTGGATCCCAGGCTGGGTGATGGGAGCATAGCAGCAGTATTGGGAGAGCAAGCCCGGGACGTCTTAAAAACTGTCTCCATGTGTCGACCGGTGGCTCCTGAATGCGCCTGGTACCGGGGTGCACACTGGGTCCTCTGCAGACAAGCCCATCTTCCCACTCCCCTGACCTTCAGAATCAACCCACAAGTCCACGGCTCCTCCCACCTGACTGTGCAGGATCTGCGCCTCTCTCTGTGCTCCCAAATCCCCCAGGGGCAGACTTCATCCTACACTGCACTGCGCTGCAGTGTAGCTGCCTCTGACCCCTCCCCGCCGGTCACTCTCCTTTGGAAAGCTCCTGAGGTCACAGCCCAGCTGCCGTTCAGTTGCTGTCCGCTGAATGCTGAATGCATCTTGGCAAGAAATGAAAGTTGTTCTTCCTGGTTATAGAATGGAAATTCAATGCGTTCAAGAAATGAGGACATCGTGGGAGGGCATCTGAGCTTTGACTTCGTGACACCTGTCCCCGGTGTGGTCTCGGGGAGGTTTGCGTGGTGGGTGGCCCTCGGCTGGTATGATCTGGGGTGGAGCAACCTCTCTGGGTCCTATCTGCCTATCAGGCGAGTGGGGGGTTCCTCAGGTGCTGGTGATCGGCCATCAACCTGGAGGCAGAGGCCGGTGACTGTAGGGTGTGGGCTCAGGCCTTTCAGAGACCAGGGTGGGAGAGGGTTGCTGGACACTCAGACAGACAGAGGGATGGCCACAGCATGGGAGCTCACATCTGAGGCCTTCCCCTTGCTCCTTGGCAGCACAGGATGAGCGTTAGCTGCAAATGGGATCCTCGTGGAGGACAAGGACAGAAGGAGGAGACGAAGGTGTTGGGGACGGTGTTGGGGACAGGGGTCCTGGACTTCGCAACTTGACTCTTGGGACTTCCTTGAGAACTGAGCTCTGAACTTTGGTGCCAACTCTCCGTACTTCAAACCGCCTTGGAGAGGAGACCGGCCTCGGGTGGACCGCTGGCCTCTTTCAGGCCGGAATCCCTGCAAGCACGAGAAGTGCCCCGTGAGAGGTGGGGCTCACACAGTCGTCCTTTGTCCCCCTGGCTGAGCCTTCTCTTTCAGCCCCCACTCCGCATGCCCGCCAAGCCTCTGCCTCCCCCAGCTCTCCCTACCTGGAGCCCAGGAGGAATCTCTCAGTGCAGGACCAAACTGACGCGAGGAGCAGAACCCACTCGGTCCTCCAAACGGTGGGCTCATTACCTCTCCACTCCTCCAAAGCAGAGTGAAGCATGACGCCCGGGGCCTGCCACGCAGCTTTCGTGTTGGTCCTGGTTTCCAAGTCGTTCCTGGGCCCGTCCCCACTCTCCGGGTCCCCCCGGGCTTCCCGTGCCCTTGCGTGGGCTGGTGCTGGAGTTTCTGTCCTCCTCGTTCCCTGGGCTACGGCAGATGGCCTGGCCGAACCTCCACGGTCAGCCAGCCAGCCGGAGCTCCTGCTGGGGACCTGTCTACTCCCCCCCGCCTTCTTGTCCAAGTGGGAGGAGGTAAGCAAGCTCTGATGGAGCTATTCTGCGATGTGGTACTGACCACGCCGGTCTTAAGTAAGAGAGGCGAGGCGTAGGAGGAGATTGGTACAGTGCCTAGCACAGGGCAAATGCTCACCACTCAACGACCGTGCCCACCACCATCCCCACCGTTCTCGTCGTTCGTCACAACTCGTGTATAACCTCTCCATCGCGCACCTGTCCAGGCCCAGCGTAGACGGTCCTACCATCGTGTGAGATGCTATCCATACAGCTGACAAGCGGTGCCTGTCGTCTGGGGGGGCTCAGAGGTCTGGGGGCCACCGAGTTCAGTCCCTCCATGGTCAGTCTTGAGTTGGGAGGAGGTTGGAGAAAGAGAAAGGTGGGACCCCAGGGGCAGAGTGCAGGAGCAGGTGGAGGGACCCTCTGGAAGGCCTCCTGAGTGCTGGTCACCACGGGGATGCTCCTGTCCTGCCAGGAGGTGGCTCGGGTGAGACCCACGAGAGCAGAAGGGAGGGCGCTGGAGGGTGGACCCAGGAGTGCCTGCCGCGGTGCCCGCCGCGCCCGGCTCAGTGCTGGGGTCTGGTCGGGAAGTCCTGTCATCTTCAACTGACTTCCGGACACCAGGTGTTACCGTGACCTTCCCTGTGACCTGTGCTTGCAGCTGGTCGCTCTTGGGGACTCACAGTGACAACTTCGTGTGGGCCGTGGGCGAGGGATGACTAATGTGTGTGTCTGAGTATGCATACGTGTGTGAATACACGTACTTGTATGTATGTATGTCTGCACATTCGCGTGTAGACACACACATGTAAGGTAATCCACACACACAATGCAAAATTTTGCATTAAAAACAATGGAAGCCTTCCAGAATAAAATGAGACTTTATACATTTTGGTCAGCAGAAAGTATTTCATGATAAACTAAAAATTCAAGATGTGATAAGATACTCTTGGATGTGCTTTCAAAAGCACAAGATGTGTGAAAGTTTGATAAAGCGAGTTCCGCCCGTCTCCCCTCTCTGCTGGGACGCGTCCATCCTCGAGGAGACTGTGCACAGACCGACCAGGGCATCGTCGGGTTTCTCTCTCTGATCTTCGCGCTCGGCAGACTGGTCACGGAGCAGTGGCCGAGAGGGGCTCTGGGGAGAGAGGAGTGGTCAGAATGGGTGGCCTTTGGGACTTCCCCCACCCCCCCTGTTCCTGTGATGGTCCATCTTTGGGCACGTCATTTTCCCTCTAGACCGTGGCGTGTCTATGTGCGGATGAGAAGGGCGCTTTAGGACAGGGCTTTCCAGATGTGCTCAGCTGAATTGGGGGGCTGCTGAGGAGTGATATAGGGGGGAGTTGGGGCCAGAGCCATAGACCGTCACCCTGCCTTCAGCCAGAGCAACTTCACCTTCCTCCATCATCGTTTTATCTAATGTTCCGTGTGAGATGTTTCAGAGGAAGGGATGCGGTCCTCCTAAAAGTTTGCAGACCACACAGATTAGCTCGTCCCCGAGCCCTTCCAGCTCCGACCTCCATGGTTCTGTGAGTGTGCTCTCTCAGGCTCGGAGTGGGTTCCAAGAATCCCCGCCTCCCCCGCTGGGGCCCTGGGAGCAGGTCCTCTGCGCTAATGCAGTCACCCACCCATTTTGTTCTTGATCGAGCACCAAATCAGCCCTTTCTCGGTCTTTACAGAAGAGCACCCGGGCTGTGTCGCTCCCATCATTTCTTACTTCTGGGACCCCAGCAGAAGTAAGAGGAGGTGGACCCCGCCCACCTCTCTGAGGCTTTGTTTCCCCACCGATAAGATGGGAGGTCTTGCAGGGTAGGTGGGTGAGGGGCAGTGTCTGTCTCATCAGGAGGTTAACGGTGAAGCAGGTGTTGTGGTTTCTGGAATTGCCACGGATGGCTGATAGAGTTTCAGGACTTTTTCTTGAGATTTGGGATTACCAGTCTGTGTTTTGCCCTTTTCTGAATGGGCTTAGGAGATCCAATTTGTCCCTAAAATAGATGCCCAAACATTATAAATGCCATGCATTGGTATATTAGGCTGTCTCTATAATTTTCGGAGTAGGAAAGTAAATTTTAAAGCCAGTGAACATTTAAAAATGAATGGGTTGGTTGACCAAGGAAATCGATTCTTTGGCGCATTTAACCATCCACGGAGGATGAAGGCATTCAGGTTAATAATTACACATTAGACTGAGAAATAGTCTGCTGGCTTGCCCTGAGCCAGCCCCAGCTCCCTGGGGGTCACTGTCATGCAGTCGGTCACATGTCCCACCGGCCAGCCCCGTCTGGGAGGCCATGCCGACCTCCTTGGACGACAGAGCAGGTCACGTGCTGTTCAGGGCCCGGATGGGGGACCAGGAGGCAGAGCCTGGGAGGTCTGTGACATTGGGGCTCAGCTCTCTCTGACACGTGAGATGAGATCTGACCGTGTCAGGTGGGCACTTAGGGGCACAGGGAGAGGGAAGCTGGAGGGAGGGGTCCCAGGCTGCCATGGGCCCCCCAGCCACATGCGCTGAGCCGTCCCCCACCTGGCTGCCTGGGCAGAATTGGCTCAGGACTCGCAGCCGAGGAAGGGGACCCAGTATTCTGAAGTGAGCACACCCTGGGGGGCCTACTGAGTTGGGGGAGGTCACACACATCCCCGTCCTAGGACCCTAGCCTTGCTGGCCGAGGCCACACGAGGACAGTGGGTTGGAAGGTGAGTGGCTGAGGTCACGTCTCCCCTCAGGTAGTTTAACTAGTAAGAGACGGGGCCTCCTCATTCCTTGCGGCAGACCTCGTGTGACAGACGCGATTGGGCACATTCTGGGTGCTATGGCCCTAGACCCGACCTTGTGTGATGAAAAGATACTCCCTCAGTCACGGCATGGGGGGCTCGGGGCCAAGGAGGAGACTTTGTTTACGGGAGGAGGTCACATGGAAAGAACAGAGGACAGAGAGAAGCCCCCCCCAGATGTGAGACCCCTTCCCCCAACATTCTAGCTCTTCCCTTACAATCTGTGATTACTCCTGAAATTGTGCCATGTGGCCCTCCTCATTCACCTGGCTCGGGCGCCTTCTGAGCAGAAGTTGCTGTGTGAGGTGGCCTGGGGGCTTCCCGGTGGAGCTGGTGGGGGGCAGACACCAGGGGGTGAGGGTGGGCCTGGGACCGAAAGCAATGCCCTTAACTTCTCCTCTGCTGCACACTTTGGAAGTGTTACCCTCTGGGTGCCGGCCTCTCGAGCTTTCCACCGGAGCCCCGGGGACACAGAGCAGGATGAAGACGGCTCATCAGTGCAGAGAACCCAGCAGGCAGGCTGTCTTAGAGGCGTGCGCATTGGCAGATTGGTTGAGGAAATCCTTCTGCAAATACTTCTGGAGCATCTGCTCCGTGCCCGGCACTGTTCTGGGCACTCGGGATAAATCAGGGAACGAAACAAAGCCCTCTTACTCGTGATGAACACAGTCTGTGTCTGGCTGCCACCCACTACGGCCTCCTATGTGGATATTGCCCCCTCTTTTGCTAAGAAACTTGCTCTTTTTGGGAAAAAAAAACAAATTAGAAAATACAGAGTAAAAGAAAAAGAAGTGCTCATCCTCCCACTGGCCAGAGATAACTTCTATCTCCATCTTGGCATGTACCCGTTAGGGTACCTACAGGAAAAAAAAAAACTACATATGAACATGAAACCTTCCTTACTTTTCTGTAACTGAACTCACTTGCAAACCCTCACTTTTGCAGAGGATGGAACACTAATTCTGCTAATGCAAAGTGAATTTAGTCATTCCTGATTTACTCCTGATTTTGCTCAGTCCCCTCTGGGCACCTACCTACAGTCCATTCAGGGTTTCCCCCACCGTGGCGCTGGGGAGGGTGCAAGCTGTCCATGGGCGCTTCACCGAGCACTCAGTGTGCATGGAGCTCGCCAGCCTCTCTTTGTCCTGGAGGCAGCACCCCCACCCAGCTGGGCGCCCAGACATCTGATCCTCACATCCACCCAGGGTCCTCTCCTCCCTCTGCATGCACCTGTCTGGAGCCCCCTGGGTAAGCTGGCACGGTCAGGCAATTCTGGGTACCTGTTCAAGGCACAGGGAACCTTCAGCCACACTCCCTCCATAGGAGGACGTTTCCACTCGGGAAGCCATCTCAGGTGGCAAGTGTGTTCTTTCTTGTCCCCGGTGAACACTGCCCCTGTGTCTTGCTGTCAACCAGGAGGGAGCAGAGTGGGGGTTCCTTCTCATGCCCCAACATGTGGCCTTTGAACCCCATGCTCCCCCTACTTGGGCAGACTTTCATCTCCTTCCAGATTTTTAAGATTCTATTTATTTATTTGAGAGAGAAAGAGAGAGAGCACGAGCACGGGGAGCTGCAGAGAGAGGGGGAGAAGCAGACTCCCCACCGAGCAGGGAGCCCAACGCGGGACTCGATCCCAGGACCCTGGGACCATGACCTGAGCCAAAGCCTGATGCTTAACCGACTGAGCCCCCCAGGCACCCCCAGAAGACAACTGTTCTTCATATACACACGCTTCCCAATCTGTGGGTTTATGGGAAAAATGTGCCCTGAATCCTCCAGGCTTTGCTGTTTATAGTCAAAGGCAAGCTTTTGGCATCGAGGAAACAAACAAAATAAAAACAAACTCAAACATTAGTTTCCTATTGCTGCTGTAAGAGATCACCACAAAAGTGGTAGATTAAAGCAATACAAAGTCATTATCTCGCCGTTCTCGAGGTCAGAGGTGCAGAAGGGTCTCACCGGGCTGAAGCCCAGGTGTCCTCGGCAGGGCTGAGTTTCTTTCTGGAGCCTGGAGGGGAGAATCCATTTCTTTCCTCCTCCAGCTTCTGGGGGCCACCTGCGTCCGCGGCCCGTGGCCCCGGCCTCTATCATCAAAGCTATTGGTGTAGCTTCTCCAACTCTGACCCCCTCTTCTGCCTCGCTCTTCCACTTTTAAAGACCCTTGTGATTACCTGGGACCCGCCTGGATAATCCAGGATAATCCCTTTATCTTAAAGTCAGCTGATTAGCGAGCTCAGTTCTGTCTTCAGCCTTAATTCCCCCCTCAGGGACTATAACATTCAGAGATTCCTAGTACAGGAAGTAGACCTTTTTGTAGGGGGCCAACATTCTGCCTACCCCAGCAAATAAAAATTCCTTGGTCAAAGGCTTAATGCATATGATCAAAAGCCACGACTTTTCAAAGTTACAGTCCTCGCTATAGATTTGACAAAATCTACTTAGGAGTTCTAAAGCCAGTGATTTAACTTAAAAAAAAAATTTCTTTTTAATTAAAATTTTTTTTCTGTCATCCTCTAGATGGTATGAATGGAAAGCTGTTACCACTCCCTAAATCGTGGGGGTATCATCATGGATATGGGGATGTCCATAGAGGAAACCACCCATAATTTTACTTCACCAAATTTAATCTTCTTTCATGTATATAGATCATACTGCACACTTTGCGATTTGCATCCTTTTTTTTTTTTTCACTTAGCAATATGGGGCTGACCTCTTTCTACGACAATAAATCTTACTTTATCACATCATTTTAATTTCTGCAAAGCATTCCCTGCTTAGGTAGCCCAGCTTTCTTTGTTGCTACAGCTGGGTCCCACTAGGATGCAGGGCCAGGTTTGGAGTGTCCTGCAGCTTCGGGGCCTGGGCGGCTACTTGGTTCTTCAGAGCAAGGTAGGGCCGGCGGGCACCGGGATGGGGAGCCAGCGGGCACCGGGATGGGGATGACTGTCAGGGAGCTGTCCCCACTCCAGGTGCTGATAACAGAGGTTTTCCTGGCAATCTGCCAGGGTGTGTGTGTTGGTCGAGGGACCATAGCGACCCGGAGGTGGTTTGAGCTAAGTGATGGTAATTCGGGAGCCTTTGACTCTCCAAGGTCCTGAGCGGTGGCGGCACTGACATTGGCCAAGGCTGGGACCCAACCCGGGAAGCCGGGGGGCTCTTGGCAGGCAACAGGTAACCCCGGAACTGGACCAGGGTCTGTGTCACTTGCTTCGCCGGTGGGTTTTTCTCTCTATCAGATGGAGCAGCCTTTCCTTCCAGTCCGACCCTTCATGGCTGCATCCCCCAAAACAATCACATTCTTCCCCAGTTTTCAAGCCTGACTCTGTGCCCACTTATTGTATATTCTTTTGGTCTTTTCGGTGGGGAATCCAAGGATTTATATAACCCAGCAATCAAGTTGGTCTCTTAAAATAATAGTACATCTCATCCAAGTCTAAAAATAAAACCTCCTGGTATGAGAAGGCAAACAGGGAAAATACATTTTATAGCCCAGCTAGCCAGGGCTCATGCCCGCTTTTCTTTTATCCCCGCTTGTCCCGACAGGGCTGGGAGTCAGAGCGCCTTCTGTTTGTCCTGATTAAAGTCAGCCTCCACCTTCCCCGGAGCCCAACTGCCTTTCTGGGGACACAGACTGCATTCACCACCAGCCGCTCTGCCCAAGCCCTTAGCAGATTTTATGAAAGGCGTTTTCACTTGGATTAAACAGGCTCTGTGTTTGTGTGTGGTGTGTGTGAAGGAGAAAATGAATCACTTCAACTTTGGGCAGCGATTTTAGGTGTTGTGTTTGTCCCTTGCAATTACATAAACACACCAGAACTCATTAAAAAAAAAAAAAGTTGGGAGGTGGGGAGCAGAGTCTAATGCTGGGGATGATCTAAACAGTTTAGCACATTTTCCATACATTCGACCTCAGAGAGGGTTGTGTTCAGTCCGCTCCCAACAGAGTCTGAGTCCAAAGGAAAGTTTGAGGTTTTACATTTCTGTTTGTGGTACAGGAAAAGGCTTATGATCTGAGGGCTTGATTCAGTGAAATAACATCGCTTTCATGCGCATTTGCTTCGCAAGAAGGGCAGGGGTTGGAAGTAACCGTTGTGAGACTTTAAAGATTTGCTGGCAGAGGGAAAGGGATTTTTTTTCCTTCCTCCCTGCTGGGGGAAAAACAGTTCTAACGAGGAGCTAGCTACTTCGTAGTTTTAACTCATACTCAAATATTCCCCGCCCAGAAGCTGCCGGTGATCCCCGGGACTTCTTTATCCGGCTGGGGCTCCGAAGGGCTTTTCGTGGCTCAGCCCCATCCCAAAGCCTCACGGCATGAGTTTGCAGAAGAGAATCTTCCCTCGGAGGGAGAATGGTAAGTGCAGCTTCTTCTCAGGGGTTCCTGGGGAGCTGGGGATGGAGGGTTTGCCTCTTCTCGACATCCTCCGGGAGGGGTATGGAAAAGCATGATTTTGGTTCTGCCGTACGTAGAGAGAGAGAGAGAGAGAGAGAGAGAGAGAGAGAGAGAGAGTGTGTGTGTGCACGTGTGTGTGTGTGTGTGTGTGTGTGTGTGTGTGGTGCTGCAGGACACATCCCCGTCTGTCTGCATTGTCCTTGCAGAGTTGGCTGTGTGCCTACTAGGCTGCTTGGCAGAGAGGTGAGGGCTGAGGGTATCCCAGGTCCCCCGAGGGGATGAACGTGAACTCTGGCCGGAGCCCTTGGTTCTTACTAGCCCTTGCTTCCTCCTTGAATGTTGCTGGCGCTCCGTATCTAAATGCCTAAATGCGTAGCTGTCAGGGTCCCCACCCGCTGAGCCGAGCTCTGGTCCCAGCAGGAGACAGAATAGAAGAGGGAGCTGCTCAGCGTCTCTGGGAGAACGGGAGAACGGAGCAGGGGACCCTCGGAGCCTTGCAGAGCTGGACACGGGGAGGGGAGAGGCGAGGCTGGGAGGGGCCTGAGTCCACTGGCCGGAGTCCCTGCCTTTCTGTAGGTATCACCCGGTAGATCCGAGTTCGTTTTTTTAGCGACCTCCTTTTGCTCTGGAAACAGAAACAGGCACCGGGGAGAAGGATTTTAACCCCTCTGCCCAGTGTTTAAAGTCAACACTGGCAAAACTTCAGCTCTGTTGTAACTTTGGCATAAGAGAGTAAACACATGGTTTTCTTTAGAAAGGGGAATGAGACAAGTCAAAGGCACATTCTGAGTGTTCCAGCTCCAGGGAGATATGGAAGATAGGGCTAGAGCCCGGGGGGCCATTGGTTAGGTTCCATCCTTGGTTAGGTTCCATCTGACATCTGAAGGAAGGCAGGTGGGACGTAGGGACCAAGAGCCGGGCTGTGGGGTCCAGCCACCAGGGATGCAGTCTTGGCGCTGAGATGAACAGGTTAGTTGATTTGGGGGAAGGTATTCAGCTTCTCCATGGCTCGGTTTCCAAGTCTGCTCCACAGGCTCCTACCTCATGGGACCACAGAAGCAATCAAGGAGGTAACACGTGTAGGTGGCCTGAGCATCGCATGTGTACCACCCGGGAGGCGGCAGCGCCCGTAAGCAGGCTCCTCCCTTGTTGTGAGGCGACAGCCCTCACAGAGCACCCAGGGCCTGGGGATAAAGGGAGCGCTCCACGGCCGGGTAGCCGTGCACCCCCCTCTCTTGCAGCAAGGGGGCCTAGACTTCAGACTATCTCCCTCTGGCCATAGACCATATGGAGACATTTACTGGGGAGTCTTCAAGGGCTGGGCTTGATCTGGTATTCCGTAGGTGCTCAATATTTGGTGAAACCGTTTCATTTCTAGGGAGGCCTTGCCCCTTCTTATCCCTTGCTGTATCTCCATGTTTGGTTGGGTTTCCTGGTGAGACTCTGGGACAGAGAGTGTGCCCAGGGACGCCCCCTGTGCAGGAAGGTCACTGGACAGTGTGCCCGGGGACGCCCCCTGTGTCTCCTTGTCCCAGAAGGAGAAGCTTCGCCGGATGCAGCTGTGATCCAGCCGATCCCATGGGTTTTGCACCCCTGTAATGACCGGTCACTGCCTGTGGGCTGCCCCGGGGCCGGGGCACAGCCTTGGGCAAGGCAGCTGTCTTCAGCAGAGAGTAATTCTTGGAAAGAGACTCGGCTCTGACCGCTACGGGTGGCCCTTTGTCAGCTGCGGGAAGGAGTGCCTCAGTCCTGGGTCTGGGAGCCGATCTGGGAGACACCCTACAACATCACTTAATAGTGATGAGTAAGTCCCTTTTTCTCTGAGTTCAGCTGTAGGATAATTGGGGATTAAAAGCACGAACACCTGTCCAGCTAAATCCTTACACGGCAAGGTGACCTGGGAAAGCCCCTTTCCATCCAGTTCCATCCGGGGGCTCAGTGTCCCTGTCTAGAAGGTGGACAGAAGGCTGCTGAGCCGACTTGGCCTCTAAGAAGTCTTCTAGTGCTGCAATTTCACAGGTGCACATGCTGAGCATGCGACACAGCGGTTCCTTGGAGCCCCAACCAGAGGTCACGTGACGTCCTCTGAAGGTGCCCCCATTCCTCCTGCTGGAAATGGAACCACGATCCCTGGGGGCCCTCGTGATTGCCCACGGCCAGCTGTTGGCAGGCAGGGACCTGCAGAGGGAGGCTCTGCACAGGGCTGGAGCATACGGAGTGGGGTCTGTGCCCAGGGAAGAAGTCGAACCGCAGGACGCGCTGCCGTACTTCTTTGATAGTTAAGAGCTGCATCGTGTTGCCCAGGACAAACGTGGATGTACTGGGTCTATTGCCCACCCCCACCCCCCGCCCTACCACCCACTTTCTATTTATTTTTCAATCTGCAAAGAATGAAGTCACTTTCTCAAACACTTGGAACTCATTTTCAACCATTGACTTAGAACATTCTAGGCTGCAGGCACCAGGCTGGGTTCCGGGGATTGAATGGGACCCGTGAGACAGACGATCACGCACATGCATAAATGTATGGACAAGGAGGGTGGGGTGTGTTAGGGTGCTGTGTTGGGGAACTGGCCTGGTCTGGTGGGTCAGGGGGGGCTCCCCTGAGGTGACACTGTTTGAGCTGTGTTCCGTACGGTGTGTGGGAGTCTGGTGGGGGCAGGGGTGGAGAAGCAAGCTCTAGGTCAAGATTCTATTGAACCTCGTAGGACAGGGATGAGAAAAGACAACTGTCTCAAATCTCACCAGCTTGTGAGCCCCTGTGAGCATTTTTAGTGTACTTCTACCGTCTGTTTTCTTTGCAGCATTTAAGAAAAGTAATCATGGGGGCACCTGCGTGGCTCAGTTGGTTAAGCGTCTGCCTTCGGCTCAGGTCATGATCCCAGGTTCCTGGGATTGAGCCCCGAGTTGGGCTCCTTGCTCAGCGGGGAGCCTGCTTCTCCCTCCGCCACTTCCTTTGCTTGTGCTCTCTCTCTCTCTCAAATAAATAAATGAAATCTTAAAAAAAATAAAAATAATCATGGTGACTTGTTTGCTCAGGAAATACAAGCTTTTTTGCTGGGGGGTGGTGCTCAAGACCCTCCTCTGTGAGCGTGAGCCAGTCACCTGTGTCCCCCACACCTGGTGGCCGGCCCCCGGGGCACAGCTCGGAGGTGGCTCTGTGACACCAGCCCCTCTCCCTCCCGAGCACCCTTTAGCAGTAGGCGCCGACTCTTCGGACCTTCCCTGCAGCCCTGGGAGGCAAACGCAGTTGTCTTTATAGGTGAACAGAAATGAGGCACGGGGAGCAGCCCAGTGGTGAGTGGCAGGATAGAGTTGCACCCAGGCAGGTCTGCTTCCTTCTAAAGCCTGTGCTGTTAGCATGCTCTAGGTACCATGGCTCAGCACCAACGTCGGTGACCCTCGCGTGCGCACAGACTCGTTCCACGTGACGGTGTCAGTTCTTGCAAAGTTAGCGGAACCCCCACCTGTGTGGCCTCAGAAACCCACATCAGAGGTCTGTGCCACAACTGATTTAACCATTCCCCAAATTATGGATTCTCTAGCTTGCTCTCAATTGTATTTCTTCCTAAATACTTGATAAAAAAGTGTTCAAACATACAGAAAAGTGGGAAGAGTTGTCATCAGTGAGCATATCCCACTATTTAAATTCTATAAGCAACATTTTACTCTACTTGTCTTACCATGTGTCCATCCATCCCGCCATCCATCTGTCCATCCAAGCATCCACCTTATTTTTTGGATACATTTCCAAATAAGTTTTAGGCATCTCTACCCTTCACTTCTAAACACTTCAGCATGTATGTAATTAATCTGAGTTCAGCATTTGCTCATTGTTCTTCTTTTAGATAAAATGTACATACCCTGAAATGTGCATATCTAAAATGTGCCATTCAATTAATTTTGAAAAATGGATACAGCTCTGTAAGTCCAACTCTCGGCACCATGCGGAATGTTGCCCCCAGAAAGCTCTCCCAAGCCCCTTCTCAGTTGCATTTGGTTTTTACTAGTAATATACTACGTGTCACTAAATTTAAACATGAAGTTTAATAACACACAGTACCTGCTTTGTCCTGCCCGGACCATGGGGGCAGAACCCTAGGCTGTAAGGGCCCAGCTCTGCTGGGCCGGCCTCCTGATGAACTCAAGTGCCGACTTTGGTTGGGGCGATGCTAGAAGGGAGCCCCACCCAGCAGCAGGTTACTCTGGGCTGAAGGGGAGCAAGACACAGGTGCTGGTGCGGGGTGTCCCTGGGCGTGCGGTGAGGGTTGGGGCTCTGGGTTCTGATGGTGGGGTTGGTACCAGGCCAGGACAGAAGAGACGGAGAGGTGCCATGTCACGGGAGCTGGACCCCTGGCTGGTGGGGAGAACTATGTCAAAGCTCTGTGTACATAGGTGGGTCCTAGGGGCTCATGTGGGGCCTCCACGGTCTCGATTGAGGGTGACGGGTGCTAAGCTCTTCCTGCAAGGAAGACGGGCCCAGAAATCGGAGGAGGGCGTGCCTCTCTCACTGGGAAGATGAACAGAGCAGCAGCCGAGAAGGGTGACGGGCATCGCAGGGTGGATGTTCTCTCAACTGTCTGACTTGCTGAGATGGTCTGAGGCCGAACCGGAGAGGGTCTGAAGACCGGCACCCGGCTCCTGCCCGCGCCCTTCGGGCCTTCCCGTGGCGGAGGGCGCTGGGTCCGCTGCGGGTGGAAGGGGGTGGGG
Source organism: Halichoerus grypus (assembly GCF_964656455.1). Classification (NCBI taxonomy): domain Eukaryota; kingdom Metazoa; phylum Chordata; class Mammalia; order Carnivora; family Phocidae; genus Halichoerus; species Halichoerus grypus. The sequence continues at coordinate 2,284,539 of NC_135719.1, forward strand.
GAAGGCAGCGCTGGTATTCGCCCAACCAGCACCCTGTGTCAGGCAGTGAGAGCATTCTTATGGAAGTCTTACAAGAACGCCGTTCACAAAGGGGAAACCCGCAGCCCAGAAGAGGGAGTGGCTCATCCCAGGTGACACGGCGCATCAGCCACAGAGCCTGGGCATAAGAACTGGCGCCCTGGACTCCTGGACCAGTGCTCCTTCAGGGCATGCTTGGCCCCCTGCGGCGGCAGCGCGCTCGTGGGGAGCCGGTCTTGCAGCTGGTCACGTTCCTCCACCTCGGTCTGTAGTCTATCTGAGTCTCTGCGTCTGACCACAGAGATCCCTCTCTCCCTCTGTCCTCCCTGCCCGCTCCTCCTCTCTTTCCCTCTCCTCCGCTCCTCTCACAGCTGTTCAGCCCACACTTGTCTGGGGGACAGTAAGGGCTACAGAGAGGCGTGGGATGCAGTCCCTGGCATGGAGGAGCTCACGCTTACTGGATAGGACACGCACGAGCCAGTAGGCGTGGAGAGCTTCGGGACTGCGGGAGGGCAACTTCTGCTTCGGTGAGTGGGGAGGGTGTCAAGGAGGACTTCCCGGAGGAGGTAACTCTGAGCCAAACCTTGAAAACTCTCCAAGGGTTGGTCAGGAGGCAGGGGTCCGGGCATTAGGGCATCGTGGGGCGTGTGCGCCGAGGTGTGGAGGTGGGAGGAAAGCAGGAGCATCTGGAGGAACATCAGGCGCGGCGGGGACCAGCCCGTGTCCTTGGGCAGGGATTTTAAATTTTTGCTTATTGAGTCAGTCATGTCATGACAATAACAAATTAAGAAAAGAAAGTAGGGATTTCTTCATCTTTACAAACATTGTTTCTGATGCAAGGCAGGAAGCGGCGCTCTTCAGATGCTTGTGTGGGCGGAAAGAGGAGAGCGGGGTCCAGCCGCCTCGTTCCGCTGGGGGGCAGGGGGGCCAGCACCCTGGCTGGGGGGGCTCCGGCATCCTTCAGGACCCAGAACACGGGGACTCGACATCCCAACGTGAGCACTCGGACACACGGGTCCTGCCAAAGCCCCGCTGAGCAGGAACAGTTGCCCCCCTGCCCCCCGCCCCCGCGTGTTGCTCATTAATACCTGGCCTTTTCTGGAGGCCGGGTGGAGGGGAGGCATGCGTGCTGCGCCCACAGTCCTAATCTTGGCCTTGAAAAAGCACCTGCCAGCCCGGACCACTCCCCCCGCGGTGGCGTTTAACCCTTTCTAAGGCCACCCCGTGCTGGGCTGACTGGTGTGGCTAGAGATTTCCAGATTGCTCAGCTGGCTTCGTTTATTCAGCTTGTGTTCACGGACAACAGCTGCTGGACTCCGTCGTCAGATAACCCTGGGTTCAAATCCTGGCTCTGAGCTTTGGGAAAGTCGCTTTGGCACCGCGCTTCCTCGCTCTCCCTGGCCCGGCAGGCAAACAGGGATAACCAAGGGCACCCCCCCCACCCAGGCTCACCGTGGAGCCAGACACCGTGTTGACAGCACTTGGCCAGCATCTGGCCCACAGCGGGGGTGCACACGGAGGGTGTCCATCAGCCAAGGCCGTATCCCCATGTGCTTTCCTTTCATGCCGTGGCCGCGGACGAAACCACATGCCTCTGCATGTCCAATCTGCAGGGTCATCAGAGCTCGTAGAAATAAACTCTCTTCCCTTGGAGAGACAATCCCATTATTTCTTAATCTGTGCCTTCCAAGGAACTAGGACACTGTGTGGCCATGTTTCTTAAGTTCCGTTGAAATCTGTGCCTAATCAGATTCATTTGATTAAGAAAATATCTGTAAGAGCTCTTTGTAGGCTCTAAAATACAAACGAATGTAGAAGCTCATTACAGGGCATTAGTCACTTATTTATTCATTCGGCCGTGGGTTGATTCATTCAGTCAATGTTTATTGAGCCCTTATGGGCCGAGCATGTCCTGGAGCTGGGGACCCTGCAGTGAACAAGGCTGACGATTTCTGCTGGGGGGACAGACAGGTGATGCACAAATACCCAAACAGGCTTGTCAGCACCTTCAGATGGTGACGGGTTCCATGAAGAAGGAGAAAGAAGAGGTGTACCAGGGAGTGCCTGAGGGCTACTGTAGTTGGAGTGGACAGGAAAGGCCACATTTAGGATATCAAGGTAGGAAGGAGCCTGCTGTACGAAGATCTGGAAGCAGAGCCTTCCCAGAAGAGAGCAGTTTGGACCCACATGTTAGGGTGACCTGGGCACCATGTTCAGGAAAGGGAAGACCAACAGGGGCGAGGTCATGTAACTCTTTTGGGATATGGTAAGCCATTGGGATGTGATTTGGAAAAAGCAACCCAAAGTCTTGGGTGAATATATGGGGCCCGGGGCCTCTTTAGGGCAGAAGCACACTTCTCCTGATGGCACTGTAACGGTGCACAGGTGACATTTCCCACCTGCCAAATCCCCAGAACCATACAGAGAGTGAGCACCAGTGTGAGCTCTGGGATTTCGCCCAAACCAGGGTCTCAGTGCTGACTCCTCGGTGGTCACAACGTGCCACACTAGCTACGAGGTGTCCGTAGTGGGGAAGCTGAGCGTGCCCTTCTTCTGCTAACTGAAAACTGCTCAGAAGAGGAAAGCTTTAATTTTTTTTTTTTAATTTGAAAAGGAATGCAAAGTCCTTCATGGGTTTTCCGTAGGTGAGTGTTATGATCTATGTCATGTTTTCAGAAACCACAACTGGTCATGGTGTAGACGTGAAGGTGGAGGCCCAAGCTGGAGCCCGGAGTCCGACTGGCAGGTGGGCGGCAGGGCGGTGGAGCCGGGGCCCCTGGCAGCGGAGATGAGGGGAAGGGGATGCATTAGGGGTGTTGGGGAGAGCCGACAGGAGCGGCCAATAAATCTGGTGGAACGTGGATGGTCAGAGAGGGAGGAATGAAGATTAATCTGAGCTAGCACTGGCTCTCAGAGGGCTTATTCCTAAAACCCTTAGTCCTGGGCGCCTGGGTGGCTCAGTTGGTTAAGCGACTGCCTTCGGCTCAGGTCATGATCCTGGAGTCCCTGGATCGAGTCCCGCATCGGGCTCCCTGCTCGGCAGGGAGTCTGCTTCTCCCTCTGACCCTCCCCACTCTCATGCTCTCTCTCTCTCATTCTCTCTCTCTCAAATAAATAAATAAAATCTTTAAAAACAAAACAAAACAAAACAAAACAAAAAAAACCCTTAGTCCTCCTGCAACTCTGTCAGAGAGGTGCTAGGACGGGGACCGTCCTATAGAGGAGTCGACCAGTCCCCAGGGAGGTATCGTCTCCTCTGCCTGTTATTCTGCATCTGGCGCGGGGCAGGAGTCCTGGCTTCAGTGTCCCCCACCCCCCGGTTCTCCACTCCTGGGCCCCGGATTCTTGGGCGTTTGCAAATGAATGCATGATGGTGACAACTCCCCAAACGTGGAGCCTGGGAGGAAGAGATCGGAAGTGGGGCCAATCAAGAGTGTTGCTCGGGATGTGAATTTTGGGGATCACCAGTCAGTCCCCAGGGGGAGATGCTGAGCAGGTGGCAGCAAAAAAGAGTTCCCAACTCAGAAGCAATTCCAAGGCTGGAGACGTGGGTTTGGGAGTTGTTGGCCTAGGGATGGCCCAGGGACGGGCTGCAGGCGCTGGATCTAATCACACAGTGTATCAGCAATGCGCTAGGACTTGGAAAGGGTGCGAGCCCAGAACCGACAAGTGAGAGAAGAGAAGGCCGGAGGGAGCACAACACGGTCTCTGCAGAAGTCTGCTAAAACTGTCACAGCAAGGAAGACCTCTGGTCCAGTCCTCACGACCTCAAGTTCGCGGTGTGAAGAATTCCTCAGGGTTTTTAAAGAATACTAGCTAGCTCCTTGCTTGGACCTCCCAGGAGCCCTGTCAGCCTGTTGGATTGCTGTCCCCATTCTGCAGAAGTGAACAGTGAGGCTCGGAAAGGGCACAGGACTGGCCTAAGCTCTTGGAGGGGCCAGTGCAGAAGGTGAGGTCCCACTTCTGCTGTGACTCCAAGCACGGCCCTCTTGATCTGGCTGCTTTGGGACCAGAACAGACCACCCCGTTGCGGTGTTTAAAAAAAATGCGCTTTTTGTTTTGCCTTCTGAACGTTTTGACTTGCAATAACAAACGTGTATTACTTTTACAATTTAAAAAACGGAGGGAAGCATCAGAAGAAACTGTGGACATAAAGTTTAAAAAAATAAATCAAAACGTCACGGCATAAATAGAACTCCTGGTGTAATCCCGGAAGATGCCGGCTGTCCGGGGGAAATGTGGGAAAGGCCTCCTGGTCCCGTGGCGCTAATCCTGAGCGGACGTGCCGAGTTGTCTGGGCACTTTAAGCCATGATGGCAACATGCTCTGTGCATTAAAATTTAGGGCATCGGTTGTGAAACTTTGGCAAGCATCGGAATCGCTTGGAAAAGATTTTGGGCTCCATGGGCTGGAAAGACAACAAGGTGCTCGACTTTCCCCCCTGGAATGTCCGAGTCTTCCCAGGTCCCTTGGGCGTTGTGGATGCATCCAGAGGGTATGAAGTACACAGATGGGGGTTCCGGGTGCACTTTCGTTCCCCGCCTTCTCGTCGCCCCATCTGTGAAATGGGTATAGAAATAGAACCTGCTCCATGGGGTTGAGGACAGGGTAGAATGGAACAGAGTGGTCCTCAGCGGCTAATGCACGGACAGCTGTCTGCAGAAGCCTGCCAGTCTTCACATCACTGAAACACGTGTGTAAGCATGTGCATGTGCCAGGACACCAGGCGATCACGTGGAGGTGAACCTCGGTTTTCATGCAAAGGGAAGATCAAAACGCGGATGGAAGGCGCACGTGTGCGGTGTCGTTGGGGGGAGCTTCCTCTTCTGTGGGCCCATCCCTCAGGAGCACTGTGCTCAGAGTCTTTAATCCCCCTTGGCCGATGAGCGAGCTAAAGCTGAGACAGACCGCGATCCCGTGACAAGCTGTCCGGGGTCTCCCGCCTGCTTCTCCCTCCCTTTCTGCGGGTGCGCAGTGAGCTGGCCTATGGGGTGTTAGGCAGCAGTGGGAAGTCTGTCCTTTTTCTGGCGGAGGTCCTGGAGGGCACAGATACGATAGTTTCCACCTAGAGGTGCGAACCACTCTGTGTGGGTGACGGTCTGGATAGGATCTTACCCATACTTTGGAATGAATTCACCTTCTGCTAGTTAAGCAAGACAAGTCATCTGATAGTAGGACAAGGCGGGAAGTAGATTCAGGCACTGGCGATGGGGACCGGGGGTGGGGGGCTTTGGCTTGGTGTAGGAGGGAGGCTGCGGGGTCTGGGAAGGGTGAGGCTGGCCTCCGGAGGCCTGGGGTACTGCATCAGTCCCAGCCTTTCTGCCAGAACGAGACAGCCCTAGGAGCCGGTGTCTGGGCCCCAGCCCCAATTGCACTGCGTCCGGGGAATGGAGAGAGTCTGTGCATGTGAACAGAGAAGATAGCCCTGACCGGGGCCTCCATCCCTTGCCCTTGAGAAGTTCCTCCTCTGCTGCCCTCCAGACTCAGCCCTGCGATGTGCAACTGTCCCCCGCCCCCACCAACAAAGACAGCTCTGTCTGCAACGTGCCTCTCTGCGACCGTGGGCCTGGCGGCCCTGGCAGCTGCTGGACCTCTGCGGCCCCGCGTGGAATTCCAAGGCTTCCCACGGGATGCACCTACACCCTCATTAAAGCCCCCAGGAAGCCCCGGAGCACATTCTACTCTTCAGAAGAGCGGGCCCCCCAGACGTCCCCGCCTGGCACAGGCCAACAGCTCACAGAGGCTGTGCCGAGGACATGCGTGGGGGAGGCTCTTTAAGGGGCAGATGGGCTGAATGCCACCCTTAGACTGAGCTGTGCAAGGGGACACGTGGGGGGAAGCACCCCGGTCACAAGGCAATCATCCCGATAGCAGAAACAGAAGCGCCTTGTCCCTTTGTGCTGCGGCGCTCGGCACACTCGGTGTACGTGCCGTCCTGGGTTCTCACGCTTGAATCCCCTGCAGGGCTTTGCCGAAGCAGAGTGCCAGGCCCCAGCCGCACAGTCTCCGATTCGGGAGGACTAGGGCCCCTCCTGCGAATCTGCATTGCGAGCAGCCGGTGCTGATGCTGCTGGCTTGGGGACCAGACTTTGAGAAGCACTGAGCTGCATCAGCTTCTGCTCCTGAGAGCCAGTTTTTATCTTAGGACAGAGAGGCAATGTGGCACCACGGAAAGAGCGTGGGCTTTGGCGTTGGGTGGATCTGGGTTTAGACTCCTGGCTGGGTGACCTCAGGAAAGTTGCTGGACTTTGTTGAGCCAGTGATGGCCTATGACCCAAGGTCACCAGACCTTGGTGCTCCACGAGTTTTCGTGTAGTGATATTTCTCACCTGTAGGATGGGTATGATAATATTTGCTAGATCGGTGGCAAGACTGTGTGAGCTGATGTTTCTGTAAAGCTCCTCGCCGTGTGGCAGGTGCAGTGAATGTCCAGAGTCATGTCTGATAGCTTCCCGCCCTCCCAGCCTCTCCTAGGTTGTCCGAGGAAGGCAAGGCCGGGAACAAGGAGCCTGGCCGGGGTTCTGGGGTCCTGGGTTGGGCCAGCGTCCCGGGTGTTCTCGCCAGCCCAGCAGATGGTGGACTCTGTTCCAGGGCTGAGCTGACCAGCGCTGGCAGCCTCCCTATCGGACCAAGGCTTTTCACGTGGAGAAATCAGATGGCTCAGGTCGGGAGTCTCTGAGCAAACCCGTGCCAGGTTGGACACATTTGCCCTGAGTCACCTGTCCAGAGCAGGTGGTGAAGGCAGCGTCTGACTCCGAGCATCCCAGCCCTCGGGGCCTGGGATCGGACCCAGAGACCGGCCTCTGTGTGAGGGAGGAAGTCCACTTCTCATTCTCGGCCGGCTCCGACCCAGGCCAGAGCCCTAGGCTGTCCCGGATAGATGGTGTCTCAATCTCTGCTGGGCAGTTGGAGAGAAAAGCGAGGGAGGTGGCCGCTCTGGGGACGGTGTACAGGGAGGTAGGTGGGCCCAGGTGAGTGAATGTCCCTTGGACGGCCGCTCTGACCTGCATGGGAGAGGGTCTTGGTCGGGGGAGGGACTTCATGTCCTATTTGGAAGCTGTGTTGGGCGCGGGCAGGAACGGAAGCCAGGATGCTTGGTTGGGAGTCCTGTGCCACCATGGTGCACAGTGACTCGAGGAGAAAGCAGCTTTGGAGGTTGGCGTGGGGGGACAGGGGCTGCTGTGTCCCCTGCCCTTGCTCTGCATCCCTGGGAGCTTCTGGTTCTGGGCCCCTGGGTGCAGGGGCTGCGGCAGGAAGCAGAAGGGAGAGGGTGGGAGAAAGGTGGAGGCACCTGGAGGAGGTTATCCAGCTGCCGCCAGGCTCCTCCTCCCCGAGGTGCACGAGGAGCATAGGCACGTCTGACCTTGACCATGGGAAGGGTGGTCTCTCTGCCTGTCAGTCACTCCACTGTCATAGTTGGGGTCACCGCTAATTCCCCGGCAGGTAGTCCTTACTGATGGGAGGTGCTTGCTTCTTTGTGGGAGGATGCAGCAACCCAGCAAATCTCCCTGCTCTCTGTGGACACAGGGAAGCATCCACCCCTCCTTCTCTTGACAAATGAAATCCCCTCATTTTGGACTGAGCCCCTCAAGGGTGGCACCGTTGTCCCAAGAGTCCAGCCCCGAGGCAGCCCTGGGAGCGGCAGTCTGTGGCTCTCTTTCCCTTGCCCCAGGGCCCCTGGGAAGGAGAGGAGTGTTCCACACTTGTTCTCTCCTCAGGTCTCCCTTGGTGTCCTGCTGTCAAGTGGCACTCAGTGTTAACGATCCCAGGGGAGGGCCCCTCCTATCCTCCAGAGCGACGAGGACAGGACCTATCAGGGTGGGCCAGGCGCCTCCTCGAAGCCCCTGCTGTTGATTTATTCAGCCCCCAGCGGTGCTCATCACTCATACTCAAGCCCCCAGTCTTCCTGCCCCAGGCATTACTCTAAAATCTTTGCATGTGGCATCTTGCTTGAGCCTCTCAATGTTCCCGGCTTAGGTAGTGTGTCCCCAGAACGGAGAGGTGAGATGACTTGCCCAGGATCACTCAGCTAGAAAGGGCACTCCCCAGACCTTAACCCCCGCCTGACTCCAAAATCTACACTCTCAACTGCTCTGATATGTTCCTAGCAAAGGTCTGCATTTACTAAACACAAAGACGGTTGTATCTTTACTGGGTGAAATGTTGGTTTATAATTACCTAGAGCAGGTGTTTTCTAGCTCTACCCATGGGAACCTCTTTAGAACTGAAATCTTTCATGAAAATTCATTTGTAAACAGTCAAAAGCAGAATTGTTGGGGCAGAAGGTGGGCCAGGAGCATGGCCCTTCACCAGCTTCCCGCCCCCCTCTCTGGGGCCCAGCAGTGACCCCAGGGTTTGGGGGTGAAGCGGGGAGGGTGCACCTGGAATCAAAATCCACTCACCAGCATGATGGGGTCCTTGTTCCTTAACAGGCTCCTTGGTCTCATCAGCCCGAGTTGGCATTTCAGTCTTTTGCCCTTTGCTCCCACCCCCTGAGGAGGGGTCCAGGGCCACCAAGAGATTTGCTCTGATATGAAGACACAAGGGTCTTTTAAGGCTTCCTGCCCTTGTGCATGCTGTTCTCTCGACTCAAAATGCGTTCTCTCGAAACTTCTGCCTTCCTTTCTCCAGGTGGAAAACCCTCATTTGGCTTTCCAGCCCCAGCTCATGGGCTGATTCCTTGGTGAGGCCATTTAGCAAGTCACTGCTGACGGTGGCACTCGATTCAAACCTGTATTAGGATACTTCCCACTCTCGGGGTAGTCTCCACCCCCACATCTGTCCTCTCCAGCAGCTTGTAAAAGTCCGTGCCTTCCTCCTTGACTCATCATCAGTGCCTGGCCCTCAGTGAATCTCAGGAAGCTATTTGTTGCCTAAACAAGGGAATAACAACCTTAACTGTAACAATCGTACTTTGTATTTACACTGTGCATTCGGGCTGGCAACAAATTTTCACATGTAAGAGTTTTTTTAATCTTAAAGCACAAATTAGTGCATATAGCAACACACTCATATCCATGGGTACAAAAAATATCCAGGGAGGCAAACTAAACAAATAGTTCTAAGAGCTTGGAGTGCGGTTAAGAAGGCAGCTTGAAATAGGGATGCATTTCAAGTTTTTCTGTTGGGTTCCAGCTGAAATAAGGACCAATCTCTGTTGGCCCTGTCAGCTAGGCCAGGTTGCCAGGCGTCTGGCAGAAACGCCGAGGGTCTCTGCAGGAGAGATTGCGGAGTGGACGAGGGGCTGAGCACAACGTGTAGAGGGGCAGGCCGCCGGGGGCAGCCCGAGCCCAGGGCAGCCGCTGTGCTCGCCACCCTTGGAGATGCTAGAGGGCAGGGTGTGCCCTGGGCGAGGGGCTCCGGGCTGGCGGGGCCTTTGCAGGGGAACCCGGGAGCTGGGACCCCCCACAGACGGGGCTCTCCCTCAGTCTTGCTCTGGGCCCTGCTCTTACTCCGAGGCTTGCATGCCCAGCTGGCCAGAAATGCTCTTCCAGCAGCTGGGACCAGCTCCGCCAGTCAGCTAGAGGTGGCCGCCACGGACATGTCCTCAGTGCGGGGCCATCCTGCACCAGTGCGGGCTCCCTGCGGCCCACAGCAGCCCTCCTTTGGCAAAGCAGAGCCCGAGCAAACGCCAGCCCCCTGCATCCGCCCCGGCTCCTAAATCTGAGGCAAGACAAGCAAATGCAGTGAAATCACTGTATACACCATATACAAATGCAGTGAAATCTTCAGTGGCTCAGAAGAATGGAGCTGAGTGAGAAATCAAAGCAAATACTCCCATATGAAATTGCTGTGGGAAATCAGAGAACACTTCAGAAGAGTAGTTTTCAAACAAGACCCACCAGTGCACTGACAATCAATTCAGTGCTTTGAGACCAGCATTGTTTTTAAAAGAAAAAAGAAGAAGAATAGAGTATATCAGAATTCATCAGGTTCCAAGGGAAATCATATTTTCTATCATCGCTGTCATGTTTTTACTTTACTACACCATAGTAAGTGTATCGCTTCATGAAACTCTTGTTTTAGTTATATATATTTATGTACATATTTATGTTTATAAACATTTATATACATACACATCTTATATGTGTTTATGTGGTGTGTATTATGATGTAAAATGTAAATTCTTACAGTAAGAGAGGATTTACAAAGTTTTAAAAAACAACGGATAGGACTTGGAATGGAGATGTGTAGGGAGAGCATTTTAAGCCCAAAAATATTCCCGATCTTCTCTTCCAACAAGGTGGTCTTCTCCCCATTATCCAAGGCAGAGATCCCGGACTAAGTCAGCCGTGAGTTTGTCTCTTTCTGTTCTTGCCTTTTCTTAAATGGATCAGAAGTGCTAGAGCAATGGAAAGGTTGGGGAGGGCAGGCAGGCCCCCAGCCTCATGTGTCTTCCCTTTCTTCCTCCTCCTCCTCCTCCTCTGAACACTCAGTGGCCAGCTCCTAGCAGGTGGCAAGGGTCCAGCTCCTGGAGCAGGAGACCCCTGGCATGTCCTAGAGCCAAGTCTCGGCTCCCCACACCCCGTGCATTGAGCTGGTTGGCAAATGCAGATGATACAACTGTGTATATGTGTGTGTGTGGGTGTGTTGAGAGAAATAGAAATAATCTTGAAAGAGATGATATATCATCTCTTACCAAAATGCAAACCCAAACTGTCATCTTACACACACACACACACACACACACACGCAGAGACAGCAGTTGTGACCACAAAGTCTGAAAAATTCTTGCAGGCCAAAGACTCTGTGATAATTTATAGCTGTGATTTTGCATTTCTTTGAATCTCCTCTCAGTCCGACTTCGAGATCGTTGATGTCAATTCAATACCCCCACAGCTTGCCCCCCAGGAAGGGGTCTTAGTTGTTCACCCCTGGGCGTGTTTTGAGCCCTTTCCCAGTTCTTCTGGCAAGTAGGTCATACTTTGGGTTTGTGTGTTTTAAATTTTTGTGTTTTTTTTTTCTTTCTTCCTTCTTAGATTGTAATGAAGTGAGGTATACACATTGATTACGGATTTACTATATCGCCACTTTGTATTTTAATTTTTATGAAGTTTTAAGTTTTACTTTTGATAACAATGTTATGGTTAGTACAATAGGGTGACCAGTTTTCCCCCACCCCCCAGCCTGCTCTTCAGAGATAATCCCTGGTGACAATTTGGTGAGGATTCTGAACTTTTCTATTTCCAAATGCACACACGCACGCGCACACACACACACACACACATTTATCCTGCAACAATTTTCCTTTCACTTCTGTGTAGCACAAAACAGTCTACCTCATTCTTCTCCAGGCATGAAGAGTATTCCCCGCATCTTCATGGTCAAAATAAATACAAAGTAGCATGGGCAACTCACCGGATGTGTCCCAGGGATGGGGTCACGAAGCGGACTAACTGTCCCCCATTAAAGTCTTCCAGGCGAAGTTACCACTCAGTCTGTAAGATGTTTAGTTCGACTTTATACATTTTATCTGGCCAGGAAGCACCTTTCCACGTTAAATGCAGGCATCCTCAGTCATTCGGTAAATACTGAGTGATTGGTAGGAGCCGCTGGCTGAGCCTGGTGGTCCAGCTCTGAACACAGTGGACAAGCGCCTGCCGAGGGTCAGACTCACACTGCGCTGCGGGGAGAGCGGGTTCTCAGAGAGCACAGACCTGCCCCAGCTAACACAGCCCTGAGAGTCTGCAGAGGGGTGTAGATTTATTCTGAATAGGTGTTATCTAAGGATGGAGCGTGAAGAATGGTGGGAATCTAGCACAATCAAGGAAGACCAAGGGCATGCGAGGCGTGGGGAATGCCTGTGCAGGGCCCGCGGGCTGGGGCACAGGGGGCACTCAGGAGGCTCATGGGTTACTGATCCAGCGAGGGTTCCAGAAAGGCGCAGCACAAGAAGGGCCCACCGGGCTGATGATGCAAGAGCTGAAGCTGAGCCACCAAGAAGACTCCCGTCAGGTTAAACCTCAGTCGTGTTCTTCACAGGATTCCAAGATGATACACATGAGAAAAAGTACCTAGAAAGCGATGGTATAAAGCATCTCCCCCGGACGGTCACGTGCTCTGAAGCAGGGCGACTGGGAGGTCGGGATCGCGGAGGAAGTGAGGGAAGTGAGCGAAGACCCATCAGACATGGCGGCACACTTGGAATGGATGAAGAGAAAAGATAGAGTCTCCAATATCGCGCTCAAAGATTCTTGATGGAGCTGCCAGTAATCTAAAAACAGAGTGCATGACCTCTCAGTCATTAAGGAGGACAAGAAAGAGAGATTAACTGGCCGGGGAGGCAAGGACAGAAGGCCAAAAGGAGCCACACAAAGAGAAAACATGGCAGAAGGAAGATGTCTCCGTTCAGATGTAAGACATAAGGTTATACATTAAATATGTGTGAGCTATATGAGGGATGATATAAGATATGAGGTCACACCATTGACCCTTGAACAACATGGGGTTGAACTGCTTGGATTCACGTATATTCACAGGCGGGGAGGCCTGTCCTGCTTTGTCCTTTGTCTCAGAGGGAGGGCATCCTGATGACCCCACTTTACGTACCCCACCTTTATTTTACATCATAAAACCTAGGTACTTTCTAGGTCAAATTTGGCTTTAAATAATGATGATGATGATGGCAGTACTTGTATGTGGATTTTTTTCAATAAAGTACAGTATGGTGGTGTAAATGGATTTTCTCTTCCTTATGATTTTCTTAACTACATTTTCTTTCCTCTAGCTTATGTGATTGTAAGAATACTATCTATAGTACATATAACATACAAAATATGTGCTTATCAGCTGTTTATGTTGTTGATAAGTCTTCTGGTCAATGGTAGGCTGTTAGAAGTTAAGTTTTTGGGGAGTCAAGAGTCCTATGTGCCCCTAACCCCCATGTTGTTCAAGGGTCATTTGTATATTTAAAAAAGGAAGACTCCCAGATTCAGCTTAAAAAAGAAATTAAAAAAAAAAAACTAGAAAAACCACATTCTCCCTCCCAATCTAGTTACAACCCACTTTTAAGAGACACATTTAAAACAACATGGCATCAAGTGAAAAGTACACGGATGGGCATCCACGGAGCAAATGCAGATTAAAAAAAAGTTGGGTGGCAGTGTGAATTCTGTCAGACAAAATAAATATTGGGGTAAATCAAGAAGCACCTCTCACAAAATGATAAAAAGAAGAACACACAATGGAGACACGAACATCAGAGCACTTTATGTACCCTTAAATAAAGTCACTGACATATACAAAACAAAATGTTTGGAATATTAGAAACACGGTGTCAGATTTGAATGCACACCAGTCTAAACCTTATCAGATTAATTAGAAAATCGAGGTGTTGAATTACATAACTTACAAGATTGGATATGTACTTATGTACATGTATTTTAATATCGCATTTGGATATATGCAGCTTTGAAGTTCCAAACAGAGAATTCTAATTCTTCGGAAATGTGCACGCCACATTTAAAACACTTAGTCACATCACATACCGGCTCGCAAAGTAAACCTCAATAAATTCCACCAAGTAAAAAATGTCCAGGACACATCCTGTGGCCACGATGCAATTAAACTGGAATTTTCTAATAAAAAAAAAATTATAAGAACAGCAAGGCTACATCTTGGAGGTTTGACCATAAGACATGAACGACAGCAGTCCCCTGCAGAACCGAGTCTAAGTGGGAAATCAGAACTACAATTACAGACCATTTACAAAACAACAATTGAAAGTCATGTTTCAGAATTCATGGGGTTGTGGCCACAGGGGCATTCGGAGGAGAATTTGGCTTTAAATAATGATGATGATGACGGCAGTACTTGTAATCACAAGTAGCCAATAAACTGTGTTAAGGGGTTGACATCCAGTATTCTAATTTATTCTCACAAAGTTGCCATGGGGTGGCTACTACGATCATCCGCATTTTAAGAATAACGAGACCGAGTCACAGAAAAGTCAAGCAGACGTTCAAGGTCAGACACTTAGTAAATAATTGCACTGCGATCTGAACCCAGGTTGAGCTGGGCTCTAAAGTCAGAGCAGGTAACTGCGGCACACCATTCTGTCCTCTCTGGGATAGAAAGAACGAATTTGAACAAATACTAAGCTCTAGAAGGTAGAAAAAAAGAAAATGTAAGAAACAGAGAGGGCGGGTGAAGAGTAAAACTCAAGCAGAAATAAATGTAACAGAAAGCAAACCAAAAAGAGTAGATGTTTGCACTGATTCTAAGGATGAGTCCTTTGGAAGCACAGAGCGAAGGCAAGTCAAAGCAGAGAGGGGGGCACCCGACAGAACTCGTGCACAGGGTTCTGGAGAAAACCTTGCAAATTAATGGGCAACTCCATGCTAGTAAATACGAAAATCAAGTGATGGAAATTGACAAAGGAAAAGACTTTTTAAAAATCGAGTGGTCCAATAACCAAGGAGAGTTTCAAAGAACCACCTCAAAAGTGGTGCCGGGACCAGACGATTTTACGGAAAAATTATTTCAAGCTTTTACTAGATGTATTTTAAACTATCCTAACTATTTCGGAAGGTAGGAAGGGATGTCGGCTTCCCACATCTTTTATAACGCCAGCACGACACGGGATGATGATGGGCTGTTTCTATTTGTGGCTATAGATACAAAAATCCCAAACAAAATAGGGGCAAAGCGAGTCCAGGTGTTCAGTAAAAGAATTGCTCATTGTGAGCCAATGGGACTTGAAAGAACACCAAAATGCGGGTGGCCCAGCCTTAGGAAAGCCAGCCACAGACTAATCGGAAGAGGAAAGATACATGAGCATGCCAAGGAGCTGAGACAGCATTTAATAAACAACGCCCATTCTTGGTGAAAATGCTTCCCAAGTTACAATTAGTAGAATATTTCCTTAACATAATAAAAAATCATCTTATCTTGATAGAGCAGTCAGTATCTTACTTACCATAAAACGCTTGCAGGGATTTTCGTCGCTGTCTAGAAAAAGACTTGGAATGTCTCTATGTGTCATTGTTCACTACTGTTCTGGAAACTTCAGTGATATTAAAAAATAAAATGAAATCAGTAGTATATGCATTTTTAAATGAAATAAATTTTTAAAAAGATTTTATTTATTTATTTGAGAGAGAGCAGGAGAGGGAGAAGCAGACCCCCCCCTCCCCCCCCCCCCCCGCCGAGCAAGGAGCCCAACACGGGACTTGATCCCAGGACCCCGAGATCATGACCTGAGCCAAAGGCAGACGCTTAACCAACTGAGCCACCCAGGCGCCCCTAAATGAAGGAAATTTTTTAACATTCAGTTGGAATCAGTTGGAAACCCAAGAGAAGCTATTGAGTAGCTAGGGTATGAGGGAATATGAGAGATCTACAAGGTTGCCAATTATGAGATAAATGTGCAAATCCTGTGACTTACTTATGTATAAGCAATCCCCAACTAGAAAATATATTTTACAAATGGTTCCATTCAAAATAGAAATAAAAGCACTGGGGAATAAACGTAATTAGAGATATTTAGAGCCTAAATGAAGAATATAAAATTTGATTGAAAAGAAAATTTTAAAAAATTAAGAAATGTTCTCAGATGGGAAGACTTTCTCCCTAAGTTCATCTGTAAATCCCAGGCAATCTTTTTTTTTTTATTTTTTTTTAAAGATTTTATTTATTTATTTGAGAAAGAGAGACAGAGAGCACAAGAGGGAAGAGGGTCAGAGGGAGAAGCAGACTCCCTGCTGAGCAGGGAGCCCGATGTGGGACTCGATCCCGGGACTCCAGGATCATGGCCTGAGCTGAAGGCAGTCGCTTAACCAACTGAGCCACCCAGGCGCCCCCATTCCCAGGCAATCTTAATAAAACTTTAAACCAGATACTTTAGAGCGCGAGAAAAATCATTGTAAAGGCAACCAGAACTACTTGTTGGCAAAAATTAACCATAAATTTCAGTTTTGTTCCTCAAAACAGGAACCTTTATTTTTTCTGGTTATAAGTGTGATACACGATGTTAAAAAAAAAAATCAGGGGAAGGAATTATTAAGTATGAAGGAAAAGCTTTTTGTAAAGATCATCCCCCAGCACTTTATGTACCCCACAAAAAATTATTAACTGGTGTTCATTAATATGAGTCCGTTTTTGTAAACAGAACTAGTCTCTAGAAACAGTTTTACAGTTTCTCAGCGTTGCGATGTCCGGCGGACCTCCCGTGCCCATGTATGGCGATTTCTTGTACCCGGGTTATTGACTGCACAATGCTGCACTGCGTGATGGACCACAGTAAATTTAAAACAATCTCTCACTGGTGTACATTTAGGTTGTTTCCACTATTTTGCTTTTTGTGGGTGAATTTTCTTTTCTTTTTTTTTTGGGTGGGGGGGAGTCTGTGCTCTGCGTCAGGTTTCAGCTAAGTAGCTCCTGGGAGTATTTCCCTTGGTTTTCTCGGTGGTTAGCATGGTCTCCACTCCGTGGGCCATCAGCTAAGCCGTAAAGGGACTGCGCACTGCGCTCGGGGCTGCACAGGTCCCCTCAGCGTCTCAGCCCTCGGCCAGGGCATTTGTGCTCCTGCCTGTCCCTCCTCCTGGTGACAAATCTCGTCGTGTGTGGCAGCATTTTCTGAGTGTCTCCCATGGGCGAAGCCCTGGTTCCAGGCACTGGGATTTAATGACGAGTGACCTTGGCCAATCCCTTCCGAGCAGGGACGGGTAGATGTGCCTTTCTTGAATGTATCCAGATACTTCTCGAGATGAATTATATCTTCAGCCTTTACCACATCGGAGGGATCTATATATTGAAGCGGGGAGGCCTGTCCTGCTTTGTCCTTTGTCTCAGAGGGAGGGCATCCTGATGACCCCACTCGTGCCTGCATGTTGACGGCCGAGATGACCTTCCAGGGTGTGGAAGGGCAGCCGCCCAGGTGAGGGGCGCCTCTCGGTGTCTTACACACCTTCTAGGCTCTTCCAGAGAAAGCAGTTTCCAAAATGTCTTTCTGGTGGCTCGGACTGGTCATCTACTCTGAGGGGCAGCCCACTGGGGCTGCACAGTCACTGGGGTGTCAGCCGGCTACCTGGAGTCCTTCATTCCGTGGTCCTGGGGGGGTGTTTCTCCAGAGCCACAGAACCAATGGGTGGGTGGATGGATGGATGGATGGATGAGAGAGAGAGAGAGAGAAGGAGAGAGAAATATAAAGAAAGAGATGTACTCTGCGGGGTCGGCTCACACAATTATGGAGAAGTCCCACGATCTGCCAAGTACGAGCTGGAGGCCCAGGGGAACCGGGGTGTGCGTACTCTATGCCAAGCCCACAGCCCCTGAGAACCGGGGCAGCCAACGGTGTAAGCCCCAGTCCGAGTCCAAAGACTCAAGAACCGGAAGTGCTGACGTCCCACATCCCAGGGCGGGAGAATATGGTGTCTGTCCCAGCTCGGGCCAAGCACATTCACCCTTCCTCTGCCCTTTGTTCTAGGCAGGCCCTCAAGGATGATGGATTGGGTGATGCCCACCCTTTCCTCAGTCTACATTCAAATGCTCATCTCTTCTGGAAACCCTCTCACAGACACACCCCAAAACAATGTTTGACCAGCCATCCGGGCATCCCTCAGCCCACTTGGGCTGACACATAAAATTAACCATCACACATTTTGCCTTAGCCTGGAGTGGGAAAGCTTAGTTGAAAGGGGCCTTTGAGATGCTCACCCACCCATTCATTCATTCCTTGAACATGATGCCCCTACTCGGCCAAGCCCCAGCCCAGCTCTGGGGACACAAAATTAGGGAGACATCGCCTCTCCCCTCCAGGAGGTACCAGAGGAGGGGGAGAACGAGGGAATAGAACCAGTTTCAACTCAACCACTCACATACCAGCTGGGAAACAGCCCAGATCTGCTGCGTCTTTGTCCGGTCCTGTGCCCCAACCAGCCCCAGCCACAGGGCCCAAAAGAGAAGGACCATAAACATCTTCCCTTCATCCTACCTCCGAGTCCCTCCTCAGCTCAAGACAGAAAACACCCCCTGGGCCGAAGTGACCCAACTTGAAAAATTGCCTTTGATATAAGACACTGTCGGGGAATTCAGAAATTTGAAACACATTTTATCAGCTAGTTCTCCATATGGTTATTTACCCTCTCAACGTTCTCCAGTGAATTAAGTGTATTTTATCCAGATGGAAATAACCGTGTCCTTTCCTCCAGTGAGTTAGCTTTGCCCAGCATTGCGACGGACCCGTCATGCTTTTTCAACAAGAGCTGAATGAAACAAATGGGAAGGAAGGAAGGAAGGGAGGGAGGGAAGGAGGGAGGGAGGGCGGGCGGGCGAGCTTACTGACCCTGCTCCCCGGCACAGTCCAAAAGTTGTTTAAACTCCTTTAAAGGAGGAACTAGCCACTTCTTTGCCCTTTGGCTTGATCCTTTTGGCCTTTGCATTTTCTATATGGATGACAGCACAGCCAAGGTGGGTCTAGAGGTCCGCGGAGGACCGTGATGGGGCGTCAGTCCTCATCCCTCTCCGGGGTGCAGTGGCCTCGTGTGTGTGAGGGGACACCCCTCCAGCCCCAGCACTCCGTGGAAGGGGTGGTGGGCGAGCTAGTGGTTGGGAGCAAAAGGCCTCCAGGGAGTGGGAGAGCCGTTTCCCGGGCTAAAGCAAATCCTTTGGGTTTTTCTGCCGGAAGTGAAAGCAGCTGGTGCTATTGGCGTAGCCATGCTGGAAGCTTCTCTGTGCATCCCCGGGAAGCCTCTGGAAGAGACCCTTAAGGTCGTCTTGCGGAGGACTTGCTAGGGGCAGAGAAAAACCGACAAGAGCCTGGCAAACACTCGTGGAGCCTGGGGCAGAATCCCAGAAAGCACCCTGGCCAGGCCTAGAAGACCTTTGGAAAGCTGCTGCACCCTGCGAAAGGCACGGGCTTGCCCCCAAGCTCTGCTGACGTTTGGGCCCATTAGGAGCCATAGCTGCTTCCAATGTCCTGAGCGCAATTACCAAAGCTAAGCAGAAGCATGTGACCAAGACACTGTGTTTCCAATTATTCTCTCTCCCTTCTCTCTCCGACTCTCCCTCTATGCCAGGCCTAGAGGAAAAATAGTCTCCCACCGAAGTCCAATTCTGGCCGCTCCTCTACAGCCCTTTTGTAATTATTCCCTTCCTTTGTTACATTTTCCTTAAAAACAAGGCTCATTTTGAAAACTGTCTTTGCTCTGCACCAAAGGGTTAGCCCCCTGCCCCCAGCACATCACCAGCCTCCCATCCCATGGCCCCTGCCACCCCTGCGTGAGAGCCAAGGCTGCAGAAAGTCACGGTTCCCTTCGGAAAAGCTTATTTTTAAAAACCGACGGTACTCGTCAGGCACTCCTGCAAATGGTCCACTGGGATTAGCACAGTGTCCACCGAGGAATTTGACCCGTCTGTTCTCCTAGATCCCACACGCAGCCAACTTTTCCACCGCTGAGTGAAGCACACAGCCTTGCACCTGGTCCCAAAGTCCCCAAATGTTTGTGTCCTGGAAAATGCCCAGTGAGGGAGCTCGTCTTTGCTGGGACGGCTATGGTGGGCTGGGAGAGTATGTGAACGGGAAGGGGGATTGGGCTTCCTTTCTAAGAATCCAGGCAGACGGCGACAGAGCTTGGTGGAAAAGAACGCAGAGGCCGGCACTGGAGGGGAGAGTTTAGGCTTTGACTGCAGGTGACTAGCTCCTCTCCTAGGCTTGGGGTGGGATAAAAGACAGTTTCAAAGAGCCTCTTGGTCCCTGGATGTTACCGTTATATGTGCCAGTAGCATCGGAGAGAAGAACATTTATTCTATGAGGACTTTTTTTTTTAGGCAAAAAGAGAAATCTATCAGCTTGCATATGTGAATAGATAGTGTGGCATCAGGTATGGCTGGATCTAGGTGCTCACATTACATCATTTAAATTCATCCTTCTCACTCTTTCTCTCTGTCCTCCTTGCTTTCTCTCTACTTGCTCCCTACCTGTCCCCCAACTCTGCGAGTCCTATACTATCTGTGTCGGCTTTACTCTCAGCAGCTGTCCCCACACAGTGGCCCTCAGCAACTCCATATTTATACCCTCCCCATTTAGCACCAGTGCAAGGCCAGAATGATCTTAACACAAAACTTTGATTATCTTTCAATTTTTCAAATGCCTGATGGACCAGGGCTGGCTATGAGCAACACACACACACACACGCACACACACACACACACACACACACACATACACCCTTCTCCATGCGGCCCAGGTGAGCTGTGGAGAGTCCTGATGAAGTTAACAAAATGCAAAGAAATTTGGATATAAATATATAAATACTCATAGTGACCTTTGCATTGAGAGTTACTAGTTCTGGGAAGTTGAACTGACAGAATCAAAAGAACTCCTGTTTTGGGGATGATGGCAGGGAGGAGAGCATTACCATTTGGATTTGAAAGGGGGCATCTGGAGTAAAGGTGAGTAATGAGAAGGGAAAAATAAAACACTAAAAAGCTTGAATTCTATGTATTCTTCAGCCAATAGATCTGAGCATTGCATGTCTGGTTTAACAAATCCTCTCAAAACGAAGCAGGTTCTTGGCAAGCAGACTGTGCCCGCTGGGCCCGGTTCATGACTTAGGGGCACATAAAATGCAGAAGTGATAAAATGAGAGTTTCAGTGGTTTCAGGGGAAGGAAACAGACTGTGGCTGTGGCTGGAAGGGGAGGTGAGCGTGAGGAGAGAAAGTGCAGGGTGTGAAGTACTTGTTCAAGAAGATAAGCAGGAATAATGTTCCGTTGTCAACATGGTGCTGAGGATAACAGTGCTGTGTGTGTACTTACAACTGTGTTAAGGTGATAGACCTCGTGTGAAGAATTCTCACTGTAATAAAAGACAAAGGGAAAAAGGGAAGAGATGAAGAGGATAAGAGAGAGGCGGATAACAAAAGGAGGATGTGGAGTTGACACATAGTTGTGTGTTTTTTTTTTTTTTTTTTTGGAGGGAGAGAGCGTTTGCCAGTGAGCAGATCGTGGGGGGAGGGGTGGAGGGAGAGAGAGAATCTTAAGCAGGCTCCGCGCCCAGCGCAGAGCCCAACGCGGGGATCGATCTCAGGACCTTGAGATCGCGACCTGAGCCGAAATCAAGAACTGACTGAACCACCCTGGCGCCCCTCGACACATGGTTTTTAAAAAACAGAGGCGATCTGAGTATGTTTCCACCCTGTTGCTGGAGACCCGGTGCGGAGGAGAGATTAGGTGGCCTGCCCGTGAGAGGGATGATAATCAGTGTCAGCGTGAAGCCGTGGAAGAGAGTTGGCTCCAGACTCACGCTGCCTGGTTTAACTCCTGCTGTCACCGAGCCCTAGCTGTGGGATCTCGAGAAAGTGACATAACCTCTCTGTGCTTCGGTGGTCCTTTCTGTAAACTGAGGATACGGATGGAGCCTACAGTAGATTTTTGTGAGGATGAAACAGTAAAAGCAATCAGAGCAGTGCCTTGTGAACCACAAGCTCTGGATACATATTAGCAATTATTATTTTGTTGTTGCTGTGCATCAACACTCTGGAGGAGTGGGAGCCAGAGAACAGATGGGGATGGGGGGACGGCCCAGCCTCAATGGGAGGGCAGGCGTTCCACTACCAAGGGTGTGGAGAGTATGTGTGGATGGCAAATGCATGTGCAAATTCGATGGTAGAAAGCCGGGAGGATTGCTCTCCGACAGCTTCTGCATTTGCATGAAGCAGGAGGAGACATTGTCTGTGATGGCAAGGGAGGGGAATCTAGTTTCTAAGAAGGGAAAGTTTTGAGATTGTCGTTGTTGAGAATGTACGATCAGGCTAACTATGGAAACGCCGTGTAACTGTTGGCCAGAGCCGGGGCGACCCGGGGGGCGGCCACGGGTGTCCCATGGCAGCAGTCTGCTCGGGGGTGGGGGTGTCCCCTGCACTCGGCGGTGGGGGTGTCCTCTGCAGGGCTCGGCACCCTGCAGCCAGGCACGGGGCTCAGCAAAGGTGGAGGGTCCTCCCTTACTTCAGATGGAAGGACATAGAGTACAGGATTTGAGATACTGGGAAGAGGGTGGCTTGATGAAATGGACCGACATCCAGTTAATTTGTGCTAACGCATCCAGAGCAAAGCCTGACATAGAGCGAGCTTTCCAGTATTTTTTCATTCATTCTTTTTCATTCATTGCTGTTGGTTGCTATAGATGGTGAATAAACTGATAAAATTAAAGGGCTAATACAGAAAACAATCAATGTGTGTGATGTAGGTGTTGAAAAACGGTCTTCTTTTAAGAAGAAATGCTCCTTTCGGGGGCTCTGAAAGGGCTTCTAGTTAATGAAATGTTGGAAGGTCTCTGCTTTTCCTTATTCGACCCTGGCTGTGCACACGGCAGCCCCACGGTTTCCTGTCCTGGCAGCGGCTCTGCGTTGTGGCTTGGGCCGGAGTCAGGGGCTCTGGACGGACCCCTTTACCACCTGCCTCCTGGGAACTGAAGCCGAAGGAGGGGCCTCGTGGTGACGCCGAGCCAGGCGGGCTGGGCTCAGAGAGGTGGGGTTGACCGGCATGTGAAGCTGGTCCTCCCTCAGTCAGGCTGTGAGATGGGGATGGGCGGGGACGGCCGATGGAGTGGGAGGCCCTGGCCAGGCTGTGACCTACCGTCTCGTACACTCAATCACCCTGACGGGTCGGCACCGGGTGACACTCCCAAACCGGGTCATAGGCTCTGCATCTGGAAAGGAGGATGAGGCAGCAGCGGTTCTCAGACTGGGCTCCTGGATTCTGGGGTTTCTCTGGAGATGCTGCAGGACTCACTGGGGCTGGTGAAAGGGGACAGGCAGGCACATCCTCGTCCCCTTTCCCCCCCCGAACCCGCTCCCTAGACTGGAGCCCCTGCAAACTTGTTGGAAGCACAGATGTCACAAAGCTCGGACCTCTGTCATCTCTAAAGACATCCCGTGACTCCACGGCGCTTCGTGGCTTTGGGTCTGCGTTTCCCTTCTCCATGCCTCAGTTTCCCTGTCTGCAGAGTGAGGGTTTGGATAAGAGAAGCTCTGGCTTCTGGGAGTGGAGGGGGTGGTAAACACTGGGGTTCCCCGAGCCCCATGTGGCGGGCCACATGGGCGGGCCAGTGCCACCAAAGGAGGATCTCCCCGGCTGCCCTGCCTCATGGGCACCGGCTCCCTGTCGCTCTGTTCCAGGCCTCTTGTCCCGCTCTACTTGTCAGTAGCAAGTCACACTGCTTCTTTCTGCTTCCTCTTTCCTCCAGGGACCCACGAGGTGGTGGCCAAGCCCAGTCCCGTCACCACCCGCCACCCAAGGGCCACAGATCAGGAGAAGAAGAAGGGCAGCCTTACTTCCTCTCTGAGGATGGACCCGCACAGCCGTTCTGGAAAGAGCAGAAAATCTACAAAACTCCGGTCCATCTCCCGGTCCCTGATGCTCTGTAATGCAAAGACCAGTGATGACGGCTCAAGCCCTGATGAGAAATACCCCGATCCCTTTGAGGTTTCCCTGGGCCAGGGCAAGGAGGGGATTTTCCACTCGTCTGTGCAGTTGGCGGATACGTCGGAGGCTGGGCCCAGCAGCATTCCTGATCTAGCGCTGGCCTCTGAGGCGGCTCACCTCCAAGCAGCTGCAAGTGATCGAGGCAAGAGCTGTAGGAGGCTATTCTTCATGAAGGTATGCCCAGGACTTGTGGCGTTGGAAGACTCTGTGGTTGGTTTCGGGTGCTCTGAATGAAAGTCTTTGAACCCTTTTACTCTGAGATCAGGAAGGCACAGAGTTCTAATTCTGAGCAAAAGCAAAGACGAAGTTGGGGCAGGGATCACGGGAATGACAATAATGAGCATGGTAGTGAATCAGGCTCAGTTAACCTTCTCACTTGAGAGACTCAGTGAGATGCTGTGGTGGTGGGAGGTAAACTGAGCCTGGATCCCTGCTGGGAAATGCGAAGGGCGATGGTCAGTATACTGGCAGGTTCTCATCTCAGGCAGGCACTCTCCGGCATACCCTCGCAGCTCAGGTCACTGACTTACGGGGCCTGGGCGAGTAGCAGAGCTTATGTCACTCAGGGCAGGGATGGAGGATCAGTGTGTTTGCTCCCTGAGCACCAATCGTGAGCATTTTCCAGGTGCCCCTGCCAGTTCCCACATGGGTGTGAGTGCTGGAGCTGATAAGAGGAGCCATGGTGAGGGAGTGAGGGAAGCTAGGTAGTGGTTGGAGACCTGCCAAAATTCAGAACGCCCTCTCTTCCATTAGACCATATTTCAAGTTGTGTTATCACAACGAGATGGAGATTGTAAGGCACCAGGGGACAGAGGCTGACTCAAGTATTTTACTCTTGAATTATTCTCAGTTGAGTACTGTGCCTTCAGCCCTCCATCCAAGGTGGGGTTTCTCAAGGGTCCAAGCAGCCCAGAACCTTGGAGTTCGTGCAGCTTACCCCACGACAGGCCAGCCGGGAAGGGTTTGTTCCACCCCTTATCGGCACGGTCACACGATTGTCAACGGCAAGTGGGGAAGGCATTCCAGTCCCAGTGGAGGGGATCCAGGACCTTTGCACAACTTGCTTCCTTGCAGGGGAAAACCATTGTTTAACATGTATACAATAAACACTATCATGGAACATTATATAGCAGGTTAGCAGGTCAGGCCCCAGAGAGGGGATAGCCCCGGTGATCTCCAGACACAAGCAGCTTCCGCGAGGGCCTCACCCAGCCCGGGTTACTACATCACCCACGATGTGACTTCTGTTGGTATGACCTGAGCTCACCCAGGAGGACAGAAGGAGGGACCAGCATCCCAGTGGGTTTGGGGGAGCCTGGCCGGGCTCCTGGTTTGCCGTGAATGATGTGACTAGTATACAACCCACCAGCTGAGAGTCAAATTTATTGATGACGAGATCACGTTGTCCAGGTTAGAGCTCAGATAAATGAGATTCAAAAACCATTTGGAGATTCCAACAGACACCCAGAATGAATCATTCACTTGCTTCTATTTAATTGTGCAAGTGTTTCCTGAGCACCTGTTATGCTCAGGAAGGATCCCTGCCCTCAAGGATCTTGTCTGCAGTGGAGTAGAGAATACCCTCCGAAGGGCTGTCGGAGGCTCACAAAGAGGCAGCGCGTCTCTGGCGTTGGATATCAGTACATTCAGTGAGTGTTTGCAGAGTCCCGACCTGTGGGCCGCACAGACCCAGTCCCTGTCCTCTCACAACTCTTATTCTGGTGGGGGGACAACTATGAACACCTCATATGTGATATGACATTAAACAGTGAAGGGCTCTGAAAAAATCTTAGGCAGCAAAAGAGGATAGAGAGTGATGAGGGGAGAGTTCACTGTCCTTTTTGGGAAGGTGATCGTGAAGGCTTCTCTGAAGAAGGGACATTTGAGCAGCGACCTGGAGGAGGTGGACCAGTGAGTCCTCTGAACGTTTCAGATGGGGAAGAGCATTCCAGGCAGCAGGAACAGCATGTGCAAAGACATGAAGAAATGAGTGATTTGCAGCGGCAGGGGGAAGAGTGTGCCTGGGGGATTTTGGACAGGGGAGGGTGGCAGAAGGTGAAGCTGGGTGGTAGCCAGGGCACGCTTGGAATTTTGTTCTAAGAAGGATGGGAGACCGAGCGAGCAGTGGAGTGGCCCAGCCCAGCAGGGGAGCACTCTGGCTACTGAGGGGAGAGTGCAACGTGGGGGACCAGCTAGGGCTTTGGCAATAACCCTGGCCGGAGGTGATGGGGCTCTAAGACGGCGGTAGTTGCACTGAGAATGGTCAGAGTAGATTTATTTTCAAGGCAAACCCAGGGCATTTGTTGTCCGGATTTGTCTTGTGAGGAGATGGGCGGCAGCAAGCTTCACTTCTGGTTTTGACTTGAGCAACCCCGGGAAAGCAGACGCTCTGTGTTGAGGTGGGAAACACTCCGGGCTGGACACATGATCAGGAACCGAGGAGATGTTCCCCGAAGGACCCGGGGTTTGGCTCAGCAGGGGTGGGTGGCGGGGAATCCCAGGTGGAAGGAGCCACATACGCGAAGACGTGGAGGTGAGGGGCACTGAGGACTT
Source organism: Halichoerus grypus (assembly GCF_964656455.1). Classification (NCBI taxonomy): domain Eukaryota; kingdom Metazoa; phylum Chordata; class Mammalia; order Carnivora; family Phocidae; genus Halichoerus; species Halichoerus grypus. The sequence goes on from NC_135719.1 coordinate 2,310,533, forward strand.
CTGTGTGTGTCTGGAGCTCTGTAGACGGCACCTGTCCGGTGGCAGGAGGCTGGATGACGGGGGAGAGCCAGATGAAGGGGAGGAAACCGGCCAGGAGTCAGACAGGCTTCACCTCTTTGGTCTCTGGGATGCACAGGTACACCATACTTTCATGGTTTAAATAATGTAGCCGCAGCTCTTATTGTCTCCCCAAAACCTCGGGAGGAAGGTAGTCACGGCTGCATCAGTATTTTGGGGGGCGGGGTGCCATACGGCACAGGGTTTAGGGGGTGTGGGCTCATTAGTCTGACTGCTTGGGTTTGAGTCCAACTTTTCCATCTGGTAGCTGTACCATCCCAGAAATTCACGTTACCTCCCCATGCCTCCCTTTGCTCACCGATTAAATGGAGAACGTGAACAATATTGTTTAGCTCACAGGGGTTTCTATCAGGATTAAGTGATAAGTATTTACATAAGTACAGTGCACATAGTAATTCCTTACTTAGCATTATCATCACTATTTCCGGTTTAGGAGGGGGACACTGACTGTTGTTGAGTGATAAAGTAACGAATCCAGTAGCATTTCCTGAGCACCTCCAATGTGTCCGGAGCATGAAGAGTTGTAGCTTCTGCGGCGCTCGTGGAGATGGGGACAGTGCACATCTCTCCCGTTTCAGGGTGTGGGTGCAGACATGTAAGGGGAGGCCCGGGAACACTGGGGGATATGCAGCTCTATCTGCCGAAGGGCACCCTGGAGGAGGCGCCTGTTGACCGCAGGATCCAGGTCAAGAAGTCCAGATCACAGGGAGTGGTGTGAGCAGGCGGAGGGGCATGAACGGAGGCTTGGAGGCGGGGAAGGGGTAATGGGCACAGTTAAGTCACGCTGGGGGCAAGGATGGCCCGGGAAGGACAGGAGGGCTACTGTGGCCAGCTTGGAACCCAACGCGAGCTCTTGTTTTTCCTTCTCAGGAGCACGGGTGATCTTGAACCACCCAGGATCGGATTCTCAGCAAGTGAGGGTTTCAATGTCTGAGCAGGTCTTCTATCAAGAGTGCCAGGGCATGAGGGTCAAAGGTGACAGCTGGTCCCAGTGTCCTTCCTGGGGGTGCCTCAGTATTGAATAACACCCCCACCCTCCCCTTCTCGCAGGGACATTCTAGTCCCTGCCGCGGCTCCTGCCCTGCCCTGCCCCCAGGCGTGACTCAGTTGGCCCAGATGGACTCCTCAGTCTCCAGCAATACCATGGTTACACTGATTTCAAAACAAAATCTGGAAAGAGGCCCCGTGACATCAGTCTCTCATCTAGAAATGCCTAATATGAAAATTAAAGAAGAGGAAGTTAGATAAACAGCCAAATAAAAAAATGCCATCTTGGATGTGTTGTGCTTGGCATGACCAGGGCTGAGGAAATGAGTTCCTGGGGATGTGCCAGAGCTGAGCGGGTTTGCGCAGAGTCTGGAGTGAGCATCCGAGCCCGCATCCTGCGTTAAGGCCCTGGGGAGGCTTCTTCAGGGGGAACTTCCAGGCCCCCGGGGATGAATTGAAGTGGAAGAATGTTGAAAATTAGACTCTAACCCAACAAACAAAAATACTCAATTTATCAGGCCTAGACCCTGAAAAGGAGGAAATGCACAGACTCCTTGGCTACTTCAGACCCAGTGTCTTTTTTTCGAATGGAAAGAGTATTTTAAAATGCCCTTTAGGTAGGATGTGGGGCCAGAGGGAAGGAAGCTCAGGCAGGTGGAACTGAAGCTTTACCCAGACTGTGCTCATCTCCTCCTTCCTTGTTCTCCCTCCTCTTATCTCCCTTCTCTCCTTCCTTCTGTTTCTCCAAATGCTGGCAAAGCACCTGCTACGTCTGCTATCTATCCCCTGGGGATTAAGAAACATATTGGATACTGTTCCTTCCCTCAGGGAGCTCGTGGTCTGGAGAAGGGGACAGGTGTGAGCATAATGGATCCTGTCCCTTGTCCCCTCCTCCAAGCTATGTTCAGCTTGTTTAGCTTTCTTAGGGAGAGTCTCATGCAGAGGATGAGTAGCAGAATTACATCCTCGAAGGAGCCTCCCAGGTTGTCTTTCACTTCCCCAGAGCACTCTACGGTAGCAAGATTTATGCTCCTCAGATAGGACTTCCCTGGAGGTGAATGGGTCCATGTGACTGTGAAATCTCAGTGATCTCAGAATGCAAGGATGAGCTCAGGTCCAACAGAAGTCCCTCCTGTCCGCCCCTCCCGGAGGCTCCGCACGCGTGGATGAAGGACTCGGTAGTGCTCTGCGGGAGCATTAGGACGAGCCAGAGCTGTGGGTGTGCAGGTAGGATGAGGGGGGCAAAGGCAGGGGGTGGAGGTGGGGGTGGAGGGAGGGAGACGTGTCGGCATCCCACAGCACAAGCCTGGCTCCAGATGTACAAAGAGATCCTTTTACTTTTATTTTTTTAACACATTTTTTTAAAGATTTTATTTATTTATTTGAGAGAGAGAGAGAGAGCATGTGAGACAGAGATCATGAGCAGGGGGGAGGGGTAGAGGGAGAAGCAGACTCCCCGCTGAGCAGGGAGCCCACCACGGGACTCGATCCCAGGACCCTGGGATCATGCCCAGAGCTGAAGGTAGACGCTTAACCGACTGAGCCACCCAGGTGCCCAGTTTTATTTTTTTAATTATTATTTTTTAATATTTTAATTCCAGTATAGTTCACATACAATGTAATATTAGATTCAGGTGTACAATATGGTGATTCAACACTTCCATATATCACCCAGTGCTCATCACGACAGGTGCCCTCCTCAATCCCCATCACCTTTACCCCCACCCCCCCTCCTCCCCACGGGTGACCAGCAGTGTGTTCGCTAGAGTTAAGAGTCTGTTTCTTGGTTTGTCTCTCTCTCTTTCTACCGTATGCTCATTTGTTTCTAAAATTCCACATATGAGCGAAATCATATGGTATTTGTCTTTCTCTGACTGACTTATTTCGCTTTGCATAATACTCTCTAGCTCCATTCATGTTGTTGCAAATGGCAAGATTTTATTCATTTTTATGGCTGAGTAATATTCCATTGTATGTATATACCACATCTTCTTTATCCATTCATCTATCAATGGTCATGTGGGCTCTTTCCATATCTTCATTATTGTAGATAATGCTGCTATACACTTTGGGGTACATGTATCCCTTTAATCAGTATTTTTATATTTTGGGGGTAAACACCCAGTAGTGTAATTGCTGGATCGTAGGGTGGTTCTATTTTTAATTGTTCGAGGCACCTCCACACTGTTTTCTGCAGTGGCTGCACCAGCTTGCATTCCCACCAACAGTGCACGAGGGTCCCTTTGTCTCCACATCCTTGCCAACACTCGTTTCCTGTGTTGTTGATTTTAGCCATCCTGACAGGTGTGAGATGATACCTCATTGTAGTTGGATTTGTGTTTCGCAACCGGAATATTTTTATTTTTATTTTTTTATTTTATAGTTTTATACGTTTAATAGTTCATAGAACAAATCAAGTATTGAAAAACCAAGCCAGATTGCTCCTGGCTGTCTGGGTCTCCCAGGGGGCGGGACGACGGGATCCTTTTAAAGAAGTCATTGTCTGCCGCAAACTCACAAAGACATTTTCCCACGTTTCTCCTAGAAGCTGTGTTGTTTTATCTTTCACATTTGGATCTTTAATTCTTACCAAGTCGATTTTGTATACATTGTGAAATATATATTTAAACATTTTCCCCTGTATGGATATCTAATTGATCCGGCACGATTTTTTGATGAGCCTGCCCAGGCTCCCCTACAGGACGGTGTTATCATAAAAAAGTCACCATATCTGTCATCTATCTATGTAACTATTTATGTATCTATCATGTGTCTATCTCTGTCTTTCTGTTCTCTCATTATGATCCATTAGTCTTTTTTTCCTTTGTGCTAATATCACACGGTTTTAATTATGATAGTTTTATAATATTTTTTTGATATCTGGTAAGTCCTCCAGCTTTGTTCTTCAAACTAGACTCGCTTATGCTGTTGGGATTTCTCATTTTGCTGGATTTCTCTGTTCTGTGGGTTCTGTCTAATTAACCTCTGCTCTTATCCTTATTATTCCTTTCTTCTCCCTTCTTCACGTCCAATGTTTTGTTCTTTTTTTTTCTAGCTTTTTGAGATGGCAGCTTGGATAACTGATCTTCAGCTTTTTATTTTTCTCTAATTTAAGGCTATGAATGTCCTTCTAAGTTTAGTGGCTTCATCCATAAATTTTGATATCCCATATTTTCATTATTTTAGATAGTATAGGTGTTCTATTGTGATTTCTTGGGTGACCCTTGGTTTATTTAGAAATGTATTGTTTAATTTTCAGGCAGTTGGGGAATTTCTAGTTTCTGTCTCTATCTTGGTTCCTAGATTGATTATTCTATAGTCAGAGAAGAGAGTGTATTGTGAATAAGTTTAACAATGGAAATATGTTGAGATAGAATGTATATGTTGTTGTTGGATGCAATGTTCTATGTATGTCTCTTAGATCAAGTTCAATAACCATATTATCCAGATCTTTTTCTCTTTACCGATCCTATTCCTCTATTAGTTACTGAGAGCAGTGTGTTAAAGTCTCTGGTTATGATTGGGGATCTGTTCTTCCTTTTAGTTCTGTCAATTTTTTCTTTATACATTTTGAAGGTATATTTTATGTGCATAGACATTTAGAATTTAAAAAAAATATTTTCCTGGTGTATTATCACCTTTATAATCTACAAGTCTCCATCTTTTGTCTAGTGATAATTTTTGCTAAAAAATTATTTGCTATTAGTAAAGTTTAACCTACTGTCTTTTGGTTACTTTTCCCCTCTTTTTTTTTTTTTTATCATCAACCTGGGTTCATGTATTTAAGGAGTATCTCATGTAAGCAGCATGTAAAGTTCATTTTCTTCCACCTTACAATCTTTAGCTTATAATAATGGGTATTGATTTACACTTGGTTTTCTCTCTCTTCTTGCCCTCTTTTAGTTTAATATATTTTTTACTACTCCATTTCCCCTTCAATTGGCTTGTTAGTTATACATTTTTTTTTTACTATTTTTGTAATCATTAAAATATAAAACACAATCCTGAACGTATTCGAGTCTCATATGAATTAGCACTTGGATCAGTTCTCAGACAATACTAAGACCTTAGAACACACAACTCCATTTGTACCTGCCCACGTTTTTGATATTATTCTCATGCATTTTAATTCTATTTATATGTAAATCCCAAGAATAGATCCTTATTATTGTTCTGTCCAGTCAGTATTCATTTACGTTAATTTCCATGTTTACCCTTTCCGTTCTTCTTCATTGCTTCCCGCACTTCTGTGTCTGTCCCAGCATCACCGTCCTTCTGCCGGAAGCGGACCTGCCTCTAACACGGGCAGGACGGGGCCAGAGTTCAGATGGAGCTCGACATGCCGAATGTCTAAGTATTTAAAAGTTATAGATCAAGGTCACATATGTCTAAAAATAATCTGTTCTTACCTCCTACCTTGACAAATATCCTTTCTTAAGAACTTGGATAGTCAAGTTCAGAGAAGTTCTCAGGGTTCTGCACGAGAGTGGGGTGACACAGGGGAGAGCCATTTCCTGGCTCTTGACCACTGGCCACAGTCCCCTCTGTCCTGCAGCTCCCGGCACTGTCCAGTGCGGACACCTGCCCCATCAAACAGCCCCCTGGCACCCCTGCAGCCTAGGGCTGTGCACCCCAGGGGTGTGATTTGCCCTCAGCAGGATAGACAAAGGGGAGACATGGGGTTGGGGCCCAAGCTCCCCTGGGTGCAATCTGATGCCTCCTACCTCATTGGTTTCTTACTTTCTCTCCAGCTAGATATTAGCAGATCACCACATAGGCCTCAAGCACTATATTTACTCTCTTCGGAGCTGGCAGCCCTTTTATGGTACTGGTTGGGATTGGGAACTGGCACTTAACAATAGTTCTAGAAATATTTGTGGAAAGAATGGCTGCATAAATGAGCACGCGGAGGCCACCCTTAAGGCAGAGAGCCTACTGATGGAGCGTGAGCTTGCCTTGGCTTTTTGAGCCGCCGTGCGGGTTCACACTGGACACTGCTTCGGGCATTCCCACTGGCTGGGGCCTAGGGTCACCGGGCACTCAATCTGGGAGTAGGACAGCCGCAGATGGGAGCAGACGTGTGGGAGGTCCTCCCTCGGGGCCGCCCTCCTAGAAGAATGCAACATGCTCTGATGCACGTGGGAATGGCCTCTGTAGTGTGGCCGGTCCTGCTTTCCTTTGCAAATTCAAAATATCGGTTAGGCCAAGTCAGCACTCACGCAGTGTGACTCAGGATGGATGAGGTCAGATCTGAAGCGTCTGAATCGTGGGCTTGGGCTGGGGGCGGAGGGAGGGTGGTCAGGGCCTCCCTGAGCGGCCGTGTTCCTGCCTTTCCCTGCCTGTGAGCCGCTCAGCCCGTGGCTCTGAGGCCCAGGCTGCCTTGGCCAGTGGGAAACCCAATCCTTTGGCCACCTGCCTCTTCCTGCCGCAGACGAGCAGCTTGTGAGGGCTGAGAGCAGCCCCTGGGAGGGAGGTTCGGGGCTCCAGGACCCCCACGGAGCAGCCGCATCCCCTGCGTGCAGGGGGAGGCTGGAGGGAGGCCAGGGCGGTCCACGTGCCAGCAGTGGGAGGGGAGGCCCACAGGTATGGTTCACATGCACTTGCTGCCCGGCTCCCAGACTCCACGGGACTTCTCGTCCCTGTTTCCATTCTCAAAGGGCATTTGGAGCTATTTGCCTGGAAGCTGGTCTTTTGAAGCTCGTTGGTTCTGTCAGGACACCATTTGGTTAGTGAGAAGGGGTTTTGGTGGAAAGAAGAAGAAAACAGGGGAAATCGGGAGGAAGTAGTAAACCACCTACCTTCTCAATTCTATTTCTCAACATGGCCCTTCGTATGGACATTACAATCCACCGAAGACGGCTTTCCCCTATTCTTTGCATACAGCGCAGTGGTTCCAGTCCCTGAGCCTCTGCCCTTGCTGTTCCCTCTGCCTGGGATACCTTCCTGTCTTACTTCCATGAGTCCCATCCTGGTCATCCTCCCTCTGGGCTGCAGGATGCTCTTCCTGACCCTCCCGCCCCCCTGCACCCCGAGCTCAGCCACCCCTACCAGAAACAACCTTCTCCCTCTGCATTTCTAGGGCGTCCCATGCCTCCCGACCCCACCACGCTAACGGATCACAGAAACACACACGTGTCAGTTCCCCCTGAAGAATGAATTCTAGGCACTAGCTACCGGCAGGAAGAGTCGACTGTGTCTGTCTGTGCTTCCGTCAGCTTAGGACAAGGTCTGGAAAAATGTTAAAGGCTGCGTGAGAATCCACCACATAGATGTATCAGAATTTATTATCTCAGGATCTTTAAAAAATATTTTAGGAAATGTCGAGACTATAAAAAGACATTTATACAATGTACGCACACTCTAAAAAAAAAAAAATGAAGATGCCTTGAATACTTGCCTACTGATCCTCAAGTTTAAGAAACAAGACTTGCCATGAACTTGGAGGCCCCCTGAGTGCTTCCGTCTGGAAGTGCCTAAATAGAACTCTCTCCAGTGTTTCCTCTGCATCCACTGGGCCCCTCAGCAGGTAGGCTTATAACTCTTGCTCCAACCGGGAAGCATAGTTAAAGAAACTCACGAAGGGAAAGATGCTCTACTAGGTTTACTTCTGTTTTTACCCATTCTGTCGTGTTTCTTTCCTCTCTGAACGTTCCAGCTCTTTTGTCATTTTCTTTGTATTTGGAGAGCTTCCTCCAGCCATTCTCTAAGGGGGGGATCTGCTAGCAGAGGCTTCTGTTAGCTTTTCCTTCGTCTGAGAATATCTTTATTTTCCCTTCGTTCCAGAAGCGTATTGTCAATGGAGTTAGGGTATGTAGTTGACATGAATTCTCCTGCACTTGAAAAGTCTTGCGCCCCTTCCTTCTGCCCCCCGCATTTTCAGTGAAATCTGTCATTTGTGTTAGCGGTCTTTTTGTTTTGTTTGGTTTTTATACATGTGTCGTTTCTCTCTGGTTGTTTTTATGGCTTTTTTCTTTGTCTTTAGTTCTCAGAAATTTGATTGTGAGGCATCTTGGGGTTGATCTCTTTCTATTTCTTTGTTGCCATCTCCTCATTTTTCCTTTGTTTGGAGAGAATTGGTAAGTGACCGTTAAAACATTTTTATGCAGGCTGCTTTATAATCCTCTCCGGAGGATTCCGACATCAGGTTCCCCTCAGTGTTGGCATCAGCCCTGTGTCTTCTCTCGTTCAGATTATGAATTCCTGGTTCTAGATGCTAAACGTGACTGTTAATTGTATCTCGGCTATTTCCATCATTATGTTCAGAGTCTCTTGATCCGATTTAAATCTTGTGTTTGAGCAGGCAATACCTACTTAAATTTAGCATGTAGTTCTGGACTATTTTTGTGGACCTCTGTTGTAATGACATTTCGGTTTTCGGAGCCCTTGCAATGCTATTCTGGTCGGCTTTATTTTTCTGGCACTACGGGAATTCTCACATTCTCCTTGCAGTTCTGCCCGCTGGGGTGGAAAGAGCTTCTCTGGCCTGCCTGGTGTCACTGGTGACCATCTGCTGTGCAGGGTGGGGATGGGCAGGAGATGCTGGGCCTGGCTCTTCTTTTGCCAGTAGGTGGACGGCAGGAAAATGAAGCGTTCAGCTGCCGCTGCCCCTGCAGGTGGCTGGACTTCCTGCTTGCGCCCTAGTTCTGGGGTGGGGGCTGGGTCAGCCTGGGGCTTTGCTGCCGCCATTGCGGTCATTGCCGTATGGAGATTGGGCCACCTGCTGGTGCCCTGGTTGTGGGGCGGGTGCTGGGGCTTCCCCTGGTCTTATTGATCTCCCCCCTTCCCTGGTCTTTTGGGCAGGCAAGAGAGAACATTGTTTTTTGTTTGTCTCTTGTGTTTGCCGATCTGCCGTTCTGGGTTACAGGCCTCTCCAGCCCGTCTGGGTACATAGTAGGTAAGAAGCAAGCGCGGGGAGCTCCCCATATTGTCATCCTCAAGTGCTGAGTTCCCTACCCAGTTAGCTGTCTCCTTTCTAGCTTTCAGAATTCTTTTACTGCTATCTACTGAATAATTTCCAGGGTATTTAGTTGTATTTAGCAGGGAGGAAGAAAGTGAGTGGACGCCATCTTGTCATGGAACTTTGGAAGTATCCGTCCTACTCATTTTTGAGATAATATAGATGCCATTGCACAGTGATTGCTCTTTGGTAGACTTGCTTCTGTTATTCAAATTATGTTCCAGAAATTCATTCATGTCATTTCATTTTGTTGTAGTTTATTTATTTTTTTCACTGCTCTATGGAATTCTATTGTGTGAACATACCATTCATCCATTCTACTATTGATAGACATTTAGGGTATTTCCCTTTACTCCTCTTTAATTTAGAGACTGCACTGCTATGGCATTTTTGTACCTGCCTCTTTGTGCATTACTGTAAGTTTCAACAGGTATAAAGCTAGATGTGAAATTAATGAGTCTTAGGGTATGGCATCTTCATTTGTACTAGATACTGCCAAGTTAATTAGTTTCTAAAGTGGTTGTGCCAATCTACCCTTCCTTCAGCAGGTATAACTTTCTTGGTTGCTCTGCATCCTCATCAATTCTTGGTATCCTCAAGCTTTAAGCTTTTTTCCAGTCTGGGGGCCTATTAAATTGTTTTTCACATTAATTTATATTTGCATTTTCCTAATTACTAGTAAGGTTGCACATATTTCCATGTTTATGGGACGTTTGAATTTCCTCTTATGTGATATGACCATCTGAACCTTTTTTTCCTTTTGGGTTGTTGGTCTTTTCTTTTTCCAGCTTTTAACTTGTCATTTTACTCTTTTAATTGATGAGTAGAAGTTTTTCGTTTTATTTTATTTTAAAAATATTTTATTTATTTATTTTAGAGAGAGAGAGAGAGAGCACGTGACCAGGGGGAGGGGGAGGGGGAGAGAGAGAATCTCAAGTAGACTCGCTGAGCGCAGAGCCCGATGCGGGGCTCAATCCCATGACCCTGAGATCATAACCTGAACCAAAATCAAGAGTCACACACTTAACCGACTGAGCCACTGAGGCACCCCATGAAGTTCTTCATTTTAATGGGGAATTTACCAGTCATGTGCCCTATGGTTTGTGCTGTTTTGCATCTTGTTTGAAACTTTTATCCTTTCCTAAAGTAAAGACGTTCTATTATAATGTCTATCTTCTTCTATTGTCTTCTGAACATCTTATAGTTTTGCCTTTTGTATTTATGTGTTTAATCCACCTGGAATTGATGTTTGCGAACGTGGGGGTGCATTACATTGTTTCCACATGGTTGACCAGTTGTCCCAGTACCCTCTGCTGGAGTGTTTGTCTTTCCCAGCAAAAGTACAGTGTTAGTTCTGTTACAAAGCAGATTTCTTCGTACGAACATGAAGCTATTCTAGGCTCCCTATTCTGTTCTGTTGGTCAGTTTTTATCCTACTGTCAAAACTCTTTCTTAATCATGACATTTAAAAGTAAGTATGTTCTCTTGAATGTAAGTTTCTCTGTCTTTGCTTTTTCAACTATGTGTCTATTTGATGCCCTTTGATTCTTGTTAAAAATTTAAGGATCAGTTTGTGATGTTCTAAAAAACACTTGAAATTTTGATTAGTACTGCATTAAATTTATAAATGACTTTATAATATTAACTTTCCCATTTTTGTGAATATGACTTATCTCTCCATTATTCAGGACTTATTTTATGCCCTTCAGTAAGTTTTGTAATTTTCTTCAGAAAGTTCTTATATATCTTTCCTTAGATTAGCTCCTAGACATTCTTTATTTTCTGATACAATTGTAATGTTACCTTTTTAAAGAATTCTATTTTCTAACTATTTTCTGGAATTGGTAATGCAATTTTAAAATAGTTTTAAAAATTAAATTCTTTATTTCAAGATTATTGTAGATTCACATAAAGTTGTAAGAAAATAACACAGAGAAATCCATACATCCTTAGCTTCTCCCGAGGGTAACATCTTGGATAACGATCGTATAATATCACAATCGGGTTATTGGTATTGATGTAGTCAACGTACGGAATATCTCCATTCCTGCAAGGATTCCTCATGTTGTCCGTTTATAGTGACCCCACCCCCCCTTTCCACCTTTACCTATGGCAACTATTTCTATGCTTTGGTCATTTCAAGAGCATTGTTCAAATGGTATCAGACAGTGTGTAATCTTTGGGGACTGGCTTTCTTCACTAAGCATAATTCCCTGGAGGTTCACCAGGTTGTTGAGTGCATCAGTAATTCCTTTTGATTGTGGAGTCATGCTGCATGGTCTGGATGTGCCACAATTTGTTTAACCACTCACAACAGAAGGACTCTGTGTTGTTTTCACTTTTTGGCTGTCAGGAATAGAGATGATCTCAACATTCCTGTGCGGGTGAAAGATACATTTTGATTTCTCTGGGAAAAATGCCCAGGAGCACAGTTTTGGGGTTGTACAATTGTTTTATGTTTTATTTTTAAAGAAACTGCCCAACAGTTTTCCAGAGTGGTCTTCCCATTTCACATACACGTAAGCAAAGTATGAATGATCCTGTTTCTCTGCAACCTCGACAGTATTAGATGCCACTATTTTTTATTTTAGCCATTCTGATACGTATGTAGTGATAGCTCATTGTGGTTTTAATCTGCATTTCATCAATGGCTGATGGTGTTGAACATCTTTTCATGTGCTTATTTGCCTCTTCAGCTAAATGTCTGTTCATGTCTTTTGCCCATTTTCAAATAAGATTGTTATTTTTCCTGTGGAGTTTTAAGAATTCTTTATATATTCCAGGTGGTCATCTTTTATTGTATATGTGGTTTGCAAATATTTTATCTAGAACTATAGCTTGTCTTTACATCCTCTTAATGGGATCTTTCACAGAGCAAAAGTTTTTAATTTGGATGAAGTCTAATTTATCAATTTTTCCTTATATGAATTATGTTTTTTGTGTCAAGTTTAAGAGTTCTTTCCCTGGCTCTAGATCCTGAATTTTTCCTTCTATTTTTTTCTAAAAGTTTTATACTTTCACATTTTACACATAGATCCATTTTGAGTTAATGTTTGTATGAGATGAGAGACATGGGCCAAGCTTCCTCTTTCCCCACCTGCCTCCCCACCCCCATCAATGTTCACTTGCTACAGCATCATTTGTTAAAAGGGCTATCTTGCCCTCAAGGAGTGGTGTTGGCACCTTTGTTATAAATCAGGTGAGCATATTTGTGTAGATCTATTTCTGGGTTCTCTATTCTATATGTATATCCCTCTTCCAATACCACACATTTTTGGTTACTGTAGCTACATAATTCATCTCGAAATCAAGTAGGTAGATTTCTCCTATTTTATTGTTCTTTTTTCAATGTTGTTTTTAACTATGATAGTCTCGTTGTATTTCCATATAAATTTTAGAGTAATTTTGTCTATATCTATAAAATATCTAGCTGGGGTTTTAGCAGGAATCACATGAACTTTATATATGAATTTGGGGAGAATTAATCTTTGCTATGTGAGTTTTCCAATCTATGAATATGGTTATGTCTCTCTATCCACTGAGATCTTTGATTTCTTTCATTAGTGTTTTTGTGGTTTGCAGCATACAAGTCCTGTAAATGTTTTGTTACATTTATGCCTAAGTATGTTTTTGAGTGATTGTAAATGGTATGCATTTAAATTTTAGTGTCAATGTGTTCATTGCTCATAGAAAGGAATATAATTGATTTTTGTTACATTTAGTTTGTACCCTGCAAATTGTTGAACTCACTTATTTGTTCTATGAATTATTTTCATAGATGCCTTGGGATGTTCTATGTAGACAATCATGTCATCTACAAATAAGGACAGATTTGTTTCTTCCTTTTGGATCTGTATAATTTTTATTTATACAATTATTTATTGTTGCCTTATTGCAGTGGTTAGAACTTTCAGTACCAAGTTGAATGAGGGTTGAGATTAGGTGTTCTTGCTCTGCACCCAATCTCAGAGGCAAAGCATTCAGTTTTCCTCATTAAGAGTGTTGTTAGCTATGGGCTTTGTGTAGATATTCTTTATGACATTGAGAATGTTATTCTTTATCCCTGGTGTTCTGAGAGCTTATGTTATGAACAGGTGTTTAATTTCATCAGATGCTTTTCTGCATTGATTGATATGATCATGTGATTTTTCTTTGTTAGCCTGTTAATATGGTAGATTACCTTAATTAATTTTTAAATGAACTATCCCTGCATCCCTGGAACAATGCCACATGGTCATCACGTATAGTTGTTTTTATCTACTGGTGAATTTTATTTGAAGTATTTTGTTAAGGATTTCTACCTCTGCAATCACAAGGAATATTGATCTGTAAGTTTCTTTTTTTTATACTGTCTTTGTCTGGTTTTGGTACCAAAGTAATACTAGTATCATAAAATGAATTGGGAAGTATTCTTTCTTATTTTCTGGAAAATTCTGTATACAATTGATGTTAATTCTTTAAGCGTTTGGTAGAATTCTCCAGTAAAACCGTCTGGCCCTAGAATTCTCTTGCTCGGGTATTTCTTAATTTTTACAGACTTCTGAAGATTTCCCAACTTTTTTTGAGTTGATTTTGATAGTTTTTTTTCTCAGAATTTTTTCATTTCACTTAATTGTTCAAATTTATTCTATAAAGTTGTTTATAATATTCTCTTATCTTTTTAATATGTATTGTATCTGTAATCATGTCCCCTCTTAACCCATCATGTTATTTGTGTTTTCTCTCTATCTCTCTCTTTTTTTCTTGATCATTTTTGCTGGAGTTTCACCAATATTTTAAAATATTTTCCCAGAACCAATTTTTAATTTATTTTTATTTTTATTTATTTATTTTTTTAAAAGATTTTATTTATTTATTTGACAGGGAGAGAGAGAGCACAAGTAGGCAGAGTGGCAGGCAGAGGGAGAGGGAGAAGCAGGCTCTCCGCCGAGCAGGGAGCCAGACGCCTGGCTCGATCCCAGGACCCCAGGATCATGACCTGAGCCGAAGGCAGCCGCTTAACCAACTGAGCCACCCAGGCACTCCACCAATTTTTAATTTAGTCAATCCCCCTCTTGCATATCTCTTAAGTCTTGTGCTCTTCTCTAGTATTGTTTCTCCCCTACTTCCTTTGACGATTAGCTCATTAATTATTTTCAGCCTTTATCTCTCTTAATATAAGCATTTAAGATGATAACTTCTTCTATGAGTATAGCTTTATCTTCGGCTGCATTTCACAAGATTGATATCCAAATTTCCATGATCATTCAGTTCTAAATGCTTTAACATTTCCAATATAATTTCTTCTTTGACCCATGAGTTATTTAGAAAGTGTGATTCTTAATTTTCAAATGTATGAGCATTTTCCAGTTAATCTTTTGCAAAACTTCTTTGAATTATTTTGAAATAATTGTAGATTCCCACAAAGTGGCAAGGTACAGGTAATATATCCTTCACCCAGTTTTCCCCAATGGTTGCATCTTCCATAAAAACTATGTAGGACATCCAAACCAGAGATCTAACACTATTATGATGTATGTGTAGTTCTGTGCTATGTTATCCCGCATGTACATCGTGTAACCACCATCCCAGTCAAGATACAGAGCTGCTCCATCTCCCCCAGCCCCCTACCACTGCCCCTTTACTGTCACACCCAGCCTCTTACCACCCCTAACCTCTGGCAACATGAATCTGTCTTTTGTCTCTCCAGCTGTCTTTTTATCATGTTTTATGGCTGATGGTGGTGTTGTCAGAAAGTGTGGTACTATTCCAGGCTGTTGTAATTATTGAGAATTGTTGGATGATGCTGTACACGATTATTTTTTGCAAATATTTTATGTATGTTTGAGGAGAAATTGTATTCTGCTATGGTTAATTGTATTGTGTAAATGCTCTACACACTTTCTGATGTTTATCTGCTTGATCTAGCAGTGTTTGGGGAGTAGGTTAAAAATCTATGCTAGATTTTCCTTGTTATGTCAACATAGGGGGGCTAAAGAAGGTGTAAACAAGCTTAGAATTGTGTCTTACTCATGATTTAAAGCAGGTATTCTATAGTGACTTTACCTCTATTAATTTTTGTTGTGTAAATCTCCTTTTTCTATAAAATGGTACCAGATTTATTTTGATTAGCATTTGTCTGATTTATCTATAAAAGAAGTAATTGACCAGCTGGACTTCATTAAAATTAAAAAAGACTGTTGGCACCTGGATGGCTCGGTTGGTTAAGCATCTGACTCTGGATTTCGGCTTAGGTCATGATCTCAGCGTCCTGAGATCAAGCCCCATGTCAGGATCTGTGCTCAGCATGGAGTCTGCTTGTCCCTCTCCCTCTGCTCCTCCCCCAGCTCTCTCTCTCTCTCTCAAATAAGTAAATAAAATCTCTTAAAAATTTTTAAAAAGACTGCTCTGTGAAAGACAATTATCAAGAGAATTAGAACACAAGCCACAGAGTAGGATATAATCTTTGCCAAAAACACATCTGATAAAGGACTGTTATCTGAAATATACAACAAAATATATGAAGGACTATTATCCAAAATATACAAACAACTTAATTGAAAAGTGGGCCAAAGTGTAAATAAATACCCTACCAGAGAAAACCTACAGATGGCAAGTAAGCGCATGGAAGGATGTTGCGCATCATAGGTCATCAGGGAAATGCAAACGGAAACAAGCATGAGCCACCACTACACACATATTAGAGGGCCAACACAGGGAACACTGAGGATGCCACACGCTGGTGAGGATGCAGAGCAACGGAAACTCTCATTCTCTGCTGGTGGGAGTGCAACATGGTGCAGCCACTTTGAAAGACAATTCGGTGGTTTCTTAGAAAACTAAACGTAGTCTTGCCATATGACCCAGCACTTGGGCTCCTTGGCATTTACACAAAGGAGCCGAAAACTTGTGTCCACACAAAATCCCGCACACGGCTGTGTACAGCAGCTTTGTTCGTAGTCGCCCAACTTTGGAAGTAACCAAGATGCCCCTCAGTAGGGAGGTGCATTCATACACTGGATGCATCCAGACAATGGAATATTGTTCAGCCCTGAAAACAAATGAACTGTCAAGCCCTGAATGGGCATGGAGGAACTTCACATGCATATTACTAAGAGAAGGAAGCCAATCCGAAGAGCCTACACACTGTATGATTCCATCTACATGACATTCTGGAAAACGCAAATCTACGGAGACAGTTAAAAGACCAGTGGTTGCCTGGGGTGGGGCAGCTGGCGAGGTGAATAGGCAGATCACAGGGGCGGTGAAGTGTATGCTGGGTATGAGATTACAGGGACGGGTACATGTCAGAACACATTTATCCAGACCCACAGGAGGCACACCACCAAGAGGGAGCCTCAGGCAAACTGTGGACTTTGGGTGACGATGACGTGTCAGTGTAGGTTCATCCTTGGTAACGGATGTGCCCTCTTGGCATGGGATGCTCATGGTGTGGGCGCAGAGGGTATGTGGGAAATCTCTGAACCTCCCTCTCAATTTCGTTTAAACCTAAAACTGCTCTTTTTTTTTATTTGACAGAGAGAGATCTCAAGCAGGGGGAGGGGCAGAGGGAGAGGGAGAAGCAGGTTCCCCGCTAAGCAGGGAGCCCAGTGTGGGGCCCGATCCCAGGAGCCTGGGATCATGACCTGAGCCGAAGGCAGACGCTTAACCTACTGAGCCACCCAAGTGCCCCCTAAAACTGCTCTTAAAAATGAAGTTTTTCTTTAAAAGTCAAGTGAAGTGTCTAAAAAAAATTTTTTAAGTAAATTTATCCTGACAATCCTTGTCTTTTAGCTGGTTCATTGAGCCTCTTAAATTATGCATACACTTGCATGTAAAATTATTTCATTTTAAATATTTTTTCTATTTTCCTGTTTTTTTTTCTGTGTTTCTTTTTTTGTCTTTTTGGTGGTCATATTTTTCTCATTCTTTTTCTCCTTTATTGGTTCTGTTTATAACTCTGTTTCTGTAATTTTATGATTACCCCAGAAAATTTGGCATGCACATCCAGGTTTTCAATGTTAAACTTATCAGTTTTTACTTTTACCCTCCTTCCGAATGGTGCAAAAACCACTGAATATTTTCATTCCAGTAGTGCTCTCTCTCGGCTTATATCCTATTACTTTCAGGTAATTCAGCTCTATTTTTACATATATATTTATATATATATAAATACAAATATATATATATATATCCTCTTCCTCCCTTCTCCCTCCTCCCTCCCTCCCTCCCCTCTTCCTTCTTCCTCCCTCCTCCTCCTCCTCTGTCTTCCTTGGAATTTCATCTGTGAGGATAACTCTCTGTGAGGTGGTAAACTCTCTCAGGTTTTCTATCCGAGAGGCCTTCATTCCACTCACTCTTAAAGATACGTTAGCTGGCCTCCAAGTCTATGCTGATGGCTGCTTTCTCTTGCCACATTGGATTAATTATTCACAATTACCGCTGAGACAAGAGCTTTGGGTTTAATCCTTGCTCATTTAAAGACGGTCTGTCTTCTCTCTGGCCGCTTCACAGATCTATGTGTTTCGATGTTCCGTAGCTCAACCAGGAGCTGTCTAAGTACGTTTTTCTTTTTATTCATTTTATTTGGGATTTGTTGGGTTTCATGACCCTGTGGATGGATGATTTCATCGGGACTGGAAGAACCGCATACACGCACATGTGCAGTGAGTCTCGTTCTGGAAGGCTGGTCTTTTTCAGATCAATTCTCTTGTCCCCTCTGCAGTGCTCTCTCAATCCACCTAGTTACTTTCAAATATCAATAATTTTATGATTTTTAAAATTTCTTTGTACTTTTCCCAACTCTGCTTAGAAACTTTCATGGTTCCTCTCTCCTCAAATTGTCCAATCATCTTTTTTATTTCTTTAAAAATTTAAATATATTTATTTTGCTTTCTGGGTCTGTTTTTCCCACTACTGGAAGTCTTTGCAGGGCTGATTTTGGTGTGTATTGCTCCTTCTGGTTCTCTCTCATGGTGCCTATTCCAATATGTGTTTTGTTTTTATTATTATTATTATTTAACTTTTTTTCTCGGAGAGCTTATAAGTCTTGTTAGTTTCTTGGTGGGAATCTTTGTGACCCAAGTTAAAGCTTGTTCCTCCAGAGAAGATTCGAATTTGTTTCTGCCAGGTGGCTGGGGCACCACCAGCCTGGAACCATTTTGAACTACATTCTTGTCTAGAGGTTTTTCAAGACATGCATGTGGTATGAATTAGGGTTACCAAGTCCTGTGAGGGCCATCTGGTAACTGTTAATCACCAGCAAATCAGAAAGGCTTTCCCTCCTTCCATTAGGGCCATTTCCAGACTGACAATTTTCATGCAGTTCCTGAGGGTGGGAGGGAGGGTGTACTTTTCAAATGAGGATGTAATTAATGGGGGCTTCCTCTATGCGGAGTGTCCTCTTGAACTCTGCATCTTGGGAAGAAATCGGGACTTTCTGTCTGCTCCCGACATCCCAGAAAGCTGTAGAAGGTGAAGTTCAAGTCCAGCTGGTTCATAAAGTGATTTCGGGGCATCAGCCAGCTTCTGGGCTGCTTACCTGCCAGGAAAATTGTGGTGCAGCTTTTTTTATTTCTTGGCTTCTGAGAATTCCTTACTCCTTTGCTATTTCATTGATACATTCCCACCCATCCCACGCTTTTACTTGGTTTTAGCAGAGGGATCAAAGTAATGAGTTACTATCATAACATCCTCAATACTGCGTCGTCATTGTTTTCCATTACAGACAATGGGATAAACATATTTCTACACACATCTTTGTGTATTTTGTCCGGTTATTTCCTGTAACAAATCTCTAGACTATGAAAAAGATGTGACAGAATTGAGAAATAGCTGGGAACCAGATTGTCAATACTTGGTGTCAATTATTCGGGTTCTTGCTGGTCATCGATCCAGGTACTTCGCATGATTTCATTTAAATCTTCTGAAAATCCCACAGGACCTGATATGATAAAAACCCGACTGAGGGTCATTTCTATTAAATTAGTAGAAATACAAACCCTGTTTTGGCAGAAAAAATATTCAGTTTTTTTGGAAAAGTGATATTCCCCAGAGTTGTAAATTTAGGAGAGCGCTTACAAAACTAGTAAGAGGAATACATTTTTGACTAGACAACATAATTTTATAATGTGAAACAAATATGTAAGACTAGGTTGGAAGAAGATGAATGAAGGGTGGTCCTATCGGTTATTAAAACAATCGCCCACAAGCATCTCAGTGCTTTCCCACTTTTAAGCTTTCCTTGGGTCTGATTAGCAGAGACAGTCCCTGGTTTTCTCAGGAGGCAGCTATTTTGTATGGAGACGTCACTACAGAGGTATGAGGCTTGAATTTATTCTTACAGAATACATTTGGTGGGGTACTCTCGAAGAAGGATGGAAAGCAAGGATGGGCAACTGTAAGACGGGACCGGATGCAGAAGGTCCATGGGGTAGGAGATCTGGCTCACTGGGCCAGGAGGTGTGGGTCGGTCTGAGCAGTGTCAGAGAAGGCTGGGGAGCTCAGATTGGATCTTGAATCTGTCAGAGACAGATGCACCAGAGATTCAATCAGGCTCAAGAGGCACATTTGCATCTTTACGAAATCATGGTAGCAGAAGAAGCAGTCCAGGGCAGGGACATTATGAATGAATAAATGAATGTTCCTTTCAAAGTGATTTTATTAAGATATAACTCATACACTGTATAATGTGTCCATTTAAAGTGTACTGTTAAATGGTTTTTAGCATATTTACAGAGTCGTGTAACTGTCACCACTATGTGATTTTATTTTATTTTATTATGTTTTTTGTAGATAAAAGGATTTTAATTATGGAAAGCGCATGAGACTCATAAAAAAAAACTCTGGAGTAAACAATAAAAGAATTCTATAAGGGGTGTGGTGTCAAAATTAACATAAAGAAATCAGTTTCCTTATGTACAAACTGCAATTAAAGTAACGGAAGGAAAGATTACATTTACAACAGAAGCAAATAAGCAAAAGACCAAATACCCAGGAGTTAAGAAGACACATCCAAGACCTATGTGACTATCTGATTTTAGAACATTTTCATCACTAGGAAAAGAAGCCCCACGCTCATTAGCAGCCACTTTCCACCCACCCTGCTCCCCAGCTCCTGTCCATCCTTAACCATCCACGATTCTATTCCCTGTCTCTAAGATTTGCCAATTTTGAACTTTTCACAAAAAAATGGAATCATAGCATATGTGGTCTTTTGTGACTGCTTTTTTCCACTTAGTATTATGTTTTTGAGGGTCATCCACGTTATAGCACGTGTCACTTAACCCCGTCCCAGCTCTTTGTGATTGTCCAAGGAGTGTGTCTTGTTTTTAAAGCTCTCAGTAGGTGAAGGTCTGTCAACCAGCCCGTGTCCCAAAGGGGAAGATCTCGGTCAGCACCTAGATTTAGGTGGCTTGGAAGCCAGACCCCCAGGCAGCAGCTTTTAAGGAATGCACATATATGCAGTCCTGTGGGACCACAAGGGTAGGCCTGCTGACCAGCAGAGGCAGGTGATGCAGAGGGGTCCCCTGGAAGCAGCCACACGCATTGTTGCTCAGACACGTGTATAGGCTCCTTCCTGGGAGATGCCAGAGAGGCAAAGGTGACATCCCGGCCCACACTCCCCAACAACACCTCCAGAACCTCCAGACGTGTGCCAGATCTGAAGCCCGTCCCTAAGCCTGAAGCTCTAGGACTAGCAAGTAAGCCTCTTTCTCAGACAGGCTGGGGTTGGGGGGGGGCGCTCAGTCTGGCCGTTGTGCATTTCCCTGGGGGTGGTAGCATGCCAACGACTGTCTCTCCAACAGTTGCAGTCCCAGGGGACTGAGGAGCGCAAGCCCCCCACCCCCACTCCCGGCCCCCAAAGCCAGGTGCTCAAACGGGGTCCCCTGGGTGGCAGCTGTAGAAATGGGGTCACCAGCACCAGACGTAAAAACCGGCACATCAGACGTGGGTAGAAGCTTCCCTCTGGGGGATCCTGGTGCTCTGGAGTCCAGCAGAGGGGGGGCACGAAGCTGGCACTCACCAAAAAAGAAAAAAGAAAAGAAAAGAAAAGAAGAAGGAAAAGAAAAGAGAAACAAGAGAGCGAAGAGGGAAAGATGCAACCCAATGGCTTTATCCCAATAGCAGAGGGGTGGCGGGAAGATGGCGCCCACCGGTTCTGTCCCCTGTGAGGACCCCCCGCAGGCTCCTGACCCTCAGACCAATGCTTTAACATGAGCAAATGAGTCTCTTTCACATAAAATCTGGGCACTTTTCAAAGGGCTGCTTCCGTCTGACCCTGGGGTGGAGAGTGTGCGCCAGCCCCTTAGGAGCCGGTCCTCAGCTTACTGCAACCCCAGGGGTTTCAGGGGGCATGAGCCCCAGGGGTCCTCAAAGCCCAGTGTTTTGAAGGTTCATTTCTCAGGAGCTTTAAAAGTTGGGGTGCCTGATGTGGGCTACAAACTCTTGACTCCGCATGGGGGAGCTCCAAGCTTCGAGTTCCCTCCTGATTGTGGGCCGCCCCATCGGGATGGGATTATGAGGCTGTGTCTCAGAATTCCTGCCGTCCCCCTACCCTCTCTCGTTTGCCTGATGTAAAGGGGTCTCTCTGCCAGTTTGTAGTTTGTTTGTTTTTTTCCTGGAGCAAATAATTCCACATGTGGCTGTAGATTTCGCGTGTCTGTGGGGGGAGGTGAGTTCAGTCCCCCTAGTCGCCATCTTGAACCAGAGCCTCTTCACTGTGTCTCTGATTTGCATTCCCTTGATGGCTAATGATGCTGAATATCTTCATGTGCTTCTTGGCTTCTCGTGTGACTTCTTTGGGAAGGTATCCATTCAGACCCTTTGTCCATCTAAACAATTGGATTATTTGTCTTTCTATTATTGACTTGTAAGACCTCTTTATATGTTCTCCATCCAAATCCTTCATCAGGTGCATAACTTGCAAATATTTTCTGCAGTTCTCTGGGTTGTCTTTTCACTTCCTTGATGGTCTCCTTTGAAGCACAGGTTTTGTAATTTTGAGGAAGCTTGTTTCCACATTTTCTTTTATCACTTGTGCTTTTGGGGTCACATCTAAGAAGTGTTTTCCTAACCCAAGGTCATGAGGATCTGTGTTTTCTTCTAAGAATTTTTTTCAGTTGTAGCTAGTATGTAGGTCTATGATCCATTTCGAGTTAATTTTTTTGTCTATTGTGGGAAAACAGACCAGTTCATTCTTTGATGTGTGGATGTCCAGTTGTCCCAGAACCATTTGTTCAAAATACCCTTTAAGGGGTGCCTAGGTGGCTCAGTCATTGAAGCGTCTGCCTTCGGCTCAGGTCATGATCTCAGGGTCCTGGGATCGAGCCCCAGGTCGGGCTCCCTGCTCAGTGGGGAATCTGTTTCTCCCTCTGCCGCTCTCTCCCTCTTGTCCTCGCTCTCTCCCTCTTGTCCTCACTCTCTCCCTCTTGTCCTCGCTCTCTCAAATAAATAAATAAAATCTTTTTAAAAATTCTTTTAAAAGACCCTTTCTAGACCCCTAGGCCATTGTAATATTCCAATGTCAGAGGAATACTCTGAATGAGGGCAGAGCCAGCAAGAATGGACATGTTGGGGCATTTGGAAAGGTAGAAGTACAATGTGACCGAGGTCATGCAGGGAGCCCCGTGGGAAGGAGGACTTGAGAAGGATTTCTAGTTTCTGTCCCCACCCTTCCTCTGTAAGGGGTGTGGCCTTGGTGTCTCGCGTGACCATCCTGGAGCCCATCTGCTGGGCCTAGTTGCTCATCCTCATGACTCACAGATCAAAGCCTGTTGCCGCATCATCAACCCAACCACCGTAAGTGAGCCTCGACCTGGAGGACAGTTGGATGATATTTCGCGGTTCCCTTAGCCTGGCACCGTCATGGTGTCTCGGTTCAAAGAGAAAATGAAAAGACTCCTATGTAAGTGGAATACAGTCCGCTAACTCCGGAAGCTTCTGCCGGCCATCAGGGATCCACACATAAAATGAGCACTCCTAAGAAAGCAATGGCTCCTTCCAGCCCCTGGGGAGGACTTTAGACTCCAGAACAACGTTGCTTATAGGACACAGCGCCCCAGAACTCTGCACCTTCATTCTGGGTGTGTTCCCCGCAGGCCTTGGGCTCTTTCCATGTTTGAGGGTTGGCTGCTTAGCCCCTGCAGGCACATGGCTGATCGTCACGTTGGGAAACATGCCTTCAAGAGCCTCCCGGCTGTCCCACCGCATTCCCCACTCAGGCACTGGCCAGGCAGACTAGCGTGGGCACTGCAACCCGAGTCGTGATGGGCACATCTCTGATGGCAACGAGGGGAAACGCATCTGGAAACGTGTCTGCTAGCCCATGACCTCAGTACGCGTCCTCGGCTTCCAGGGCTGCCCCACCTTGGCAGCAGGAACAGAAGAGTTGTGTTCTGTGTGCTGCCAAGGGCACCTTATTGTGCCCAAGTTCGCGGGGATCCCACAGAGGCTCCTTTGAGAAGAAACCACGCCACCCAGGACATCCTGCCCGAGACTGACCAGGCGCCTCTGGGAGCCAAGGAAAACGATGTGGTTCTGGAGAACGATCTTCTACCATGTGATCATCTCCCAGAGGACAGTAGCCCCTTAGATCTTTAAACATATCCATCCGTTGCATTCTGAAGTGTGGAAGTGTGGAAGGCGATTATAGAGGTTGTTAAATCAACCCCCTTGGCTTACAAAGGGGGAAACTGAGTCTGAGCAATTAGGTGACAAGCCCAGGGTAATGTGAGTTTTAATGTTGCTGGTCTCATACCCTCTACCCACTCCATCCCACAGTGCATTTCTGCTAAAGAAACCATTATGCTCAGAGTTGTATGGATTGAAAAGAATGAACTATACCTTGAAATAATCCCAGAGTGTGGATGAGTGCTGGGTTCTTGTTGGTGTCCAGGAAGTTGCGGGCCCACAAAACTTGTGCACTCTGCCTCTATTTTGGGAACTTTTCAGGGTCATGTACTTGGGCTTTTTTTTTTTTTACATGTCTGATAGAAAATTGCCTCTTGGATCCCACCTTCGGTTGGCGGTAGTACATGTCCGTTCTTCCCCGCACTAGCCCTCCGGGGAGCCAACTCCCACCATGGCCACACCAGAGCGAAGCACGTCGAGTCTACACGACTATCCGAGTTTGGCACTTGCTGGGTCGATGCAGTTTGCCGGAGCCTCCAGCTAGTTCAGAGACTGGCTCCGTGGCGGAGGGAAGGGACCAGCCGCCTGCCACCCGAGTCTGAGAAGGTCCTGGTGGGAGGACGCAGAGCTATGAAGGAAGGGACTCCTCCGTGCTGTCTTGCGCTTGCAGAGGGGGCTCCACGACCTGCCTGCGCACCGTGGGGTCGCTGCTCCCACTGCCCGGTAAGAAGAGGCTGCATCACTGGTGTGCAGAGAGCAGGGGGGTCCAGGGGTTCATCTGGCTGGTTCTGGATAAAGCCTCCTACAGCCAACCCTGAAACCCCAAAAGAAAGCTTCCCTCTTCTGAACACGACATTCATCTCCAGGTAATCTGGACCAAAAAAAAAAAAGTCTCTGCTTCCTATGATTCTCCTGCCATCAATTGGCTTTGCTTGTCGAGCTATTTCTAAATTTTGTTTTGGATAGGGAGCTTAATAAAGACGATGGAAAGAAAAAAAGAAAAGAACATTCAACATACTGTCTTAAGTTTACTCATGTGACACTTGAAATGCATATAAAATGGCATTTTGTTTCTGGTCTGGTTGTAAAAGTCATCCACGCTTGTTGTAGGAAACGTGGAACATACAGGGGGTTGTGAAATTGGAAAATAGGTATGCATAACCCCATCACACAGACGCGCTCTGCCAGCTCGTAAGAGCAGGACCCCGTCCGCTGACATAATCTCACTACCTGGAATAGGGCCTCGTGCATAGTAAGTGCTTCATAAACATTTAATGAATGGATAATGTTAATATTTTGGTGTATTCATTTTCAGTCCTTTCCTTCTGCCTATGTTACATGATTATTGTGAGATCTATTCATAGCATCTTTTTTTTTTTTACCTACCATGATAATACAACCATATGTATATTACAAAAATTCTTTATAAACATGATTTTTAAAGATGATTCATGTTTGTATATACCTCGCTTACTTATTTATCTTCATCTTTTTAGAGATTTGGGGGAAAATCCACATTTCAAAGGTACTTTGCAAATAAGGCTGCACTTTAGACGAGAAGATGTATTGGCTGTCTTACTAGGTTTCTCTATGTTCAGTGAACCCAAAAGAGCTACTGAATTCACATTTAATTATTTACTTGCATGGTATCCCTGGAGAGCATGGAGAAGTGGGAATAATATCAGAGGACATGGCCTCAGGGACTATTGTAATTAAGAAGTATCATTGGCTATTATATTGAATGAAGCAGTTGATTCAAAGAACTAGTCATGATGCTAAATCCTAGAAATATAGAGTCTCAAAAATTCAAATGAACTAAGCCCCCTTCCATAGAATTCCTGCTCTGTTTCCGTTTGGAGACTCTCAGGGGAGGCTGGTTGAAGATAGTTTTGTTCAGGTTAATATAGCACCACCTACTGCTGAGAAGGAAAATGAGTGCTATAGGAAGATGAGCCCTGGTTTTAAACCCTGATTTGGTCAAGAAAGAAAAGGAAAGCGATATGTGGTTTCTTGCAGGATCCTCTTGGGTCAGAACTAGGTAAAACTGTAAACACAAAAAGGGCTGGGAGTGGACTTCTGGCTCCAGATGGCTCCAGAGTACCTTCTATTCATTCCCCCGCCTCTTAGAATTTCTACCAAAAAAGTCTATTTCTACCAAAATTCAAAGAATATATAGACTAATAAGGAGAAGTGCATGGGGAGAACAAGAAGCTGTGGGAAGAGGCCAACCACATTCTGGAACCCCTGAGAACTTCATGCATGACACAGTGCAGGTGACTCTGGACTGAGGGCAGGGCTAATTCGCCTGCCGCTGACCACGTGGGAAGTGAGTGGGGCAGATATCAGCAGGCCCCTCCCCCTCCCCCAGAACCTGCCCGCTCACAGTGCCAACGGCTGGGGCGGAGGGTGCGGTGTTGGGTGCAAAGCGGGAGGCAAGAGTAGATCATCCTTCCATCCTGGGAAGTGGGCCAGGTGCTCTAGTCCACACACACACACACACACACACCCTGGACCCATGACATTAACCAGGCGCCGACAAGGCTGGCTTTGAACAAAGGTGGGCCTCTCAGTTAGAAGAGGGCGGCAGGTACCCCTAACAGACCTCTACCCCGGAACACTTAAATACTAGGTAGCATCCAAACCGACAATAGTTTCTAGGTCCGGTGACAAATACCCAAGATTCCACACTCAGCAAATAATTTAAGCATGACAACCACAAAATAACATTCTCAGACATGCAAATATTCAGAGAGCTTTCCATCTGCATAACTTTCTTGAGAGAAAACACACACACACACATGCATGCATACACACTCAAGGATGATGGTAGTGAGTAATGCAACCAACATAATTCAAGAATTAGTTCAAGATCATTGTGGGTCATAAAGTTATATAAAAACAGTTCTAGGCAGAGAAATAAAATAATAATACCATTATCCTCATTATTGACCTCTTTCCCTCTGTCCTTCCATCCTCTGTCCCTAAAACCCCCAAGTCATATGTTTTCTGTTCCATTGTTCACTCTGACGGAGAAATGAGTCCAAGCATACTGTTTAACATATTGCTTTATAAACTCAGCACCGTGGGAGAGTGCTCCAAATTATTAGTATAAAAAAAGAGCAAGGAAAATGTGAACAATACGTCAAGGTAGAAGAAAACGAAGAGAACCATAACCAAATATAACTTGAGAATGCTGGTTTTTAAGGCACTAAATTAAATCTTCAGAGATGGAAATCAGCAATATAATAAAATCATACTACTCTCAAGAATGCAAGGATGGTTCAATATTAAGAAACCTATTCATGTAGCATTCATTCCACAGAAGTTTCTAAGTGCTTCCTATGCACAGAACGGGGGAACTGACTGACATGAAACACGTCTCCATGGCTTCCCATTCAGGGGAGGTCTTTCCTACATTGGTCTATCTCTGTCATCACTGATCACTTGTACTTGTTTTCTTACTTGCTGAGGGCCTTCCTCCACTAGAACAGCATCGTTCCAACATCGGTGTCCTGGCGGGCTTGTTTGCACCTGTTTCCCCAGCTCCTGACAAAGAATCAGAGACCTATTCGCTGACATGGTTATTTGGCATCTGTTGCCTTAGATCAGTATCTACACAGTATATCTATTCACTCAATTTTTATTAAATGGGCAACTCTATCTATAGATGAATGGATGACGGTGATTCTAAATCCCTTTACAGAGCCTATAATTTACTGGTGGAGACAGACAATCCAACCAGAACTTCCATGGTCCGTGCCCAAACCTCCGCTGTCTACGCATGTTTTTCTGTTCTAACTGACTTGCTGAATAAAAGGTGGGAACTGTTTTGCAGGAAGCTTCCACAACTTCTTCCCGAGAAAGGTCTGGAAAAGTAGAAGTGCAAAGTAGTACCTTCCTGCTTCCCAAAGCCTGTCACCAAAGGACACGCAGCAATTCAACCAGTAAGTGCGTCATGGAACTGTCCTCAGGAATGAAGCCTCACTGTCGCTGAGGACCAGGAATATCAGTGACGTGGAGAGATCTGGGGGAGGGTGGGTCTCGGCTGGTTCAGTTGGATTAAACATGGCTGTGGTCTGCTCGCACTCTGGGAGTGCTTCTGTGTCCATGGCACTTAAGTGCCATGTTGGGAAGAGCCGACATAGGGGATAAAAGACAAGGGCTTTCGTCCTGCTCTGTCTTCTGACGTGCTCCTTGATTTTAGGAAGGCTACTGGCTCTCCCAAGGTCTCCAGCACCTCATCTGTCACCGGATGGGAGTGGAGGCTGAAGGATGTCAGGATTCTTGGTTGCTGCAAAGAGAAGAGCCCTACTCCAAAGTCAGGGCATTTGAAGAATGCAGAAAAGCATCAAGAGATGCTTTTTCTTATCACCGCAGGCTGATATTAGAAATAATCCATGTTAACATTTTCCGTTCTTCCCCTCCTACGCCTCTACATGCCTATAGAGCTCGCGTCCACGCACGCGCGTACACTCAGCACGACTTCATGTCCTTGGAAATCTTCTGTAAACACCATGCTCAGTGGGGGCCTCGTATTTCATTATGTGAATGTGCCTAACCTAGTTAACCAACTCCCTAGTATTAGATAACTAATTTATTCTCCGTTTTTCACTAAGATAATCAGCATTGTTGAGTTTGTCCACGAAATTTTGCTTACGTTTGTGATGATTTTCTTCGGGGAACATAAGGGGCCGTGGATGGGAGCGTGGTTAGGAGCGCACACTTGCTTCCAGAACTAATGATCCATGCAACCTTGAGCAAGTGCCTTCAACTCCGTCACGTGTTACTCAGCTGTAGGATGCACTCTTTTTTTTAAAATTTTTTTATTGTTATGTTAATCCCCATACATTACATCATTAGTTTTAGATGTAGTGTTCCATGATTCATTGTTTGTGCATAACACCCAGTGCTCCATGCAGAACGTGCCCTCCTCAATACCCATCACCAGGCTAACCCATCCTCCCACCCCCTCCCCTCTAGAACCCTCAGTTTGTTTCTCAGAGTCCATCGTCTCTCATGGTTCTTCTCCCCCTCCGATTTCCGCCCCTTCATTCTTCCCCTCCTGCTATCTTCTTCTTTTTTTTTTTCTTAACATATATTGCATTATTTGTTTCAGAGGTACAGATCTGAGATTCAACAGTCTTGCACAATTCACAGCGCTTACCAGAGCACATACCCTCCCCAGTGTCCATCACCCAGTCAGCCCATCCCTCCCACCCCACCCCCACTCCAGCAACCCTCAGTTTGTTTCCTGAGATTAAGAATTCCTCATATCAGTGAGGTCATATGATACATGTCTTTCTCTGTTTGACTTATTTCGCTCAGCATAATACCCTCCAGTTCCATCCACGTTGTTGCAAATGGCAAGATCTCATTCCTTTTGATGGCTGCATAATATTCCATTGCATATATATACCACATCTTCTTTATCCATTCATCTGTCGATGGATATCTTGGCTCTTTTAGGATGCACTCTTTAAACCATGATTGCCAAGCTCATTTCCTATTTTGGGACTGCTAGTTGCTTTTTTTTTTTTTATCATAAGTTTTTGCTTATTTCCCCCTTTAGAATAATTTCCTAGAAATGGAGTTTCAAAAGGCAACTACACCTTAGATTTTGATCTGTGTGGCCAAATTTAAGTAGCTAAGACTCCAAAAATGTGTATGAGTACCTTTCTTCGATCATGGCCCACGCCATATTAAAATTTAACAATATATATTTGCTGCGGATTTTTCTCTATTCCCCTCTTCTCCGCCCACCCCCCCAACTTTTTTCTGGTCCTCTTCACACCCAGGACCGGCTACACGAGTTGTGGGGATCCATGTAAGATGAAAGTGTGGGAACCTTGTTCAAACATTATTAAGAATTTCAAAATGGAGGCAGTGGGGCATTAAAGCCCAAGCCTAGGCCCCTCTAAGTGTGGGGTTCTGTGCGATTTCATAGGTGCATGCCCACGAAGCCAGCCTTGCTTGTGCCCTGGACGCCAAGCAGACCCTGGCCCCTGGCCCCCTGGCCCCTGGCCCCCTGGTTTCCTGTGGAGCACCACCAGGAGACTGGAGGATGGAGGAGAAGCTGCTGGAGCATTTCTTCCCCATTCCCTCTGCCTCCGTGCTGTGGTCCTGGCAGGCTGTGTCTGGCTGGGACTAGACACCAGGTCAGGGTGGCCCGCCTTCCGTGGACCCAGCACCCACTGGGCTCTGGGAAGGCACCTGCCAGTTCCTGGGTACCTGGATGCCTTCACTGTTTTCCTAAACCCTGTCCACCTTTTGTACACGGCCCTTCATTCGTTCCTCTCAGGGGCCTCGTGGGCTCGCACCTGACTGGTTCGCTGGCCCCGAAAACCAGCCTCTTTACACAGCTGCCTTAAACGTTCCTTTGTTTATCCCTTTCTCTTTTGGGGGGAGTCCACCTATTTTTCTCTCGGGGCGATCAGTTTTAGCATTAATTTATAAAAAGCCTCTTAGTTACATTAATATTTGGCTGTCATATTTGTGGGACATACTTTCTTCAGTTTATCGTCTTTCTTTTAAGTCTTTTTTTAACATAAAGATAAGAATATCTTTATATAATTAAACCTATAGATTTTTTTCCTTCCTAGTAATGTTAAAGTTTCTTCCACATCCAGAGAGCAATTAAATATTTGCCTATGTTTCTAATTTTTAAACAATTTGCCTTTTTAAAAAAAAGCCTACTATATCCATCATTAATGTTTGCTGTTTGATGTGAAGCAAGAATCTAAACGTGTTTTTAAGTTGGGTCCAGCATGGCTTACCGGTGGTCAGTTTCTGCCGCCTTTCGTTGTATTCTTTCTGCTTGTTTGTTTTGTCTCTTGGAAATGATGTGCGGTTACATCTTGAAAGCAAACGTGGCCATCTCTTTAAGGAGAGACGTTCAGGCCAATGGTGTTAGTTTTACAAATAATATTTGGTTTCACTTTTCTGCTTTTTATACTTTGTTATTATCACTTGTTTGTTTCCTGCTTCTTGCTCTGGGTGTATGCCTAAATGTTGCAGCGATTTGGAAAGTGTTTCCAATTTTTAACCCCACTACATTTGGTTTCCTTTACGTGATGTTAATTAATTAATCAGTTGGGTTTCATTAATTAAGGAATACCTGAGGCTCTATTTTCCAAGTTGCCCCCCCTTTGGAAAATGGTGTTCTGCACCCCTCGTCTCTTTCCCTGTTTATTTTTCCATTCCGTAATTCAACTTCACCGTAACTTGCAAAGTCGTATTACTATTGCACAATCATCACAATGTACAGTTTCCCTTTCAAGAGTTACTTGACCACGTTTTCAATGAACTCAATCAATGCTGTATGTTTAATTTGCGATGGTAATCTTGACCTGTTTCCTTGTGGCGGGAGCACGTCCACGAGCCATTTGCAGACCAGTCCGTGCTTAGGGGACCCGCTCTGTCCAGACCCCGGGGCCTGGGTCCATGCTGACCCCAGCTCCGTGGTGGGAGTGGGAACCGCTCTCGGGCTGCCTGGTGGCAGGGGGCTGGGGGGCAGAGGCGGGGCTGGCGCGGCCTGGGCTGTCCCCCTGCGCCTGCCCGTGGCTTTGGGGTGGCTCTGAGGGTGTTCTCAGCGGACATTTGCGTGTTGAGAGCGCATGTGACTTCTTCCGTTTCTCCTCTTGTGCTTTAGGTGTTAATCCCTGCTGCGCCGGAGATACCGATTTCCCGATGATCAAGAAATCTGCAGCTTGCACAGACCGGCAGCCCTACTCCCTCTGCAGCAGCCGGAAGTCTCTCTCTCAACAGCTCGACTGTCCAGCAGGAAGGGCTGCCGTAAGGATGGAGGGGAGAAGGGGGACGGGGAGGGGCCCGGACTCAGCAGCGGCGGGGTGGGCGGGGGCCGGCTAGTGGGTTTGTGTCCGTGCAACTACTGAGGGGGGGCTGGCTAGAGGGAGTGGTCAGCTCCGGGCCGAGAAAGAAGCCCACAGCCAAGGGTCCCCGTTGAGTGCCCCCGCGTGCGGCACGTCTATGCTGTTAGGAGCTGATGTGCAGTGAGCATTCCCGGGGAGCAGACCCCGAGCTCCGGCTTTATTCTACCTGCATCCTGACTCTAGGGGGTAGACAGGACAGGTGGGGGAAGCACGCACGTGCACGCGGCCAGTAGCAGACGGCCCTGGGGCTTGAAGTCGGACCTTCAGGACTCCGCAACCTGGGCTCTTAACCCTGTGCTACGGTGACGTGCTTTACACATGGCGCCCCTATTCATAAGCTCAGAAATGAATGTACTATTTGCCCCATTTTAGAGTGAAGAAACAGGAGCTTGGCCAGGTGAGTAGCTGTCTGAGTTCACACATCTTAAAACTTAAGGGACCAGGCAGAATTTGAGCCCAGCCCCGTGCGCTGCACACTGCGTGTCCTTCACGCTGTGGGCATCAGTTGGCAGGTCGGGGGCTCAGCAGACACGAAGCTCGGTGTCCCCAGCCTCCTCCTGCCGCTTCCCTAAGCCCCAGGCAGTGTAAGTCGAGCGTCGCAGGCTGCCACCACCACCACCCTGCACCCCGGTCTATAGCACCTTGTCCCTCTTCGTCTCCTCTCTAGCTCTGGAAAGCCTACCCCGTCCTTCAGACCCCTGCCTAACACTACCTCTGCTGGGAGCACTCCTGACCCACCAGCTGCATGGGCCTCACACTTTTCCCAGTGCCCGTCCTGGGCGCCTGTCCTCTTACAGCCCTCCCGCCAGCAGAGCATGAGCGCTCCGAGGGAGGGCTCCGTAGGCAAGTGATGTTTGATTCTCCCTGCAGGGTACTCGGTAGTCCAGTAGATGCCTGCAAGTTTCATTTCCCTCTTCCCTTCCTTTCGTGGACTTAGTATGTCTTTCATTTGCAAACTGGGAGCATCGGGGTCCCAGGGTTAGGAAAAGATGACACTCAAAGTGGCAGATGATTTTAACATAAGAGGAGACAGGCAGAGAATGGTTAAGTCACTTCCTCAAGGTCACCAGCTGGTCCTTGGCAGAGCCAGGGAAAGAACCCAAGGCAGCGGGGCTCGAGTCTCAGCTCTGACCCATAGTCCAAGCTCTACTGTCCCCCTCCGAGTGGCTTCCTGCGGCACACGGGGTGTCTGTCTCTCTGGCACGTTCTGCTTCTCCGACACAAGTCACCCGTCTGCCTCCCCTGCGATTTATGCTCTGAGTTTTAAAATCTCCCTGTTCCTTGCCCCCCCACTCCGTGCCTGGGGCAAGGAGGGCTCTCAGCACGGTGTCTTGAATCAGACACAGACTGCTGAGGGCATTCTGGGTGGCTGGGGTCCCCGCCTCTGTTTGAGACTTTGGCCGTAGGACTCACTGCCCCGGGGCAGCGTGGTCTGGGATGCACTCCGCACCTGCCGTTGGGTCAGGCCTCAGGGGGCTGCCAGATGCTGGTCTGCAGGGAGATAGGACTCAGCAAGGCTGAAACCACCCAGTCCCTCTCCACCAGCCTCCCACCACGCCTCATCAACCACGCGCGGGGGTCATGTCGTGCCCTCCCCCCCCAGGAGAGGGGGTCCGGGCCCTCTCCCTGCCCCTGAGGTGTGTGCTGGGGCAGTTCTGTCAGCTCACCCCTCCCCACCCGCCTCCCTCCTGCAGGGCACCTCGAGACCCGCACGGTCGCTCAGCACGGCTCAGCTCGCGCAGCCCTCGGGAGGCCTCCAGGCTTCCGTCATTTCCAACGTCGTGCTGATGAAGGGCCAGGCCAAGGTAAGCAAGGGCCGTTGCCAACAGAAACTGCTGGATGGACCCCAGCCCCCAAGGAGCTGTCCTGTCCAGGGAAGGATGGAGCGAGGCCTGGAGATGCCAGCTGCTAGTGTGAGCGTCGCCAAGTCCCCAGGGAGGCTTGGGGAGGGCCTCCAGGCCTGCCTGACCTGTGCAGGTCACCGCGGGGCAGCTGTCAGCCGACTTGTTCTCGGCATGGCATTTCCTAGAAGTGAGTTTCACTGGGTGATTAAATTCAAATCCTTTAAGTCCATTCAAGCTGCTATCACAAAAACACAGACGAGACGGCTTAGCTAGCACCTCTCACCGTTCTGGAGCCTGGAAGTCCATGGTTAAGGTGGTGGCAGATTTGGTGTCCGTTGAGGACAACTTTCCTGGTGGGTGGACGGGGCCTTCTGTCCGTGTGGGCACCGGGCACGTGGCAAGGGGCGAGGGAGCGCTTTGGGGTCTCCTCCATAAGGACACCCATCCGCTCGCGAGGGCTCCAAACTGTGACCTGCTCCCCTCCCAAAGGCTCCAGCTCGCACACGAAGTTTGGGGAGGACACAGACATTCAGTCCACGTGTCTCCACCCACTTTGTATATCCACACTGATTTCTGCCGCACGACTGAGAAATCCCGAAAGGAGGGACGAGGCAGAGGTGGTGGAGGAACAGCCCAAATGTCTCTCTGTGTTCCCTCCAGAACATTCTGGAATAGACACGGGCAGTTGCTGCAAAGTTCACAGATGAGCCCAAGTAACCCCGATGCTTAAATAATGGAAGAGTGGGTTTTTGATTTTGGGTTTTAAATCCCCCTACTATAACTTGGGCGCGTAGTGTGAGGGGAAGATGCTCCCTGCTGGTTGCTTCGTTTCTGGTCAGGGGAGGGGCCCCCCGCACGCCTGGGTCCTCTCTCCCCTCCTCCCCTCCCCTCCCCTCCCGGGAGCTCAGCAGAGACATGAATGAGGAGACCCTGTTGCTCCTCTCATCACAAGACAAACCCTCTCCACGCTGACTTTGCTCCTAACAGCCTGGCTTTCTGACTAGTAAATCACGATGCTGGGATTTAGGTAGAGGTATTTAAAAAATAGTTGGCTTTTAAATCGCTTGCAATGCTCAGAAGAAAGCAAAGGGCGCCAAAGCTCATGCAAAGAGGACTGGAAATGGTTTAATTGATCCCCGTGTCTGCACGTTCACTAAATCACATGTAGTCACGGGGCTGACCGAGCCGGCCTGCAGGGGCTGGGGGCCGGAGCCAGGTGCAGGGTGTCGGATGCCCGGCGGGGTGGTGCGTTCAGGCGCAGGCAGGCCTCCCACTGTCCACCTCACACAACCTGTGCCCCGAAGGAAGGCCCCATGGTCGAGGATGGCAAGTAGGAGCGGGGCGAGGGCTGAGCTCGGGAGGAG
This sequence comes from Halichoerus grypus, assembly GCF_964656455.1. NCBI lineage: Eukaryota > Metazoa > Chordata > Mammalia > Carnivora > Phocidae > Halichoerus > Halichoerus grypus. Next base: position 2,345,262 of record NC_135719.1, read on the forward strand.
GAAGCAGAGCTAGAAGGCTCTATACGTGCTTGAGCTAGAGTCACAGGCGAATCTTTGGGCAACAGGGCAGCTCTGGAAACCCAGGCACTGTGCTAAGGGCTTGGCAAGCATGCCTCTTGCAACGGTGGTGACGGCCCCGGGGTCACCTCCCTTTTCCTGCCCAGGACACTGAGGGTCTGGGAGGACGCAGGACTTGCTCAGGGTCGCTTGGTTAGTTAGCAGCCAAACTTAGACAACGACCCAAGACTTCCCGACCCCCGGGCCTCGTTCTCACCGGGGCGGGCAGACTTGGAGTCTGCAGGAGTTACCTCAGCCCGGAGAAGCTGGGGTCCACGGAGGAGCCCGGAAGCCACGCCTCCCTCTCCTTCTTCCTAGCCCTGTGCCACCCTCCGATACCATTTGTCTCTCCTACCTGGAACATGCACCCTCACCAGAAGCCTAGAACAGTACCATGTCCGCGGGGCTTCCCTGCCTGGTTCCCTACGGCATCTGCGGATGGGTGCCGGGCCGGCCGTGGCTCTGGCACGGGGGTGATGCCCCTGAGCAGCGATGCTCTTACAATGGTGGCCATGCCCGCGGGGTCCGCCCAGAAGCCAAGCTGTGAACCCCTGCCCGGCACGCCTGCAAGCTGGGCCCAAAGACCCAGCTGCCACCTGGCATGTGTCCTGGCTCCAGGACGCACGTCACCTGAGCACCTGCCAGAGGCCGGGCACCAGCACACCGGATTTGTTCACTGCCTGCAGGGAGCTGAGAGTCTAGAAGGAAGCCCATCGAGACCCCAGCTGAGCCTTCCTGGGAAGCAGGGAGCTCCTCGGTCACCGACAAACCAAGCCAGCATGTGTGAATTTCCTCTTCCAGTGCAGATGTCGCTCACACCTTTCGCTTGCTCATCTGCCTCTGGCTTTGTCTCTGCTGCCATTGGGACCGTCTCCTGGGCCCCCTGAGCTCCAACCAGACCACGGGCCGGTGCTGTGAGCTCCTGGGGCGTTTGTCAGCTCATGACCCAGTAGAGGGGGCTCAGGGTCACAGCGATGTCTTTAAAAAGGGGAGGGTGGGATGCAAAACAGAAGGGAAATGAACGGCCCTTGGCAGGAGAAGGGGTGCTTCCTCCAGTGCAAGCTGCCATAATTATTCCCGCAGGCTTTTGTTGCTTGGGATCTCCTTGAATTTTCAAACACAACCCTGTGAGTTAGATTATGAGCATCATTTTACAAGGGGCTAACCCGGGGCTCGGAGACAGAATTGCCAGCAGGAGGGGCTGAGCCAGGGCTCAGCGCCGTCCGGGGATCTCGGGCCACATCCCTGGTTCTGTGTCAGGACATCAGACCCGCGGGAGAGCTCTCGACCCCATGCAGCCCAGTCTGGCCTTGAAGTCCTGGTTTTCCCCGTTCTTTTGTGAAGTCCAGAGGTGTGTGAGACCAAGGGCACCTGTCTCCTCCCCAGGGCCTTGGCTCAGGGCTGGGGCAGGCCCTTGGCAAACGTCAGCCCAGGGAATAGCGTGGACCACTCCTAATGCTGCCTCTCTCCTCTTCTCCCCCCAGGGCCTGGGCTTCAGCATCGTTGGGGGAAAGGACAGCATTTATGGCCCCATCGGAATTTACGTCAAAACTATCTTTGCGGGGGGAGCAGCGGCAGCCGACGGAAGGCTGCAGGAAGGTAGATCTCCCGTGTCTCACTGGCTGAGGTTTGAGGATTCAGACAGAATCGCTAGGCCATAGAAGAGAGTGGACAGCAAAATGCATCTCCTATCCCCGCCAGGACCGTGGTGACAGGCACTTTGCTGGGGGTGTTTGCACTCAGTCCAGGTCCTGTAGCTGGCCCGGGATGGAGGTCTGAGCTGTCTGCGTCCCTTCCCTTCTTCTCCAAGGGCCCCTCCCTGTTGCTGATGCCCCTGCCACCCCATCCCTTCCCTCTGCCCTCCCTGACCTGCAACCACAGGAAACCAGGCCTTGTGCTTCTAATGCGTCTGAGCAACATTCTCTGTGAGGCCACTGTGCTCTCGGCTCTAGGAATAGAGAGAATGATCAGATGTGATCTCTCTTTTGAAGAGCTCACAGTCCAGCAGCTCCTGGGGCCAGGAGAAACCCCTGCATCCTGATGGTTAAGCGGCCTGGGGAGCAGAGCTGCCTCCTGAGAGCCCTTCCCGTCTTCCTATCCTGGAGGGCTGGGGTTTTCTCCCCACCCCGATGGCCCCCCAAAGTCACTTTTGGAGTGTTGGACCAACAGGCTTGGCCCAAGGACATTCCCAAATTTCAACCAGGGGGAGAAATTCAGGGGCAGGCAGCCCCCGAGCCGAGGGCAGCCCCTGCAAGCTAGACACTGGATTCCACACGGGATGCTTGAGAGAGGCGATTTCGCAGTGTCCCCACCCTTCTCCGCCAGGCCAGTTTCTGTACGCTGTGCTGGGAGCCTGAGCCCCTTTAAGAACCTAACTTGTTTAGGGCAGGGTTGGTAAGCTCCAGCCAAATTCGGCCCGCCAACTATCATCGTGCTGCTCACAAATAAAGAATGGTTTTCATGCTTCTAAATGGCTGGAAAAAAGTCAAAGGAATTTATGATTCTTTTGTGGCAAGCGAAAACTGCATAAAATTCAAATTTCAGGACCCGCAGAAAAGCTTTAGGGGGATGCAGCCAGGTGCACGGCTCACTCACTTACCCGTGGTCGGAAGCTGCTTTTGTGCTTGGGACGGCTATCTTGTGTAGCGTGACAGAGGGCCCGTGACCAGCAGAGTTTACCGTATTTACTCTCTGGCCCTTCATAGGACAAGTTTGCTGACACCAGCGTTATGCAAGATAAGGCATACGGATTTTACCGAGGGGGCAGTGGGGAGTCTTTGAAGGTTTTTGTAATTCGGGAGGGACCAGCTATGCCCAGGTTCTTAGGTGATTCGGGAAGCAGGGTGTCGGATGAAGTGGGCTGGCAGGAGACCAGAGGCAGGCAGCCTGCAGAGAGGCTGTTGAAAGAGCCAGGCTCCAGCTCTCCAGGGTCTGCGCTGTCTCTCTAGGAGGAGGAAGGTGCAGAGGAGACTCCCTGGAGGCGGGCGTGAAGGGAGGCCAGAGAAAATGCTCCTGGCCTTAGGAAACTTACCCGCAGTAGGACCAGGTGACAGAGGAGGGGGACAAGGAAGGCCAAGGAGGATGCTTTGGGTTCAGCCACGGCGTGCAGGGCAAGGCATGCAGGCGGCCACTAGGTGGAGCTGTGCTGCAGCCCAGGGAGGGAGCTGGGCTGAGTGTAGATTTGGGGGTCTGGACACCTGGAAAATACCTGAGTTATAGAGCAGGTGAAGGAAGGAGGGAAGAAGGGAGGGAGAGGAGGGCAGAGGCACGGTTCTAGGGGAATCGCTAAATCAAGAAGCAAGTAAAGAAGAGGGATCAATGAGACAAAGGGAGAAAAGTGAAATCAGAATCTTGAGAATGTGCCAGTGTTTGATGATCTTTTGTACTTTTCTGTGTTTAAATAAAAGGCGGGGGAGGAGTTGAGATGGCAAGAAAAAGGGTACTGTGTTCTGTATTCTTTACAGAATGCAAGCCTGCTTGAGTTAAGCTTCTTTATCCCCCCTGAGTATTTGTTTCTCTTTGTTAATAGCGATCATAAAAATTCAGCGGGAAAGACATTCAGCTAGTCTACCTATAGTCCCTGATTCTAGCCTCAAATGATTGACGAGATCGCCTGTTGTATCTCTTTCAAAGTCAAGTTTTAGCATCTGCCCTTGAGTTCATGAGGTACATCTGGTCGCAACAAAATTTTGGCGCACAGATCAAGGCTGACGATGTTTTATTTGCATAACCCTTCCCCAAAATATGATTGTGTAGGATTTATTTGGCAAAACCGAGGTTAATCACTTTCCACCAGATATGGCCAAAGAAAGGCCAGGACTCTCCAAAGAGCCCAGAGTTGGGCTATGTAGTTCTGTTAGGGTTGACAAGAGAGTCCAGCCCATCATGTCATTAAGAATGGTCATTTCTCAAGAAATAAACCCCCATGTTCACTGCAGCATTATTTACAATAGCCAAGATAGGGAAGCAACCCAAGTGTCCATCGATGGATGAATGGATAAAAATATGGCGCATATGTATATAATGGACTATTACTCAGCCATAAAAAATAATGAAATCTTGCCATTTGTGACAATATAGATGGACCTAGAGGGTATTATTCTAAGTGAAATAAGTCAGACAGAGAAAGGCAAATACCATAGGATTTCACTCATATGTGGAATCTAAACAACAAAACAAATGAGCAAGCACACAAACGTCAACAACAAAAACAGAAACTGACTCGACTTCAGAGAACAAACTGGGGTTGCCAGAGGAGAAGGGGGAGTGAAGTAGGTGATGGGGATCAAGAGGTACAAACTTCCAGTTGTAAAATAAAGAAGTCATGGGGATGAAAAGTACAGCATAGGGAACACAGTCAATGATATTGTCATGACTTTGGGCGGTGACAGATGGCGACCCCACTTATCTTGGTGAGCAGTTTGTAATGTATATAATTGTCGAGTCCTTATGTTGCACGCCTAAAACTGATCTCTCAACTGTGCTTCAGTTTAAAAACATAAGTAGAGGAAGGCATTTAACTGATGGTGCACCCAGAACATCATTGAGGGTCACCGCTTTTAATCAATCAATCAATCAATCGATCTCTTGTCCATGACGGAAAAAAGAATGGTCATTTCTGAAATATGTTCTTCGTCTATTCTTCCTTCAGACATATTAGTTATATTTTGATTATTTTTTAAATTTGTCTGTTTCTACTCCACTTGGACTCTCCTAAGTAAAAGGATGGGTTCTTTCAGTTTGGGTCTAATTCTGGCAGCTTCACAGATGACGCTGATTTGAATCCTGTGTCCAGCTCACTTACACCCTTTATTTTCGACACATAGATGTGTTGGATAAAGTAGCTCATCTAAACTTTGAATTGAAGTATGGCAGACTTAGGAGTTGATGATGTAGGGGCCCGTGGAGCTGGTGCCCATAGGACCAGGATTTAGCTGCCCACATGGACAGGAGATGCAGATTTGGGTCCCTGGGAACCTCTGAGAACCTGCATGAAGCTGCCCTATGAGAAGCCATCGAGCCCCAGGGAAGCAGTGGGGAAACCTCACTTTGCCCATGGTTCTTGGGTGTGGGGAAAAGACGTCTCCCCACAGGCAAAGGAAGACCCAAGCCAGTATCATGTATGTGTGTCCTGGGCACATTCATATCCCTACTGACTACAGGACGCCCCAAGCTGAGACCCTAACCTCAACACTAGTCCTGAAGCAGTGAAGCCTTGGGCTGGCCCCTGGAGATAAAGGAAATGCTCCTGCCCAGCAGCTTGGGGTTTTCGGGAATCCCCGAGAAAAATCGGCCCCAGAAAAAGGAGTTTGACACAAAGACCCCACAGGAAGTGGGGAAACATCCCTTATTAGTGAGCATCAGTGGGAATAACAGACAGGAGGATTAGCCCACAAAAACCCAAGATCACAGAACAATCTAAAAGACACTGTAGAATTACTATTTTTGGTTATGCATTTTTAATTTCTTTTTAAATTTTAATTCCAGTTAACATAAAGTGTTGCATTAGTTTCAGGTGTATGATAGAGTGATTCAACACTTCCATGCTTCACTGGGTGCTCCTCACTCCTTCATCACTCCTTCATCCCCATCACCTGTCTCCCCTATCTCCCACCCACTTCCCCGTTGGTGACCAGCAGTGTACTCTCTACAGTTAAGAGTCTGTTTCTTGGTTCGTCTCTTTTTCTCCTTATTTGTTTATTTTGTTTCCTAAATTTCACATATGAGTGAAATCATATGGTATTTTCGTTCTCGGACTGACTTATTTCACTTAGCATCATACTCTCTAGCTCCATTCGTGTTGTTGCAAATGGCAGGATTTCATTCTTCTTATAGCTGAGTAATATTCCATTGTGTATATATACACCACCTCTTCTTTATCCATCCATCAGTCCATGGACATCTGGGCGGGTTCCATAATTTGGCTGTTGTAGATAATGATGTGAATAAACATAGAGGTGCATGTATCCCTTTTGCATTCGTATCTTTGTATTTTTTAGAATTGCTATGTTTAAAGAGATCTTTGAAAAGGTAAAAGAGGGAATAGGAACAACCAAAAAAGAACAGAACACGGTGAAAAAAAATCTTGTAGGGAGCAAAAGGCAAGTCATCGAAATAAGAAGCTCAGTGGCCAGCTCAAACCGCAGATGAAACACCGCTGGAAGGAGAATCGGGGAGCTGGACATGGTCCAGCGGGCTGCACAGAGCGATGGAGAACAGGGTGAGCGTCAGAGAAACATGGAGGGTGAGCAGGACCGAAGGGAAGACGAGTTCTAGAAAGGAAGGGCAGCGTGGAAGAGGGGAGACTAAACAGTGGCTAGGAATTTTCCAAAATCATTTTAAGGCATGAAACTTCCGTGTGAGGAAGCACCCTAGGACATCACGGTGGGTCTTCAGACCACCAAAGACAAAGGCAAAAGCATCTTTCAAACAACCAGAGAGAAGGGGCGGGTGATCTGCACTGGGCCCAGAGTGAGGGGGCAGCAGACTCACCTGCGAACAACCAGGCCAGAGTCTGTGTGGGGATCTGTCCTTGCATCTGAAATGCCCAGCGCGGCGCTGGATGCAGAGAGAGTGCTCCTTCTTTGTGTGTTGAATACATTTAGTGCAGGGGAGACATGGGTTTTCCGTCCCTGTAAAAATGGATTTCCGGATACAGAAAAAATGAGTCTATTAGGCATATCTGGGAGGGAATGGCTTGCAGTAAAAAGTCCGGAGTCATGGGTCAGCACCCACGGGCCGTGCTGTGACAGTTAGTGGAGGATGCGGGAAATAAAGGCATCAGGGGCTGAGAGAGGCGGGCCAAGAAGGTGGGAGCAGTGCACTGTGGTGACGAAACACGGGGCAGCAAGCTCTGCACGCAGACACGCTGTGGGAAAGGCATCTGGGAATGAGCCCTGGGAACACGTGGCCTGAGGGTCAGGGAGGCAGGAAGGCAGGGGCTGAACCCAAGGTGGGCAGGACAGGTCAGGCCGGGCCTTGTGTGCCAGCCGAGGACCCTGGATCTGCCCCCAAAAGAGAGGAAGGGCCTCGGAAGGCCGGTCACTGCTGCCCACCTGCCCCCCAGGGGGAGAGCCCCAGGCTGGGAAGTCTTCTCCTGGGCTGTGTGTGTGGACGCCCCTCACCGGGCCTCACTCCTCTCTGCTTTCCTGACAGGGGATGAAATTCTGGAACTCAACGGTGAATCGATGGCTGGACTCACACATCAGGATGCTTTGCAGAAGTTCAAGGTGACTGCTTGTTATCAGTACATTGCCAGACTCCGGGGCTTCGGGCAAAGGAACCAAGCACGACCCTCCTTCACTCAAACCTGCAAATTGAAACTGTGGGATCCTTGACGTGGGGCGCCCCGCTGGTGCGGGTCTGGGCACAGTGTTATAAAAAAGACCTGGCTCAGAAAATACGAGTGTAATCAGGGGTGTTTCCACTATTTAAGATTTGTAGAACTGTTTTAAAACGCTCAACGTATTTATGTTGACAAATTTCCAGATCTGTTTGAAGTTTGTAAGGCAACCACGAGAAGAGGCTTTTAAGTCTCCGTGTAATCAGTTCGAGACTCCATCCATCCAGCACATGTGTGCACACATGCATATGTGTTAATATACGTCATGTGTCATCTGTGCAGAGACATGCAGGTGTATGTTGATTATACCACACGCACACGCGTGCACACGGGTGGGCACGCATGCATGCACGCACATACAGACGCATGCATGTGGGCACACGCAGCTGCTGAGCGCTACAGCACACGATCTCTTCCTTTCAGCAAGCCAAAAAAGGGCTCCTGACCCTCACGGTGAGAACCCGCCTGACGGCGCCCCACTCCCTGAGCAGCCACCTGTCTGCCCCGCTGAGCCGCTCCCTGAGCTCCAGCACTTGTACCACCAAAGACTGCAGCTCCTTCGGCCTGGGCAGCCCCGCGCCCCCCTCCAGCGCGGCCAAGCCCAACTACAGGGTCATGGTGGAGGTCTCTCTGCAGAAAGGTAGGGTGACAGCGCCCCTCCTCTGCCGCCCCCTGCCTGGGCCTCCCACCCCCGAGGGGTCCCCGAGACTTTCCTCATCGGGAGGCAGTCCAAGGACAGGGCGGGGTGGCGTCTGCAAGAAGTTGTGGCCGCTCCTCTGTTTGTCTGCAGAAGCCCAGGACGCTCCACGCACCTTCAGTCCAGGTGTTGTGGTGCAGCGGGTACAATAGGCCCAAGCAAGGCAGGCCCCAGTCTCACCCATAACACTGCGCACTGAGGAGGTGCCCCCTCGGGCACCTGCGCTCTTACCTGTGGCCGGAGAACTGAGGTCCTCCGAAGCTCAGTCACAAGCCCCCCGTGCTCTCTCCCGCTCTCCCTGGCAGAGGCTGGCGTGGGTCTGGGGATCGGCCTGTGCAGCGTGCCCTACTTCCAGTGCATCTCTGGCATTTTCGTCCACACGCTGTCTCCCGGATCTGTGGCACATTTGGATGGACGGCTCCGGTATGTCCTCATTTCTGTTGTCGGGAAAACAAAACAAAACAAAACAAAACAAAAACACCCTGATTTACAGCAGAGGGAAGGAATTCCTTAGAAGGCCAGGAGATTCATCTGGAGACGAGATATTCAGAATGACCCAAGCGTGGCTCAGAGCCTTGCTCTTCAGACTGTGGTCCCTGGACCACTGTCATCGAAATCAGTTGGGAGTTTGTTAGAAATGCAGAATCTAGGGCTTCTCAGCAGACCTCCTGGAGTGGAATCTGCATCTTAGTAAGATCCTCAGGGACCTGTGTGCACGTCCCAGTGCAAGAGGCCGCATCTCAGGGAATTCCAGTCCGAAACAGAAAACATGAGGTGACCACACTTTAATTCCGATTTAACTAATACGGAATTTATAGTGACATCCGTAGGAGCTCCGGTGAGGTTTGCCTATGTGCCCTGAATGGAAAAAGAAGCTTACCAAGCCAATCAGTAGTATTAACTCAGTTTCTTGATGGCAGGAACAAAATATTGGCAGGCATTGCAGACTTATTTTGCTACAAAGAACTTCTAAGAGGAGCCCCGAATCTAAATTTTCTTTCCAGTAAGTGAGTTGGGTTTGGTAACATTTATCCCAGTCTAACTTGTTGTAATACTTCCAGCTCACGTATCTTCTCTCCCATACCTTCTCTCCCTGGGTTTGGGTTTTGCTACATCAGGAGAGTTTTGCCATATTTTTCAAGGTTTTCCTTCCTACAATTGCAGTGTATGCAAGGGCAAGCCATGCTCAGGACAGTGTCTTGATGGTGCTTTGAGTTAGAGATGGATTTGCCTTTGTCATGAGCAGGGCAGTGACGGCTGATTTGCTGAGCTGCTGTTTTCGCTTGGGACATAATGAGAGTCCCAGCATCGGCCTTAGCCCTAATCCCTTCGGACAGAGAGTCCTCCCTCCCAGACCTGCAGCTGGGTCGGGATTGTTCTGGACGCCTCTGCTTTCCTTGGCATGTGGGGCTATATGGCTGTGGCCTAGACTGCAGTGTGGGGGACAGTGACATCAGTCCCAGGACGCCTGTGTTCCAATCCCTGCCATGCCGATGATCAGCCAGGCTGGTGCTCAGCAAACTGCGGCCCACCACCTGCTTGTTTTTTTTTTTTAATAAAGTTTTATTGAAACACAGCCACACTCATTGGTTGACGCATTGTGGCTGCTGTTTTCATGCTACAGCATCAGGGTTGGGTGGTTGTGACAGAGATAGTGTGGCCTGCCAAGCCTAAAATACTTACTGTTTGGCCTCTTCCTGAAAAAGCTTTTTTTACTCTAAGCTAGGTCTTATTGAGGAGATTATTTCACCCTCTATGCCTCAGTTTCCCCATCTGTGAGACAAGGGGGTTGGATTGCACCATCCTCTGTGTATGGAAGCATCCCTCTTTTCTACCTCACTTTTTTTTTTCTGGTTACGTAACAGAACAAATCTGAATTTTCCATAACTCACTTCCCGTCTTACAATAAGAATGCGCTCCATACCTTCTCTCCTTACTTCTTTTTGCAAGGACTTCAGCTGCTCCCCAGTCCAGTTATTTCTTCTTTACCTCTTAGCACACAAAGTGTCCATCTTCCCTCCTAACCATTCTACAGATGGGAACGCTGAAGCCCGACGGTTGTGATTGGTTAAATCATGGTTAATTGGTTAATCGCTTAAATTGGTTCACCTACACCCTCAATCTCGATTAGGCATAGTTTAACAGGAGAAAAGGAGGAGGAAGATTACAGACTAAACTTTGTTCACGTTGTCCCACCCTGGGTATGAAACATCCCCCCAACTGTGGCTGCGCAGTGAGGGGGTGAGCAGGGCAATGCTTTGGTCTGTCCTCCTCTGAGGGTCAGTCGGATGGCAAAGGAACTCTACTTATTGGTGTAATTTTTAGGTCTCATCGAACAGCCCTGCCAGGAGTGGGACTTCTGGGAAGGGAGCGTCTGAAAGCCACGTTGGTTAGCTTGCTGACGGCTTCCTGTGTATGCCTTCACAGGTTCGGTGATGAGATCGTGGAAATCAATGACTCCCCCGTGCGCTGCATGACGCTCAACGAAGTCTACACGATCCTGAGTCACTGCAGTCCTGGGCCGGTCCCCATCATGGTCAGTCGTCATCCAGACCCACAGGTAACACGCCACCAGGGCATCTTCTTCCACCCAGGCTCACTCTTTCAGGACTCAGCTTCGAACAAGACATAGATGAGAGCAGGTGATGCTGGTTGGGTTTGGACTTGAATTTCCAAGACCCTGTTCCGAGTGTAATAACACGTGTCTGCAGCAGGGGTCCACTGGCAAACTCCTAGACACCAGAGACAATTGGCATGAGCTTAGGGGAGCTCTTGCAGCTGGGTTACAAGCTCGAGGGCAGGAAAATATAGACTCAGCACCCCTGCTAGAGATGCCATGAATCAGTCAACTCATCCGTGCATCTAGTGGGGACCCGTTATGTGATTGTCCAGCCCTGAGCAGATAGAGCTGAACAAGCCCTTCCACACAGTCCTGCCTCGGAAGCTCACGGTCTTGCTAGAGACACGGACACAGAAATAATTGCAATATGGAGTGATAAGTATTCTGCAAATAGAGAGCTACAGAAAGGAAGGTTGGATCAAGCAAGAAATACCAGAAGTTAGCTTGTTCCAGGCAAAGAATTTGAGGAAGGTCATTCCATGAAGTGGGGACACAAACTTCATTTGTAGAGTCACGAAGGGACCTGTCATAGGAGAGTGGCTTGTTCTCGGGGGGCTGGCATGTGGGTACTGGGTGGAGAGGCCAAGGATCCAGGTGGGCATGACATTGGAGCGACCCTATAGTGGGCTTCCATGGGGTGCTCAGAGTTCACGTCGTATTCTGTGGGGGTGAGGAGCTAGGAGAGGACTGTGGCTGTAGATGGAATATGTTCAGATTTTATTTTTTAACCACTGATGGTGCGGTGGAGGACAGGGTGGAGGACAGGGTGGGGTGGGTGCAGCCTGGAGTCTGGAAGAGGAAGGAAACAGATGACGAGGACCTAAACTGCACAGTGGATGTGAGAAGAGGATGGAGAAGGGGGCACGGGGACAACTCAGGAAGAACTGGTCATACTGTTGGCTGATGAGCCTGGGGCATGGGTGGTCTCAGATGACTGGGGTGTTTTTGGGTCAGAAGCAGCACCAGCAGGATAGAGAAGAGAAGGAGGAGGGGGGACTTGGGAGGGAGGAAATGGTCTCACGTGGGGCATAAAGAGATTGAGGTGCCTGTGGTGTGTCCGTAGGCGGTTAGATTCAGGGCTGATAATGGCTGGTGTGTGGGGTCCAGTTTGGAGTGAGTCTCGGGAGCTGGGGCCGTGGGCATTGGTGAGGTTCCTTTGGGGAACCTGGTGATACTCACCATCACTATTTATGCAATCCTTGTACGTGCCAGGCATCTTTGCTGAAAGACGTGACATAGGAAATTGCGTTTAGTTGTTGAAAAACCATCTGAGGTCAGTGTGATTCTCCCTTCCAAGTCACAGAGGAGGAAACCAAGGCTTAGAAGGGAAAGAGGAACTTGGTTTGTGGTGGAGCTGGTATGTGAAGAAGCTAAGCTTTAAAGCCTGTGCTCTTCACTAACAGACTCCAAACTCCCCACGGAAACAGGACAGAGATGGACTCACAAGCCAGATCCACATGCACCTTGTGTAGTGGGATTCAGACCCAGCTCTCTTCCGCTGTGAGCACTAAGGATGAGCACTCTAGAGAAAAGCAAACTTCCTACGAAGGCAGACAAGTAATTTGTCTAAACCTCTGGAGACAGAAGAAAAGAAAGCAGCCTCAGTGTCTCTTGCTGCCCTGGGCACCGTGGGGAGAGGGCAGGGGAGTAAGAGTTGGGTGTGGGACCAAGGCTGGGGCCCCTGGCCTTGTGGCCCTTGGTTCTGGCTGGAGGGGTGGGGCACGCACACAGAGAGGCCATGAGGGGTGAGGGCCATGGGGGTGAGGGAGTCAGGGTCCCAGTGGCCCAGAAGACGGAGCCAGGTCTTGAAAGGACAGCCAGGGCGTGGGGCAAAGGCACTGTAGACAGGGGAGTCCAGTGCGCACGCACGCGGAATGCCTGGTCCTGTCCAGCTCTGCTCCTCCTTCTCGGTGACACCTGGGACATCCATCTAACCTCTCAGAGCCTCTCGTTCCTCAACCCTGGAATGGGGGAGTGGTCTTGACCTGGCAGGACTGCTGCTGATACTAACTCCCTGCACTGAGAGTTTACTGTTTGCTAGGTATTGTGCCCAGTGCTTTAAATGATTTATTATTATTATTATTATTATTATTATTGTGGTAAAATACATCCAACATAAATTCACCATCTTCACCGTCTTAAGTGTACAGTTTGGTGGCATGAAGGACATTCTCCTCCTTGTGCCCCAGCACCGCCATCCATCTCCAGATGTCTTTTCGTCTTGTAAAGCTGAAACTCTGTGTCCACTAAACAGCTTGCCGTTTCCCCATCCTTCCAGCCCCTGGAAACCAGCATTCTACTTTCTGCCTCTGTGGTTCTGACGACCTTATGTACTTCATATAAGTGGAATCGTACGGTACTTGTCCTTTTGTGACTGAATTGTTTCACTTAGCAAAATGTCTTCAGGTTTCATCCACGTGGTTGCAGGTGTCAGCCTTTCCTTCCCCGTTACGGCTGCATATCTCACTGTGTGTGTGTACCATGGTCTGTTTATCCGCTTAGCTGTCAGTGGACGCTTTTGGCTATTGTGGATAACGCTGCTATGAACGTGGGTGTGCACATATCTACTTGAGTCCTTGCTTTCATCGTCTTTGGGTATGTGTGCAGAAGTGAAATTGCTGGACCATATGATGATTCTATTTTCAATTTTTTGAGGAACTGCCATACTGGTTTCTATAGCAGCGGCACTCACATCCTTATCAACACCTATTGTTTCCTGTTTTTCTTTGATAGCAGTCATGTTATAGGTGTGAGGCGGGACCTCATTGTGGTTTTGATTTGCATTTCCCCAATGAGGAGTGATTTCGAACTCACCAGCCATTTGTACGTCTTCTTTGGAGAAAAGTCTATTCAAGTCCTTTGCCCATTTTTTAATTGGGCTGTTTGGTTTTTGTTGTTGTTGTTGAATTATAGGGGTTCTTTATATATTCTGGATCATAATCCTTTATAAGATATATGAATATTTTCTCCCATTCCATGAGTTGCTTTTCACTTGTTTGATTGTGTCCTTTGATGAACAGATCTTAATTTTGACATAGTCAAATTCATCTATTTTTATTGTTGTTGCCTGTACTTTTGGTGTCAAATGGCTTATTTTTTAAAAACCCTCTGACCTCACTGGGAAATAGGTTGTATTATTGTTATTGTACAGAAGAAGAAATTGACTTAACATCAGCAGGTTAAGTAACTTTCTAAGAGTACACAATTAGAAAGCGGAGGAACTAGGACTTGAACATAAGTCTGTTTGGTTCCAAGAGTCATACTCTTAACTATTAATCTAAAGTGATTAGTGACCTGTGACAGTAAAATGATGATGGGGATGGTGATGATGGTGATGATTTTGGGGATGGTGATCATGGTGATCATGGTGAGGACAGTGATGTCGATGATGATCATAATGATGACAAAGCCCAATGCAAGGCATTTCTGCTGTTTTACATGAGCAGGTGACTCGTATTTCCTAGGTGTCTGAACTGCAACTCAAAGAAGCTGTGGCTCAGGCTGTGGAGAACGTCAAGTTTGGAAAGGAGAAGCATCAGTGGAGTCTGGAAGGTAAGGGAGACGGTGAGCTCTGACTTGGATATCTTTGCCTTCTTAGACAGCTTAGGGTTTAGCCATTAACTCGCCTTCGACCTCAGGGACATAAGAGTGATCATGGACAAGCACGATAAACGTGGACAAAAGTTGAAAGCTAGCAGCCCACCAGCTAAGCTTGGCTCACATTTTCGCTTTGTTCGGGAGGCACAGGATGACAGAAGCATCTGATTTTGAATTTTTTTCAACGGGCAGGCACTCTCCCGGCTCGCCATGTGCCAGGAGTCCTCACCGTCCCCTGTTAGACCAGGTTGCCATTTGCACAGGTGCCTCCCTACGCATTTGAGGTTTCAACCCCAAGATAATTATAATAGACCCTTTAGAACTAATATCTAATAATACCATATCTAACTTTTATTTAAGGTCTTCTAAGGTCAGACAGCTGGGCTAATTCATGCATTATTTTACCAGATCTTCACATATAATTCTTATGCACATTTCTTTTTTAAAAATTAATTTATTTATTTTAGAGAGGGGGAGGGGCAGAGGGGGAGAGAAAGGAACAGGCAGACTCCTCCCTGAGCTCAGAGCCCCGAGCAGGGCTGCTCTCACCACCGTGAGATCATGACCCGAGCCAAAAATCAAGAGTTGGATGCTCAACTCAACTGAGTGAGCCACGCAGGAGCCCCTTTATGCACATTTCTAAGGAAAAGGTGGGGCCCTGAGAGGCTCTCTTACCCATAGTCACTCTATGTAGTGCACAGAGCATTTGGACGGGGACCGGGTTAGCTGACTCTGGTGCCTGGCGTTAACTGCTCAGTGCTCAGCCGCTGGGCATTGGCCACGTCATCATGGAGCATATGACAGAACAACGTGCAAATATTGACAAGGAGGCCAAACTGCCTGCAAATGTTCAGAGAAAGGAATTTCAGCCATGTTCTACCATCTCTGCCCACTCACCATGCATTTATGCTCAGGAAAATGTAACAGAGAAACTCACAAAAATTTCGACAGTGGTTATCTCCAGCTGATAGGCCTGCAGGTGAATTTTCACTTTCATTTCTTCCTTTTTGTGGCTGAGTTTTTTTCTAATGAGGATGCATTATTTTATGGCCAGGATAAAGCAAAAGCATTTTTTTTTTTTCTTTAAAGAGGATTTGAACTGTGAGCTTGGCTGATCTTGGTTTTCTCCTAAGGTTAAGGATTCTCTTCCTGGCCTTCCAGAATGAGCGGGAATTTGAGCAAGAGGCTGGGACTCAGCCTGTTCCCACTCCTGTGAGCACTGATTCTAGGAAAGCAACACCTGGAACTGTTTCCACTAGAGGAAATGGCCTCTCAGGGTTGTGTGGATGGCCCCAGGTGCTGAGAATGGGTGTGTTGGGGGGATGACCCAGGAAGAAAGGCTGGATGGGAGGGAAGAGAAAGGGGGCTCTGGCTAAGAAACTGTGGTTTGGGGGGGTCTCGATTCACCCTCAGCTGGAAGAAATGGTAGCCTCTTGGTACAGGGCTCTACACACATTCACAGGCGTTTTCTCTCTTTCATACTGAGCCCTGAAACAAGCCCAGTAGCCCTGCAATTATTATCCCCATTTATTTTTTTTATTTTTTTATTTTTAAAAGATTTTATTTATTTATTTGACAGAGAGAGAGAGAGAGCACAAGTAGGCAGAGCAGCAGGCAGAGGGAGAGGGAGAAGCAGGTTCCCCACCGAGCGGGGAGCCTGACGTGGGGCTCGATCCCAAGATCCTGGGATCATGACTTGAGCCGAAGGCAGATGCTTAACCGACTGAGCCACCCAGTCGCCCCATCCCCATTTAACATGAGAAAATGGGGTGTTGCTGGCTGGGTTCCCCTGGAAGTCAACTCTGAGACAGTGTTTGGCAGGATGTTACCGTGGAAAAGTCCCAGGGATTGGAGCCTGTGGAGGGGAGGGGACCAGAGGCTGGGTAGAGGGAGAGGTGAGCTGATGCACAGCTTCAGCCCTCGCCCCTGGAGTTGGGCAGCTAAGCAGTCCGGTTGGCAGGAATGGCCCCTCCTTTATAGGCCCCTCATCTCCATCAGCCCCCGTGCATGAGGCAGCTCCCTGTAGGCAGTCCTGGGGAGGCACCTGCCACCAGTGCTCCCCACGGGTGGGACAGCAAGCCCTTCCTTGATGAGCAAGTTGGGGAAGCATCCGCATCTCCATCACATGGAGACTCAGAAAAGCTGAGTGATTTTCCCAAGCGAAAGTTGTACAGCTTGCCCAGGACAAACCCAAGACTGCCGGGCTCCAAACCCCAAGGGACCTCAGATGAGAAGCAGACAGTCTGGGGTGCAGCGTGCAGCCACGAGCCATGGGGAGCACGGTGGCCAAGGGTGTGTGTCCCCTCCAAGCTCAGCTGTGGGGGGGCCCCCTATGCTTCCATGACAGGTGTCAAAAGGTTGGAGAGTAGCTGGCATGGGCGGCCGACCTTGGAGAAGGAGAGAGAGAAGAACTCAGCACCCCCGCATCGCAGGGCTCAGAAGGTCATGATCCGCTCTAGCAGCGACAGCAGCTACATGTCCGCGTCCCCCGGGGGGAGTCCCAGTAGCGGCTGCAGGCAGCAGTCTTCTGACCTGGAAGTCCCCACCCACAGCCCCAGCCTGTCCCTGGGGCAGGAGCAGGGGACGCTTCCCACGGCTCCTTCCGGGCCACCCCAGGAGAGCCCACCCCTCCCTGGGACGCGGGACAGCCACCCGCCCCTGAAGCTGAAGAAATCCTTCGAGATTTTGGTGAGAAAGCCCACAGCCTCCAAGCCCAAGCCTCCACCCAGAAAATACTTTAAAAGTGACAGTGACCCTCAGAAGAGTCTGGAAGAGAGAGAGGACCCCCTATGCCCTTCTGGGCACACCTCACCCACGTGGGGCCAGGTAAGAGAGCTGTCTGACACGTTCAATGTTCTCCTGAGCTCCAGAGCCAGGAATCGTGCTTCTGTTGTTGTTTGTTTGTTTGTTTTTTATCGTGTGCACAGTTGTTCTTGAGCACGAGCAGGAGCCTTAGCCGTGGGGAAGGAAGGGGTCTCCTGCTCCTTCAGGGGGAAGAGGCTCAGCTCGAGCTTAGAGCCGACGTGCCAAGACTGGAAGCTTGGCGGGTCCCAAACCGAAGCCCCATTCTCGCTGTGTGGCTTCTGGGCTCCCTTCTAAAATACACTGGGGTTTTCGGCTGCTTTCACGGGGGTCATTCTTCAGGCTGGCCCTGATGGGCCCCAGCAAAGCTCCCGGAAGGCCATTCCGCAAGGGGCGGGCAGGGGGGCTTCCTCGAGGGGCTGGTTACCCGCTTTCGGAAGTGAGTTAGTCCATGGGATGGTGAGACCTTGGCTTCCGTGTCTTTCCCAATTCCTCTTGCCCAACTCCCACTTCCTTCTAGGTGGAGCTTGGGGGGAATCTCAACTTCTCTGAGCCTCAGTTTCCCCTCCTGCTAGCTGGGGCTGTTTGGAGGCTCCCTGCTCATTTCGTGGAACCACCTAAGCCGATAATCGTGGCTGTGATTAGTCTTCCAGCACATCCATGAAAGACCTCGGCTTCCTTCCCCTGCCGCCCGTGCCACCCCCTTAGAGGAAGGCCCACCGACGGCCAGGCAGCGGCTGCAGCTTGGGCATCTTTATGCCCAGGCCCTGTGTGGAGCGCCACGTGGCCGCTGCCCCAGTTCGGCCCTACCCCGCCTCCTCCCCCGGGGGCGAGGGGCTGGTCACAAAGGGTCCCCGAGCTCCAGCTCCCTCCGCCAGTGGCTTGACCGCCAGGCTCCACCGCCTTTCTCAGCCCGGACCCCAGCAGCTGCCGTGGCCACGCAGGTGGCAGTGGGGCCCTCGGGACCTCCCCCCAACGGCCTGGCGTCGGGCTTGACCAAGCAGGAGGGGAAGAAGGCCAGAGTGGTGGGGTGGGGAGGTGGGGGGAGGAAGGCAGTGAGTGGGAGGGGGAAGTGGCGGGAGGGGAGGCAGCTGGTGACAAGGAAGCGGGTCCTGCCCAGAGCGCGGATGTGGCTGCTTAGCGGCTGGCCTGATGAGCTCGTCGCTGTGGGTCCCCTCCCCCGCCTCCTGCTTTAAGCCAATGCGGCCTTCCCCTGTGGGTCCGGAAGGGCAAGCGAGGAACAGGCGGGCGGAGAAGCCAGGCTTTTCGCTTTGCTCCTGGACACTCGGGAAAGGAGGAGGGGCTTTGCCAGGGGAGGTCTGCTGGCCACAGGGCTTCCCGGTGATGCCCTGGGGGTCCCTGGCTAGGCTGGGCCATAGACGGGCGGCCGGCTGGAGGGAGAAGCGGGGTTTCTGCAGGAAGGGCCGGCGGGGGGCTTGGACGTGGGCACTTCCTCCGAGCAGCCTTCCCTGGGCTGGGGTCCGATGTCTGGCCTCCACCGCGGCCCCTTCTCTGTCCCTCCACCCGGTCCCAGGTGGCCAGCGGGCCCCTCTCAGCAGCACAAGCTGCAAGACCTACTTCTCCTGGGATTGGGGGTCCCAGAGAAAGGACGAAACCAGGAAGCAAGGCTGGACCCCACTCCTCAAGGCTCCTCGACCATTTCTGGGGATTTCTCACTGGATGTGTCTCTCCTTGGCCCCGTCCCTCCCTCTTGTCCTCCTTCTCTCCCAGCCCCCCTGCAGCCTTTTCTCTCTGGGACAACCCCCAAATCCTTCCCATCCTGTGACTCCTGGGGACGTCACTTGAACAACCAAAATGACCCTCAGGATATTTCCTTCAACAAAAGACCAGTTCTCTCCCTTTGAGGAAATCAGCTCAGACCATCACTTGGGCTGGAAACCCTGACTGCCCCGTAAGCCCACGGGTCTGTCTTTCCTCCTTTCCCCTCTCTCCCTCGCTCACAGAGCACTGTGCTGGGGAAGCAGCTCAAAGTAGCTTTCAGAGAAATTTGAGTAAACTTGGATTTATTTCAGGGGCTAGTTAAGAAAAAAAAAACACCCTCCCACAAAGAGGGTATAATATCAGTTCATTAACGAAACAACAAAACACATTCGTGTCTGTTCCAAGAGGCAAAGTGGCTTTGACTACTGTGGGTGGTACGAAGTGTCAGCCTGTGAGAGGGTCAGCGATCCACGGGTGTAGACAAATGTCACCCTACGGAGCTCCCAGATGAGCAGAGCTGAATTCCAGCCACGTGTCACTTTTCTGCGTGATGAGGGTCTCAGACGCCACCGGCCTAGTATTTCAAGCTCCGAAGGCCATGGCCAAGCCTTGCTGCTTCAAAGGACTAGTTCAAGGAGCCCAGTGGTTCCTGAGTTGCGTGGTGTCCCTGTATTTCCAAAGGCTCTCCCCGCGCTCAGGTCTCCAACGGGGACCTTGGGGTGGGGGACAAGGCTCTGTGAACACATTTCTAGCTTCTGTAGCTCTCTGTCAGAGAATGTTTTTTGCCAACGTAGATGTTCATCTCGGGCCACGGACGTCTGCCATTTCTGTTTTAGTCCCAAGTGACGCATTTATTCGCCCTTCTTTCCTTCCTCTGGGGAGGAAGCCTGCAGCCTTGTGAAACAGGCAGCCCGTCATTCCACCTGCCTGTGGAATGAAAGAACACGGAGGCCACCACAGCGTCGCCAGGCATTGCTCCTGCAGATGGGCCAACATGGAAGCGTCCCTGTGATGACACTTCTCTTCTCCTTCTTGCCTGGGCCGGCGTCATGCTTGTCCCTCTCTCCGTGTCCCGCTCTCCGGAGCTCTCCTTTCTGCTTCTTTGCCTGGGAAATTCGTACTCTTTGCTCAAGAACCAGACAAAAAGCATCTCTCTAGGAAGCCTCGTTCACCCCTCTGCTTCCTCGGGAGCCCCGGTGGCATCTCGTTGGTGCTGCCGGATGCAAACTCCAGGCCAGTAGGAGATGGGCGCTTGGGGGCCGGTCCGGCTCCTTCCAAGGCTGTGTCATGAAGGAGCCTGAGACCGCATCCAGGTTCCGTGGGGAGAACACGCCGGCCAGGGACTGCCCAGGCCACGGCAGGTGCGGCAGAGGGCAGCCGAGGTGCAGGTCCCAAGGGCCTGGCATCCTTGTGGCATGCTTGTGATGGAGAGCCGTGCGGGAAGGGACTGGCCCGCACTCGCCTCCGAGTGTTCTCACCTTAGGTTTGCGAAGGCCAGGTGCCAGCTCTCCCCCTCCCCGGGGCAGGGCTTCACCTGGAGGCAGCCGCCCTCCGCACCCCAAGCTTCGTGTCCCTGTCACACGGGACCCAGGGCCTTGACGCTCGGCAAGGAGGGGGTGTGTGCAGGACGCGGGCTCCCTGGAAGCCGCGGGGGCAGCGCCGGGGAGGAAGGGGCCCCCGTGTGCAGAGCCGCCGGGGAGCCCGTCATGGGAGCAGCTGGGCGCGGGCTCTCCAGTGCCAGCCCGCGTGCGCTGGCCTCTCACGGCTGGAGGCCACCGTTTTCATGTGGCCTCGCTTCCTGTTTACACCACAGGAAGCTGGAGAGCGGCTGCCACCCTCACCGCTGCTGCAGGAAGACACAGCGGGGAGAGCCCCCCGCGCCCTTGCCTGTTCCCCGGGGCCTGCGGTGGGCCCGCCGACGCCACCCTGCTCGGAGGCCGAGCCCGGGAGGAGAGGAGGCAGCCCAGGTAGGCTTTCAGCTCGGGCTTCCCGAAGGCAGGAAGGAAGGACCTTCTGGGTTAAGGTCCAGGAACGAGGCAAGGATGTGGGTTTGCGCTGAGGACGGAGGGCTGTGCCCGACGAGGGCTGTGCAGGTTGGTGAGCAGGCAGGAGCCCCGAGGTGCCCGGGCGGCAGGATGGGGGGGCTCTGCCAGGCTGGGGACCCCGTGGTCGGACCGGCGATGCCGTGGAGGGGCTCGGTCCGGGCAGTCGGCGGGAGGATGGAGGGGGACGGCACTCCAGCACGCGGCGTCCAGCGTGTCCCAGGCTGAGGACGCAGCATCGCATTCGCGGGCGGGCGCTGTGTCCATGAGGCTGGCGAATGCCGGCTTCCTGAGGCTCCGGGCCAGGTGCTGGAGGGAAGGAGGGACAGGGACAGAGAGAGGGGCAAACCAGGTCGGGCCATGAAGGAGCGCCCCAGCAGCAGTGGCTACCCACCATATGCCTGTTGGAGAAACGCTCCATGAAAAGTGCATGTGCGGCTCCCAGAGGGTTGGGGGGGGGGGCGCTGTGAGTGGAAACATCTGACCCATCTCGCCCTGAGCAGGTGCCCCACAGCGGTGGGCTCCCCTCCTCCACTCTCCCTTCCCTTAGTCACCCCAATTGAGGAACACAGCAGAGAATAGCCCGGTGCTCTGCTCGCAAGAGTGCCTCACCCCGTGTGCCAAGGGCTGGCCGGCAGGACCTCTGACTACGGAGCTTTAGGACAGCCCCTTGCAACAGAGCAACGGATAAATGCAGAACCGGGCTGAGAGGCCTGGGGCCCCCGGCAAAGCCCCGGAATGCATAATAACCACGCAGCTCTTCCGGATTGTGCAGAGCATCTCCAATACCTTGGAGGCTTAACGCTCTCACGGTTTGCTTCCCTGGAGGCCCCGCACAGAGACGGGGGACAGCAGGGGTCAGTCCTCCTCATGCTGGGCTGCTTCCGGGTATCAGGCATCCCCCAGAGCACAAATCCAGAGCAACGTACTCTTCACCAGGGCAAGATCAGACCGGGGGGGCCACGGGAGGGCAAGATCAGACCGGGGGGGCCACGGGAGGGTCCATGTCCACTTGGCGTCTTTACTGCGGGGGCTCGGGGGCCGGCCTCGCTCTGTCTCTGGGTAAGAGAGTCTCCCCACCTTTCTAGAGGGGGTGCACAGATATGTAAGATGCTGAGCAGTGAGAGGGGGTTAAGAACCGAGGTGAGCGGGGGTGCGCCCCGTCTGAAGGCATGCACTTTGACAGTGCTTTTTAATGAGATGGGTGGTTGAAAGCAAAAATGGCCACCCATCTGGGACCTTTGGCTTACAAGTTTTAAAAGGTACGAAAATTACTTTGGCTTTTAAATTTGCAATGACTTATGAGCAGTTTGCTCTAGTGTGGTGGAAAGGACGCTAAGAATCAGGAGATGTGGGGTCTCGCCCTCGCTGTGCCAGCAGGTGATCCCTTACCCGTGTGGATGTTGGATTTCTCAGTTGTGAAATACCAGAGACTGGCCCACAAATTCTCTGCAGACCCTTCCAGCTCTAAAATGCACAGAAGCTAAGTCTTGGTTCTGTGGTACAGAGAATGGTACCGGGGGTGGGGGTGGGGGGTAGCTGCCCCCCCAACCAGGGCCCAGCACACGGGCTGGTCTCCGCCCCCAGAACGCTCCTTGCTATCTAGCTCTGAAACCAGGACAGGGGCGTAACGCTCAGCTTGGGCCTTGTTTCTGCTCCCCAGGGATTCAAACATCCCCAGTCAAACACCCACTCCTGAAGAGGCAGGCTCGGATGGACTATAGCCTTGATATCCCCGCCGAAGACCCCTGGGTTAGAATTTCTGGCTGCATCAGAAACCTGTTTAGCCCCATCATGAGCGAGGACCACGGCCACCTGCCTCTGCCACCCAGCGTCGGTCTGGGTGAAGAAGACGGGGTGCGGGGCCCCCCGGACGGGACGCCGCCCAAGCCGGATGCCACGGGCGGTGCTCCCAAAGCTTACAAGTCGGTGGACAGTGGCACCGTGAAGAAGGGTCCCCCCGTGGCCCCCAAGCCAGCCTGGTTTCGCCAAAGCTTGAAAAGTTTGAGGACGCGTGCCCTGGAGCCGAGGCGGCTGCCTGACGCGGCCTCCCCGGCCCAGCCGATCCCCACGCCCCGGGAGCGCCCGGGGCCACCCACTCGGACCTTCTCCTCCTCCATCCAACAGAGGATCAGCTCCTTTGAGACCTTTGGCTCCTCACAGCCACCCAACAGAGGAGCGCAGAGACTGAGCCTGCAGGCCTCCTGGGGGGAAGCAGCACAGGCTCCCGGGGAACAAGCGGGAGGACAGGTCGCTGGCCTCTCGGGCCGAGGGGCCGCCCCCACCGTCCAGCCGCAACCACCGGAGCAAGAGCACCTGCCGCGGGGCTCGCCCACCTCCTCCGAGACCGGTGAGCCAGGTGTGTCGGGGTCCCCTCTGCCAGGACAGCAGTCCAGCCAGAAAAGCCCCCTCCCTGACCCCGACCCTCTCTCGAGGCTGTTGTCCTCACGGACTGAGGAGCCCCGAGGCCCTGTTGGCAAGATGCCGAGTCAGCGGGCGCGGAGCTTCCCCCTGTCCAGGACCCAGTCCTGGGAGATGAAGCCGCTGGATGAGAAGACCAGCAAGCTCTACTCCATCAGCAGCCAAGTGTCGTCGGCGGTCATGAAGTCCCTGCTGTGCCTTCCGTCTTCCGTCTCCTGGGGCCAGACTCCCTGCAGCCCCAAGGAAGGGGGTTCTCCCGTGTCATCAGCTGGGGACGCCCCAGCTGTGAACAGTTCTGCGGAAGCTCCTGCCTCGGACACAGGCTTCTCGCTCAAGTGAGTGTGCCCAGGATCTCCTCCAGCTTCCTGTCTTCCTGTTCTCTCTCGTCTTTCTTTCATAACCGTGCATAACTTTATTTAAAACAACGTCTCGGGTACCCTAAGGGATTGTTCTACCTGTTCTTTCCTGGGTGTGGGCGTGTGCATTACACCCTCCGTATGAAGGAGGAGTTTCACAACCCGTGGTCTGGGGGTGGGGAGGCGCTGGTGGTCCCTGGTGCGTGGCCCATGGAGGTCTGGAAAGCGAATGCACATCAGACGTGTCCCGCTCCTGCTCAGGAAGTTCAGACTGGAGCCGGCAGAGGATGACCCTCTCCCCTCCTCACCCCCTGAAGGAATCCACACATATTCTGTATGTGGCTTCCGGCCCCTGGACTGGGCGTCAGGATGTCTGGGACCCAGTCCTAGCTCCGGCGCTGACTCCCTGACCACGAGCGGGCTCCTCATGCTCAGTTTGCCCTTCCGCTGAGATTAGGAGGTGCGCAGGACCTGCTCCAAAAAACTGGGTGAGGGGGGCTCCAGTTCCCCGGGGCTCCCACTGGGGGATGAGATCCTGCCTTGAATTAGAACAACTCTGCATTTACCAGCTTTACTTCTTATTCTTAGACTGCTGACAAAGGTTTGAGACCCATTGACCCTGATGTTTCATGTTCCAGCCCCAGCAGACAGCCTGGGAGGGAACAGGATTGAGCCTGGAACACACATCTAGAGCAGGGTCTCAAGAGCCAGACCGACCCATGGGTAGCTCCTGGGAGCCCGTCAGATGTAGAGATGCCCCATAAAGTTGAGGTTTCCCAGGAGCTGGCTCTCTCTGGCTGAGAAGCTATTCTCCAGTCGGAACTGGGAGGCTCACCATCAGAATGTACTCTGCCGCGGGATCTCTTCACCTGCTGGTAGTAAAGGTCTGCCCATCAGAGGGAGGAAAAATGTCTTCTCATTGAAACCACAGTTTCCTGCAAAGTATGAGGCGTAGCTGAAAAAAAGCTGGCTACAGATATCAAAATACGTTCCAAAGGAAAAGGAAGGCCAGTTGCTGGGTGCGTGGGCACTATTTGTGGTTATTAGGTGCTAATAATGGGGGGATATGCGGGTGCTGAGGGCAGGCGTGAAGGAGCGCAGAGGTGAGTGTGTGCGAGGTGCCATGGCCATGATCCGACTGCGGTGTTGGGGCCAACTGTCCAAAGCATCCGCTGTACTCTGGGGTGAGGTGCTGACATTTGGACACCCTGACCGGGAGTCCGACACACCATGATCTGTGATCGTGAATCCCGGATCTGGGCATTTCACAGCCGTGTGAGCAGAGACAAGGGTTCACCCTCTGTAAGCCTCAACGTCCTGATGGCTTTGGTGGAGGGATGCTGGCATCTACTCAGATTTGTTACATCATATTACAGAACGCACGTCGGTGCCCAGCCCCATGCCTGGAACAGAGTGATTACGCAATGATCGTGAGCTCTTATTAATATTCTGATTCGTACCGTGTGCTGTTTCTCTATGAAAGCCTTTCAGAGCTGAGAGAGTACACAGAGGGGCTCGGGGAGCCCACGGAAGCTGACAGCTGGGACCACAGCTCCCCTCAGTCTGGCCAATCGGTCATCTCCCTGCTGAGCTCCGAGGAATTAAAGAAGCTCATCGAGGAAGTGAAGGTTCTAGATGAAGCGACGTTAAAGGTAGGCTTCCTTTGTAAGCACTTACAGTGGCCAGTCGGGATGCAGAAGCGGCCCCCAGGGTCCTGCCTGTGGGAGAGGGACATTGCGTCACTGGATCACAGTAAGACCCGCCACTCGAAGGAAGCTTGGTAGCTTATTGAGTGCTTTTAATCATTGGCTTATTGCATCTTTTCAACCATTTTGTAGGTGAGAAAGGTAGGGCTCAAGAGTTTTCTTTCTCTAAGTTCTGTGCCACGTCTCCATCCCACGGGCTGCTGGCCAGGCGTGCGTGTCCAGGGAGACGCTTGCTTCACGGGAGCGTGCTGTTATAAGCAGCCATGGGTTACCAGTTCTCACTGCAGAGACCTCCCCTGCACAGGGAGAAGTGATCGATCCCAGGGCTTGCAAGCCCCTCCCCCCCCATTTCACTCAAGTCATTGTGAAAGTCCCACTTCCCATATGCTCCTGAGCACACCCCAAAGATGTGAGGAGAGGAAGTGGCCAGGCAGAGCTGAGGTCAGCTCAGCTCAGATGAGCACCAGCTCAAGGGCTTGCCCCTCCTGGGTCGTCCCGGATCTGCAATGGCTTTTTGCACCAGAATCATCCAGACTGGGGTGAAAGCATTAAGGAGTCATCATAGCTGAAATTCCCAAGGTCAAGGGTGTTGGCTCAGCCTGAGCCACACAAGACGCTCTGGGCTACGATTCACTCATCACCCAGACCCTGGGACCATCATCCCCCAGCTCTTCATTCACACGGAATAACAGGGTCAAAAGTGTTGTGTCAAAAACAAAGAGCTGTCTTGTCTAGGGTGTCACTGGGGGGCCATTTGTTTTTCTGCTGGGCAAGAGCAGGTAACCTGATACTTGGGTCAAAGTGGGGAGATTTGGGCCAATGCTGGGGTAGAGGTGGGTGGAGCGGTCCCCTCATCCCCCTGGGTCTTGGGGACTCCCAGTCAAGGGATCACAGAGTCAGCTGCACGCCAGGAGCTCTCGTGGGGTCAGAGCAAGGGAATTCTTTGATGTAAGGTTATTCCCTAGCACCAAGGTACAAATTGGTGGCCCGAGAGCCACATGGACCTCACGTGTATTTTATTTGGTCTGCGTGGTGACTGCTACAATTATTATATTCTAAAGATGATAAAACCTGAACTGATACCTGGGCATCTGGCTTCTCTCTTTGTTGAAAGGGAACCGTCGGGTAGCACTGGGTTCTTCTGCACAGGAGATGGGCTCCCTGGTTCTCTGCAGAACATGGCAGAGCCGTGTTCCCCAACGGGCTGGGTTTCCAGCTGACTTCCAGCCCTGTCCGAACCAGTGTGGGTGCCAGCGGGGCGGGCAGGAGGGGAAAAGAGCGGCACCTGTTACTTTACACATGCTTTTTCTCTCCTAAACTACCTGCGACTCCAGAAAATACAGCGCTCTTGGTCTGGATGACGGAACAGGGTTGAGGAAGGGATAGAACTTGGCATGTGGCCACGCTGGGCTTGGAGATTGAGTCAGCCTGACGTTGCTCCTTAGATTGTTCACGCTGGCGTGGCGCATGTTTTTAATATATGCGTTTCCTTCCACAGCAATTAGACAGCATCCACGTCACTGTCTTGCACAAGGAGGAAGGGGCTGGCCTTGGGTTCAGCCTGGCAGGAGGAGCGGACCTAGAGAACAAGGTGATCACGGTGAGTGGCCCAGCGCTGGGGGTGTGTGAGAGCCAAGGGCCCCAGCAGAGGGAACACCTGCTAGGAAGGGCCTCTCTGGGGGTCGGACGAGTGGCTGGCAGCAGGCCCCCGGGCAGGATTTTGAAGGGGAGCTGTTGGTACCCCATCCTTTGTAAGAAGTATAGTCACATCACCTCCATGACTCCATATTCTACCCTCACCGTGATCCTTCACTGAACAAGGAAGGTCTCTGTGGACCCCAAACGACTTGAATATGCCAAAGGAAATCTGAATCACTTGTGGAACCTTAAAAAAAAATTACAGGTGTCTCAGCCTCACATCAGGACTGTTAGATCAGAATTTCCTGGGGTTTAAAGGGACATTTTAAAAATACTCTGTGTGGAGGGACATTTTAAAAAACTCAAACCCACCGAATGTCACTGAAGAGTACACTTTAAAGTGGTTCATTGTATGTTACGCGAATTTCAAATCAACAACAACAAAAATTAGAAGCCAATTTTATTCAGTGTCTCTTGTTTTGGACAAAGAGACCAGTAACCTGTTCGCGACTGAACATTTAGACAGGAATGGTTTATGGTCACAGGGGCCTTCATGGAAGGCCGTACAGCCGGATTGAAGACGTGGCCCTGATAACATAGCACAGCTCACCTGCATGCCGAGGGGCCTCACCTGGATAGAAGGACACCTGGGGAAGGCGGGTCCTGTAAAGGAGGCTGCTTTCCTGGATTTGCCCACTGGGACCGTCGGTGGGGGGTTGGCTTGGATGCTGGAGAGGCTGCTGATGGTCGGTTGGGGCACTAGGGCCACGCTGGAAAGAAAA
Source organism: Halichoerus grypus (assembly GCF_964656455.1). Lineage (NCBI taxonomy): Eukaryota > Metazoa > Chordata > Mammalia > Carnivora > Phocidae > Halichoerus > Halichoerus grypus. The sequence goes on from NC_135719.1 coordinate 2,373,044, forward strand.
AGAAGCAGTTCCTGTGAGGGTTCACAGAGCACAAGGCAGGCCGCACCCTGAGGCTTCGGATCGCGTGGTCCAGCCCCCGTTCTCTGGGGATCTGCTGGAGCCTGGGGGGAGAGTGGGGAGGCAGCTGCCCCCCATCACCTGCACCTCTTCCTGTGGACCCCATGACTCTGGCCCACACCGTCTGATCTGCACTGGGAGTAGTCCACCTGTCTGCCCACCCTGTCTGTCTGACCCGATGGTTTCTGGCCGTCCCATCCTCATGGACCGAGCTGTGACATGGCCACTCCCTGTCTCCAAAGCGGGGTGCACTGTCCTCGTTGATGGCTGTGTTGTCTCAGTGTATTCTGTATGTGGGCTCACACGCATCCCCTTGCCCAGCTGAAAACATACCCTCCAGCTCCTCATCAGCCAGCATGAAACACACCACACCTCCCGGTGGGTGACCTGGCCCATTCCTATTGGTCAGTTCAGAGCCTCCCACGTGTGAGCAGTGACTTCCTTCTCTGCAAGCAGGCTCTCTACCACAAAAAAAGCACATAAAACCACCCAGGACCTATTTCTGTCCCTAAGCATGCAGCAGCGGACTACCAAGGGGCTCCTGACTGTGTAGTTGACTTTCCATTGGAGGAGAGGTGAGAACTGGCCTGTGAGAATAGTACTTGGGATCTTTGGGTCTGCCCCGAGTGGTGACTTCTCTCCACCCCATTTGGCCAGCACCCCGAGACACGGCAGCCCCTCAAACACCAGGAGGAAGCAACGCACACGGGCCAGGCATGTGCACCAGACTTCCTCTTTCTCCCTCCGTGCGTGAACACTTCGGTTCCTTTCCCGAGTCATTGCAAGAGAACTAATGTTGAGCCCCGTCCGTGACCGAGGGCCATGCTGGGCACTCACTGGCTTGTCTAAACCCATCTTCCCCATGACTCGGGGCGGGGGTGGGGGGGTGGGGTTGGATGTGGAGGGACTACGGCGGAGGGACTCAGATGCCCAGCAGAGCTTCTGCCTCATGCTTGGGTCTCGTACGGAGCCTGGGGATCCTCGCCACATCCGACGGCATCACAGAATTTTCCGGACACCAAAATAACTTAGAGAAATAGACAGCTTGGCTTCCATGACGATGGAGCACATCTCAGTGACCACCAGGGCACACTGTCATGTAATCCTCTTAATTATGCACGTTAGACTTGACCTCATTAAAGAGGCAGAGGCAAAGACATGGGATGTTTAAAAATCCCACATATTTTGCTGAAAGGAGACCACAAGGGGTGGCTAGGGCATTGTGTTAGGAAGAGTTCTGAGGACCAGTCTGGCCATTATTGCTGGCGATCTCCGCTCTGGGTGGCTAGGTTTGACTAACTGGTCCGGATCCTCCTCCAGCAAGAATCTGGATCTGACGCCGGGTGATTCCTGGGTCTTGACTTCCTTTGGTTTGTTCAGGTCCACAGAGTGTTCCCCAACGGGCTGGCCTCCCAGGAGGGAACTATTCAGAAGGGCAATGAGGTTCTATCCATCAACGGCAAGTCCCTCAAAGGGGCCACACACAACGATGCCCTGGCCATCCTCCGCCAAGCTCGGGACCCCAGGCAAGCTGTGATTGTCACCCGGAAGCCGGCTCTGGAGGCCACGCCCGACCTGAGCTCCTCCACAGATTCCTCGGCCTCAGCCTCTGTGGCCAGCGAGGTTTCTGTAGATTCCAGTAAGTGCCCCCGAGCTTGGGGGAGGCCCTGTGGGCCACATCGCCTTTGGCCACGTGGGGTGGGTGCTGCTGGGGCCGCTCAGTCATGCGTGGCCTGCCCGGCAGGCTGCTGGGGACGCGTATCCGTGTTAATATGTGCGTGGGCACGGGTGCCGGTCCAGCAGGTGGGCTTCCCCGGCTCGCGTGCTGCCTGGAGGAGGGTGTCCCTGACAGTGTCCCTGTGTTCCCCCCACAGCAGAGGCCACGGTGCACACGGTGACGCTGCAGAAGACCTCTGCGGGGCTGGGCTTCAGCCTGGAAGGCGGGAAGGGCTCCCTGCTCGGGGACAAGCCTCTCACCGTGAACAGGATTTTCAAAGGTGTGGTGTGCGTCTGCGTCTTTGTGCTCTCTCCAGCTGTGTGTTTCTATAGATTCCAGTAAGTGCCCCCGAGCTTGGGGTTCCCACCACCCCGTGCCCTCCTGGAGGCAGGCAGGCCGGCCACATAGGGACTCGATTCTGCTTTTTCTAGCTTTTCTCCTCGGCTCAGGACACCTCCTGACTCCTTCTCATCCGCTGGGTCCTCGTAAGTGACTGAGCCCTGGGCTTGGTTCAGCTGGGCAGGGCTGGGACTAGGGCGAGGCCAGGCAGGCACGGCCCGAGGCGCAGCACAGAAGGGGGCCCCCAAACCCGCAGTAGCCAATCTCAACGTGCTATTTCTAAAAATTAAAATTAATTAAACAAAATCCATAATGAACAAAATATCAAAGTTTAAAATAAGGACAGAGTCTTTCCACTTGTACATACTCAGCCTCACTCGCCTCCCCCTAATCCTGGACCCATCAGCTCCTGTTTTTATTCAAAACGTTGATGTTTTGTTCATCACGGCTTGAGGCGCAAGCTGGCTGAAAGTGGGGATCACTCGGGTTTTCCCATGAACATCGTGAATGGCCTGCAGCTCCCACTGACTCTCCGCTGCTCCTCAAGCTGGACCCCAGCACCGCAGAGTGGGGAGCTGTGGGCAGAGGGCACCGGGCAGGAGTCAAGGGACCCGGGTTCTGGCCCCAGCTCAGCCTCTCACTTGCTGAGAGACCACGGCCCCTGGGGTGGGGCTCCTCATGCACACAGAGCTGTGGGGTGTGTTTGGACCTGGGTGCATGGAGGCTCACTGGGGGGGTCCCCAGGAGTCCATGTTTACCCCAACTCTGGGAAAGACGTTTTTGATTTTCGAAGGTGAACTAGCAGCTCTGAAGCTCGGCTGGCTACCCGAGTCCTCGGGCACCTGGCAGGTGCAAAGGGACAATTGTCCCGCACGCAGTGTTAGCAGGACACCTGATAGGCACGAGGGCCCGAAATACTTCAGCAGGTTTTTATTCTCATTACTATTGGCCTTTAGTCACTATTTCTGAATATCAAACGGATGGGAAATCCTCTTTTAATATAAACAATAAAGTAACACTCTTCTGAAAGATGGAAGATGAAAGCCATACACGATGTCCTCTTATATGCACGCAGGGGTCCCCTCCAGACCATTCAGAGACAGCACACCGTGAAGGTTCACCAGTCCCCTTCCCACACCGCCCAGTGCCTGGGGAGCTCATTAGAAGGGGAGAGACCACATGTGGACCAGGGTGTGGGGCTGCTGTCCATGGAGGCTCGGGGGGGAGGCGCTCCCCAGAGGCCTCTATGATCCATGAAGTCTCCTCAACCCGGCTCTGGGCTCGGGGCTGCCCAGAACCTCCCTTCTCTGGGGACACATAGGCTACACCTTTCCCAAGGGCCACAGAGCTGGAGTGTGATGTGCCCACCTCGAGGTCACCGTCTGAGGAGATGCCTCCTTTCAGACCCACCGCCAAGCTCCCGAGGGATGGGCACCCTGTTCCCTCCCGAGCTGTCCTGGCTCCTCGGACACTGAGGGTCAGAAGTAACCTTCCTTGTTCCCCGGTCACCCCTGCAACCCGTTATCTTCTTCTCCCCCCCTCAGGGGCAGCCTCGGAGCAGAGCGAGACAGTCGAGCCAGGAGATGAAATCTTACACTTGGCTGGCACGGCCATGCAGGGCCTCACGCGGTTTGAAGCCTGGAACATCATCAAGACGTTGCCTGATGGACCTGTCACGATTGTCATCAGGCGGAAAAGCCTGCAGGCCAAGGGGACCACAGCAGCCGGAGACCCCTAGGCGAAGTACGGGTGCCAAAGCCGTTCACCTAGCTCCTCACAGCCGCGAATTCTCAGGGTCGCTGCTAATCCCCGCCCGGATGGGGAAAAGCAGAGATGTGCTTCCTGGTGGCCGCTGCCCTGGTCCAGACCTTCTGGGACGCCACCCAGCAAGAGGGTTGTCCCCAAAGGAAGGGAGAGTCACACCGGGGTGGCCGATGCAGACTACGTCTAGAGAGCGTAATGATAATACTGTGGTGCTGTAAATAAAACAGATACGTTATAGTTTGGTATGAAATCCATGTCCTGCTTTGCGGATTTTCCAAGCCCTCTAACGGTATAACGATTCACACCCCAGACAGCGTTCGCTTTTCTCACGAATCTGCCATGTGGGCAGGCTCAGAGGGGACAGGTCATGCTGCTTTCCTGGGCATCCGCCCGAGCAACTCAGAGGCTGGGGGCTGCAAGCACCCGGAGGGTCATTCTCTCACACCTCTGGCAGCTGATGTTGGCTGTTGGCTGGGAACTGAGCTGGGGCCGTCAGCCTGGACACTCACAGGGGGCCTCACCCCGGGCCTGGGCTTCCTCACAACATGGCGGCTGGGTGCAAGGGTGAGAGCCAGGTAGAAGGTGTGTCCTTCTTATGAGCCGGCCTCGGAGCCCCAAGGCATCTTCTGCTGGACCTTATCAGGGGGCGCTGGCCCAGGTGCAAGGCGAGGGGAGACGCTGCGGGGCTATTTTGGGAAAACACAATCTACCACACAAAACAGTTGCAAAGCTGGTTTTGGTTGGGTCGGAGACATGATCCTAGGCCTAGGGTGGTCCCGGGTGGTGGGGCAAGGACGCCAGGAGGACAGGTGAGACTCAAAACGTGGGCAGGTGTGCCAACAGCACGGACCAGCATGCGTACGAGAGGGTAAACGAGATATGCTACCATTTACCTACCCCGCGCCGAGCACTGGGCTGGTGTTCAGTGGACGCGGTCTTTAATAATCACAGTGGTACCTACATACTGATGAGGGCACCAAGACCGGGAGACAGCAGGTGACCCATCCGAGCTGGTGGATGATGGGGCAGAGATTAAGTCCTTCTTTTCTGGGATCTGGTACAGACGGAATAGTGCCTGACCAAAGGGGTATGTGGTTTGTTCATCTCTTAATGCCTGACGGCCACACTCAGGACAAACGGGCGTATTAGCAGCAATAGACCCCAGGCAGCGTCCCAGCCCTGCCCCAGCCCCGTGATCATGGTGGAGACTGGAGGCAAACGAGTTATGCCCAGGCCAGGAGCGCTGGGGCCATGTCAGTGGAATCTGGTGGCTTCTCCAGGGTCCACAGGAAGCAAAGACTGTTTCCTGGCAGTGAACTCGTAGAACACCCGCCGGGGGCCCCTCTTCACGTAAATGCTATGTGTGACGTCACTGCAGTGGGCATCAGCTCGCTGACCCATTCATCCCGGGAAGCAGCGGGCTTACAGTAGTCGCGTCCTGCTTCCTGCCTTGTGCATCCCCTCTGAATTTTGTCAAGCCCTACACAGAGACAAGGACTCTGAGACACCGTGTGGACCGGTTCCTCAGGTTTAACGAACACCGACGATCACCGCAATCCAGCCCTGGAAGGCTGACTGAGTTCCACATGCACTCCACAGGATCCTACCTGTCCTGCCCTGGGCTGGCCGATGAGGCCACGCGGACTCGGAGGTACACCCGGCCCCCCCCATCTCACAGAGACAACTGGGCAACTGCTGGGCAAGCAGCCAGGTCAGGCATGTGGTCCAGCCCAGGGAAGGAGGGGGGGCCTTCCGTCAGCCCTGGGAGCCAGTGGTGGGCCAGGGACAAGCACAGGGCGGGCCACGGGCCAGGGACACAGAGAAGGCGTCCCGCACGTCTGCGCAGGCTTGTCTCAGGACTAGGGCACAGCTAGGGGTGAGCCCGCAGTCCTCCCAGTCCCTCCTCCTGCTTCAGAAGGTCCCCCTCTCCCCCACTCAGGACACCACCACGGGTCAAGTTTCCGGTCTCCAGGCTCGGGGGGTGGGGTGGGGGGGGTCCTCAGTCCAGGAGCCGGCAGGGTCTTAACACAAGAGCTCATCCATTAGCACTTCGTGGTGCTGGGATTCACATGGGAGATTCGGCTGTCCCTGGCCAACGTCTTCAGAGCAGAGGAGAGGCCCAGAACAGCGCCTCGGCAAGCGGTTTCCGGTCATCCCCAAACACAGCCAGGGACCCACTTCCACCCCATGGACATGCACCCTCCCCAGGGCCTCTCCCAGGCTGCGCCGGTGCTTTGCTCTGAGCCGTGTCTTACCAGACCATACGTCATTTCATCTGCACGGACTCAAGCAGCAGGCTACGTCCGGATTGCTATTCACGTCCCCACATTGTCCTATAAAGTCAGGACGTCGAAGCAGGGGCAGGTGAAAGCACTGTTCAGGAACAGAAATTCCGAGTGCGTGGTAGGCGCCGGACCAGGTGCATGTTTTCAGACTCCTAGTCCAGCGCACAGTTTCACCCGATGGACCCTGTGACCCGGGTCCTCGGGGGGCTGGCCTTCCACCCTGCTCGACAGGGCGGCACGGGCGGCTTCCGGGGTCTCCTGAGCTGGTGCCCAGCAGAGTAAGGACCTGCTACGTACTTATTGAGGGAATGAAATCTAAATAAATCCAAGAGCCTGATGAAGATTTCTTGGTGAGTTAGCTGGATCATCCCGACGGCATGACTTGGGGTCTGTAGTCACATCACAACCCATAAGAAGGCGGCTCTAAGCCCTTGACACGGAGCTTTCCTGTTTCAATGCTTGCTCGCACGTCGGCACATTCGGAGACAGACACCCCAGGACTCGAGGGTGGGGAATAAGCTACGGCGCACAAGGGGGCTGTCTTCCACTTGTCCTCACTGCCGACGCGAGGACACTGTGGCCAGACACGGGGGTGTCCCTCACCCGCAGGCTGAGCGGTCCCGACCGGAGACAGGGAAGGACCTCGTGTGGCTGCCGAGGCCCCTTCCAGGTGGCAAGGCCGTGCTCCCCGGTCCGACGACCCACACTCTGGGCCAGGCTGGTGCGGGCCCGTGCGGTCTCAGAGCAGAGCCCGCAGCGGGGACTCCAGCCAGGGCCGCCGGAGGGGACCTGCCCTCCCGTGCTGCATGCTGACAGCAGTGTGGCCCCACCAGCGAGGACTCCAGCCCGGCCTCCAGACAGCGGGGAGGAGAAGGCGAACGCCCAGGGAGAGAAGGCGCTCCTCAGAGGCAGGAGAGGCCCGCCCCGCTCACCATCATGCCAGACACGACCCGGCCCAAGGCGGCAGTCGGCTTGGGGCAGATGCCTGGGTTCGCTGGGGACGGGCAGTTAGCACAGCGGCAGAGAGCGGGAACGACCGACTCAGAAAGAAACACTGAATGTATTTTTCCTCAGTGCTTATCTCATTTGTTAAAACAGTGTTTTCCAAGCCGTTATCTTTTTAAGGGGGGAAATCTGGTGCGGTGTTATCAGGCTGGAGGGCACCGGATACTCACGAGGCAGCAGAGCCTGGCTCTCGGTGTCGATGGGGGTTCTTTCTGGCAGACGGGGCGGGGGGGGCAGGCGGTCTGTGGCGGAGACTGGCACACGCAGGCTTCAGACCGGGGCGCACGCCCTGGGGTCCACTGGCTGCAGGTGTGGGGACAACCAGCAGAGAGGGCACAGGAGCGACTCCCCCAAGCCGGCCCCGAGGGGGCAGGGGGAGCGGGGCGGCGGGGGCCACTCCGACCAGCTTCTCGGAGACGAGCTGTCCCCGAGTGGGTCCCAAAGGCTGAAAACCGGCCCTCGGGGCTCTCCGGTACCCCACCATCGGGAGCTCTGCGTGAGTCACGGGAGCCCTCGGCCAGCAGGTGAGAACGTCAGTCGTACAAGGTCCTCACGGCTTTCTCCAGGTTGGCGTAGAACCCCGCCATGCTGCGGGGGAAGAAGGAGTCCACCACGCTCCGCGGGAGGTAGCCGCTGAGGTCGGTCTGGAAGAACGTGACCAGGTTGGTCTTGTCGGGCTCCCTAGGGAAACAGAGGCAGAGCCGCGTCACGCGTCTGGAGCAGGGCGCTGGGGCCGGGCACTGGGCCACCGAGGAGCGCTCACCCTGGGAGACAAGGCTGTGACACTGGGATTTGTCATCAGGAACCCCACCCAGCACGGCACCTGTCCGTCACAGAGGCCAAGGGCCTAGACCCTTTACAACCCTGTCCTCCTCCGAGTCGCACAGACAGGGCAACTGAGGCCTGGAGGGGGATGGGCTGGGCAGGTGAGCAACGCGAGGCAGAACGTGCTGCTCTGGTCTGTGGCTCTTCTACTCTGAGTATCGGCACCGGGGGCCGGGGCGCCTATGTTCTCAAAAGTGCGAATGAGAAATGAGACAGTGGGACAGAACCATCCCCGAGCTCAGCTCGCGGGCTGACTGGCACCTCCAGCCCATTCCTCGTGGAGGGGACGTGGGGTGGGGACAGCCGCTCCGGGCTGGTGGACAGAGGCCAGAGAGCACAGAAGCGAGGGCCTGGCCCTCCTCCAGCCCTGCACTGCCAGCCTCTGAAGCCTCCGACCCGGGAGAGATCCCTTGACCTCCCTGAGCCTGTTCTCTCATCTGCTACGTGGGACCAGGACCTTTGCCCAGCTTGCCTTACGGGGCTGGAGAGGGGGCGACGCCTCCCACAATTCTGTCCCCTGTGCCAGTGCGTGGGCACGCTGCGGCACCGACGTGTTCAGAACAGTGCTCTGTAATGTCAAAGCCCGCGGGGCCGTAAGGCAGGTCTACTGCTGCAAACTGTAATTAATGTGCCCATTGAAAAGAAGGTCCACGATCAAGGTCTGGGCATGTCACTCAGTCCAGGAGATTGTCCTTACCCTGGCAGAGGCTCGCAGAAGCAGCCACAAGGGTGGTTAAAGCCCCTCACATAACCTGGCTTCGGGGGACACGATGGGTGCTCCACGTTGATAGCTGGAAGACAGAGCAAAACGGGGGGTGAGCTGCGCCCTCACCCCTAGTGCATGCAGACCCCCAATCTGGAGCCCGAGGAGTCAGCACGGTGCCCTGGGATCTGCCCCTGAGCCCCCCCACCATCCCTTACCCTCACACACACACACTCACATACGTACACATACAAACCCACCCACGCACCCACCCACGTTCACGGCTTCCCAAGCCTGCGGCATCTCAGAGAAAAGAACATTCCACAGGGTAAGGCTTGGCGGCAGGAGGGAGGCACCCCCTCCGACCCACCCTCTGTCCCCACGTGGAAGATCCGCAGAAATGGCAGGGGCTGCAGCTTTCGGGAGGCAGTGGGACTTGCGCTGAGGCCTGAGGGAGGGGACAGCGTGACAGCCCTGCACACCGACACTGGAGACTTTGAGCCTCAGCAGCGACGACAAGGGGTGCTGGCCACATCTGGGAGGTCACTGTCGGATGACTGGCCTGTGCACCCTCTCACCTTGGCCCCCCATGGCACGCGCTCCCCTGCGCCCGGTGACACCCCGGCTGGCACTCACCATTGGAACTGAGGGTCCCATCCTCGTACTTCTTGACGAGCACCAAGTCCACGAAGTCTCTGGGGGAAATGAGCTTCATGGCAGCCGAGGGGCTGGTGGTTCTGCTCACGCAGAGCATCTGTCAAAGCACGGAGGAGTCCAGCTGCCGGCCAGAGGTCTCCCGCCCCCGCCCCACACCCAGCGTCTGGGAAACGAGGAGCCTGGCCCTCAGAGCAAGGTCCTGGGGGGAGCACCCCTTGACCTCACCCAATCTCAGAACACCCCACCAGTCCACCCTCCCACCTCGAAGGCAAGGTCGCCCCAACCCACCCAGGCTTCATCCCACCCTTCCCCACCCCTCCGGCAGCACCCACCCCCTAGGGTCACAGTGGAGAAGGACAGGTCAGGTGTAGGATGGGACGGAGCTCTCTGGGCTGTGGCACGGGCAAGGAGGGACTGCACTTGAAGGGACTGGGTTTTAAGACTGGGGCACGAGCGTCTTGGCAGACACCTCTGCCCACAGGGTCGGAGTCTTCAGGTGGGCATGCGATCCCTGGGGGCGCTGGGAACCCATGTCCGGATGACTCAGCCTCCCTGTGTTCTTCCTAAAACCACCAGCCTGAGAGCAGGCTCACCTTCACACAGCCTCTCCCTTTCCACTTGTGACAAACGCACAGCACACCCTACCCATCTGGAATCTTCCTAGCAGGCACGGTCCCCGGGTGCCAAGTCTCCCAGGGCACCAGGGGGACACGTCAGGATGCTGATTCCAATAGTTGAGCAAGGCATGGCATGCTGGAGTTAGAATCCCATGTTCTCCCCTCTTATTCTTTTTTTAAGACCAAAGCTTGCTGTAAGAAACAAGGCAGTTTGACACTTCTGAATTCTTCTCGTCCTGATTCCTGCTGCAGGATGCATCATTCCTGAAGGAGCGCTTACAGGATTGATAAGAAATGCCAAAGGCAGCAACATGTGATAAATCCATAAACTCGCACCCGGCTCTGTGTCCATCCTGTTGCCCACCTGTCACCTATCTATCCAACTCAGAATTCGAGTACTTGGGATTTCTCAAAATCAAGCTGATAAATACCCGTCTGCATGGGAGGGCTCCTTCTCTGCATTCTCGCCGTTCCCCTGAAGGGCAAGGAGGAACCACAGGTCAGCTTCTTCTCCCCTTCTCCAGAACCTCAGCTCACCAGCAGCCTGTGTCTTCCCCTGTTCACAGTTACTGTCCACTGAAGGCTCCACCCTTCTGTCTTTCTTTTTCTTTAAAGATTTCATTTCTAAGTCATCTCTGCATCCAACAATGTGGGGCTCGAACCTACAGCCCCGAGGTCCACAGTCACCTACTCCACTGACTGAACCAGCCAGGCGCCCCTCTCCTTCTAGCAGTAAGTCCTATCTTTTCATGGGCACATGAATTAACTTGAGAAAAGACCTCTCATTCCCCTCACCAAGAGATGTAAAATAGATTACTTTTTACGTATAATAGTCCTTCATCCACATTTGTAATATAATCATACTGTCTTAATAAATTATAATCATATCTCAATCCAGATTCTTTTTAACATGCAGAATCTTAAGGTCACAGGAGATATATTATATACATAAGTATATATACATATAATTCATGTACATATTTATGATGAAGGATGATGTCTTTGAGGAATAAATATATTAGGATAAAATTCGGTAGCCTATTTGCAATGGAAAAATGAGTTCAAGAAATGATGAGGAGAACTAAGGCAAAAGAAAGTGGATAAAATTAAATTTCCTTACAACTTGCAGCCAAATGACAAACACTTGAGTCAGGCAGAGTAAGACATTCCTCCAGGAACTCAGACTGCCTTCTTGTTAATGCTTAGCTTGATCACAGCCAGGCCTCCAGGATCCTGGAAGTCTTCTTCAGCATATGAAAATCCTTTTGGGAACTCCCTTTATCTCTACCCCCCAACTTAAAACTATATATAATCAATAGCTCCTTACACTCCCAGTGCAGATCTCTCTGCTCACAGGTCCTGTCCCTGTGCTTTAATAAAAGCACCTTTCTGCACCTAACATGTCTCAAGAATTCTTTCTTCACTGTTCGCTCCTGGCCCACATCACATCAATGTATTTTTAAAATAAATGATAGTAAATAAAACTTCAGGTCATGCAGATACATCTAAAAGAATGAAGTCATTGTTTTGCTCAAAATTGCCTGATTTATCACATGTTAAAAATGCCATGCTTTTAGGGGCGCCTGGGTGGCTCAGTGGGTTAAGCGTCTGCCTTCGGCTCAGGTCATGATCTCAGGGTCCTGGGATCGAGCCCCGCATCGGGCGCCCTGCTCAGCGGCGAGTCTGCTTCTCCCTCTCCTTCTGTGATCGCTTTCATTCTCTCTCAAATAAATAAATAAAATCTTTTTCAAAAAAAACGTCATTCTTTGCAATTTATGATGAAAATTTTAGACGTTAACTAAATGTTAGGTGTCAAGTGCATGTGTGGGGATGAGGTAAGACTTCTCAGAAGTCTGTTGGAGATATGCATGCAAAACATTCGAAAACTTGCAGGACAGGACTGACAGGGTCAGGCAGGGTACAGGGGAGGGGGGAGGGAGTGGGGGCTGCTTTGGGCCCACACTGGCTCAGCCCTAGGCCAAGGACTGAGGGTCCCCTGTGGCCCCAGGCCGGGAAGCAGGACTGCCTTCCCAGAAAGAAGCAGAGTGCTCAGAGAGAGACCGAGTAGCATTGATAAGGGAGCAGAAGGCTAGCTGAGGACAAAGCGCTGGCTGACCACCTGCAACCTACCCCCACCCCCCACTCCTGGGTGGGTATGTGTGACATTCCTCCAGGAAGCTTCCAATTATCTTACTGTTCAGGCTTTGCTAGGGGCTAAAACAACCTTAGCTTGCTAATAGCCAAGCCTACAGTACCCCAGGGTCTTCTTTAGCATATATGAAAGTCCTTTTTCCTTACCTCCCCCAACTCCCAAGTCTAAACACCCTACAGAAATGCAGCCATGGTTACCTTCAGTAAGAAAACTCCATATATGGTCATTCTGTCACATTTGTGTTAGGTTGTAAAGGGCCTTAGCCCATGGTTTCTCAACTCGAAGCATGTGTGTATAATTATTTGTATATTGTCTTCCCAATTTTTTTACTCTCTCTGGTAGCCCTTATGTTGTTGTTCACTTAACATTTTTATCTAAATGTGCTCACTTTTATAAACTTGGACAAATTTATTTTAAAAGGATGCTACTTAACTATCTGCAAAATATACACACAAAGGATCGTTGGGTTCTAATTCGGATTCTGAGGTTGAGGCCAGCTGTCCAGTTTTGTTATAAAGGAGATGAGCCAGGTGTTAAATGGGTGTCACAACTGAAACTCTCCCCTTCAAGCTAGGAGAGGAATTAAAAAAGGACTGAGTCCCGGTGACATCACCATGTCTGATTCCATTTCGGTGTTTGCCTTTGCATCTCGGGGGTGTGTGCTCCAGCCGTCAGGAAACACCCACATGAACTCTTGACAATGAACTGAAATGTGAATTTTGGTCCAGGCCAAGAACACCTGGGTCCTCCAGATGGACCAGCACAGAACTATGGCCTGAGGTTTCACAACACCATCTGTGTAAACACGCAAGAGGGTGTCACATCTACGGATGTCAGAATCAAACAGGCTGGCAACATCTCCCCAAGGCAACTTCATTATTAGTTTTGGCTACGAGTTTTTTTTTTTTTTTCCTTCTTAACTTCTGTAATCAAAACGAGGTGTGTTCTTAATGCTACAAATTCCTAACGCTCAATGTTCTCAGGACAGAAGCACCTAGAATTACACCACCAGCGCCATGTGGTTATTTAAATTTACCCTGAGAGTAATGAAAAATAAAGTGAACAATTCGTTTCCTCCAACTAGACACCTTTCAAGTGCTCTGTGGCCCCATGGGGGCTAGGGGCTACCGTAGTGGACAGGGGTTGTTACAGAACATTTCCATCATTCTGGAGAGTTCTACCGGGCAGCGCTAGCTTGGACGACATACCTTGTACCAATGGAGAAACTGTAATCCCCACAGCTGGCAGAGAACCCTGGCTCTAGCCACGACTCTGGATTCATCATCACGGCCCCATCAAGGGGCATTATTTCACCCCCGAGCTGACGAATCAAATCCAGCCACAGCTTTAGCAACCTCAGAGCCCACATTCACGCTGCCCGCCTTCATAGCGCCTAATATTTCTCTGAGCTCCGCTTAGGACCTCTCCACCCATCTGGTCACAGGGTTTCCCACCTGCAGCAGACCGGGGCTGTGCGGGGTCCTGCCCTTGCCAAAAGGTGTCCCTGACCCCCTCCAGAGGGACAGGGTCAGGTGACTTGCTAGGGTAACAGCGCTCGGAAAGACTTACATCAGTGAGGCTTTCGATGATTTCAAAGCTGCTCACGTTCCCATCCCACTTGTCTCGAAGGGTCCCAGCAAGTGGCTTTACGCAGCCCCATACCTTCTCTGGTGTCGCGTGTACGATGCCTTCTCCCCGGTACCTGGAGCACAAGAAGGAATGTGAGCCCAGGAACCCACCAAAGTTTTTGATCCTGGGATCATACAGAAGGACTAGCTGCCACATCTGTCATTGCTCTCTATGACACCCTTGCAGATCAGGGGCTGAGAGTTAACCAGCCCACCTCCCCTCAGACCTGCAGAAACGGACCGTGAGTTTTCACGAGATACAGTTTGCTGGAAATGATTTAGATAATAATACCAGAAGCTTTTCCAGAAGATAATTGGCAAGTGGATTCCAGGGTGCTAGGGTAGATTGGAATTATTTTAGGAAGCAAACCCACAGAGACATCAAGAAGGAGGAGCACCTCTGACAAACTTTGACAAGGCATGCACTTACAGGTTCCCTGGAAACTCCATAGATGGCCTCCAGGAAACTGAAACTCCATTCTGTCAAAAGGCACAGAATCGTAGAATTTAGAGCTAGAAAGGCTCTGGGAGATCACCTGACCCAATCCCCTGTGCTACACAGAAGAGAAGTCTGGAGCCTCAAGAGATGTGATCTGAACTGGCTGATTCGAAGAGCCCTGGGTGTTTTTCAACCTCCTAAAAGCCACCATGCCATTTGTCTCCTCAAGCAATTTCCATCTATTCCTTAAAAATTAGAAGCCTCGCATAAGCAAAAACTATTACCGTTCCACCCTCCTGGGAACGGGGAGAGGCTCATGCTAAGATGAGGGCAGTCTCTGGAGCCTCACCACCATTTGCCAGCCAGGTGACCTCGGGCAAGTCACTCAATGAAAGGGACAGATACGTATCTCCCGGGGTCCTAGTGCACACAACAGGCCCAGGATTTTTTAAGGAAACAACCCTCGATGGAATCTACCCCTACCCAATCCAGCTCCAGGGTATTAGACAGCAGAAAGGAGCAGGAAGAGGAGGAGCCTGGGGTCTTCGGAGACCCCAGCGCCAGGGCGCACGCGACCCCTTCCTGCCCAGCTCCTCACTCACGCCTTCCCGGCAAATCTTCCATCCTGACTCGTCCCGCCGGTACCGGAGCACCTTCTCCGCCACCGCCTCGCTCATCTGCGCGGCCAGCGCCGGGTCCATCGCGCCAAGGGTTGCGCGTGGCTGCGGGGTCGGGGCCCGGGTGCGCCGCGGCGGAGGCTGGCTATGGGGCCGGGAGGCCGCCGCGCCCGGGTCCGGGGGCGGAGCCTCAGCCCAGGCCCCGCCCCACGCCCCCGGACTGGCCCAGGCGGGCAGACGGGCCCCGCCCCGCCCCGAGATTGGCAGGGCCGGAGACGGCCGGGCCAGGCTGGGCGGTCCTGGGTGGGCGGTGCAGACCTGCGGCTCCGCCTCCGGCCGGGGAGGGGCCTTGCGCGTCGAGCCGGGGGACGGCCCGGCGGGGCCACTGGCAGCCGGGAGCGTGGACTTCCGCTCGGAGCGCGCAGAGGCCTGCGGCGGGGCGGGGGGGCGGTGCAGTTCGCCTCCGAGATGACGTGGGCGGCTGCTGCGGGGGGAGTGCGCGGGGCGGGGCGACGCGGGGGGCGGGGCGACGCGGGGGGCGGGGCGGGGCCCCCGGTGGAATCTGGGGGTCTGCGCCACTGAAGCGGGGAGCTCGGGGGGCCCCGCCCTGCGGCCGGAGCCCCTGGCGGCCCAGCTGAGTGGAGACCTGGCGCGTTCAGTTCTGGGCACGGGCTTTTAGGTTTTCTTTACATTCTGGTTAGTTAGCATAGAGCGCGCTGTTGGTTTCCGGGTAGTACCCAGGGCTTCATCACTTACAGCACCCAGTGCTCCTCACAAGCGCCCTCTTTAATACCCATCCCCATCTAGCGCATCCCTCACCCACCTCCCTCCATCAACCCTGTTCTCCTTCGTTTTTGGCCATAGTGGCTGAAAGAGCCAAGTGGGGGTGTCCAGGAGGCTGAGATGCCCGGGCATCTGGGGGAGGGCTGGGCCCGGGTAAGAGGCACAGGCTTCTCCGCGAGCAGGTGGCCCGGGTCTTGGGGAGCGACTGGGGTCACATCCCCCGCGTGTGAATGGCAAGGGCAGTCTCGTTTTCCTCCTCTTCTATAACCAACTAAATATTTGAAAAGGTCAGCACAGAGGCCTATTTGTGCTTCTATTTGTCTGTTTATCATTTCATGTAAAGGTTTGAAAAATGGTTGTAAACACAAGGACTCCTTGAAAACCCTTTCTCGGAGGATGTGATGGGCTGTGGGGTTGTCAAGAAGCCGTGCATGGGGAATTAGGGAGTTCCAGACTCTGGACGCAGCTTCATCCAGTAGTGGCTGTGTGGTTTTGGGCTAGTCACTTAACGTCTTGGAGCCTCAGTTTGCTCCAAGGGGAAATGGGACACTAGTGCGTGTCTCTGTGCCATTGTGATGGGCAAGTGAAGTGACACAAGTGGGTATTCCTAGGAGCCATAAAAAAAAGACCGATAAGGTAACCACTTTAAAAAAAAATTAAGCATGGGTGGCTCAGTCAGTTATGTGTCTGCCTTCGGCTCAGGTCATAATCCCAGGGTCCTGGGATCGAGTCCCGCATCGGGCTCCCTGCTCCGCGGGGTGCCTGCTTCTCCCTCTGCCTGCCGCTCCCCCCTGAGTGGACTGCGACCCCCCAACATACGTTAAAAATAGGTGCGCACCTTGTCATGAATTTGGGGAGGGGTGTTCGTGTGTGTCTACTTTTAGAGCGACATTATTTACACCGAACTTTCCTTTCTGGTTAGAATTGGCAGTAGATCTTGGATAGTAATCCTATCCCCCTGTCAGAGCTTGTGCTCTCTGACAAATAAATAAATAAAATCTTTTAAAAAAATTAAGCACATCAAAAATACCACAAAAAGTTAGGCAATAGTCTGAAGGAAAAAATGGAGCATATTTTGACTGAAAATAAATTTTTTCATGTACAAAGTGCTCTTATAAATTATTAGGAAATTTTCAAACAACCCAACAGACAAAACTAATGCATCAGATGTGAACAGATACTCTGCAGAAAACCAAATTAACAGGGCTAATAAAGACATGAAAAGATGCAGAACCTCCTTCCTAGCTAGGGAATTTGTAATTAAAACAAGGGAGCAGGTTCACAGCTATCTGATGGGTAAATAGGAAGAGGTTTATTAATTCCCTGTGTTGGTAAGTGTATAGAGAAACATTTTTTTTATACACTGTGGGCAAGAATGTAAGTTTATGTAACCTTCTGGGAGGAAAACAACCTATCTTAAAATTTTAGTTTACTTGTGTTTTGACCCAGAGCATCCTGCACAAAGATGCATAAGATGCATCTTGCAACGGGAAAGGATCTATTTGTCAAAAGAGTAAAGAAAGTGACAGCATATTCATTTGGTGGAATATTATGTAGCCATTAAAGCAATGTGACACAGATGAAGGAAGGTGGGACTGGAATAGGAAATGCTCTCTAGAGCTCAGGCAGCTGTCTAGAAACAGGAGTTGATATGAATAGACTATTGTAACCAAGTGCAATTTATTCTCTACAAAGGAAATAAATGGTATTTAAAACTTAACTTTAAAAATAACTTAATATTATTTAAATTCCTATCCTCCCCCCCCATGAAATGTTTTATATGTGTACTGACAGGGACCACTGTTTTATATATATATATATAGTATACATTGTATACACACACACACACATATACACACACACACACATATACATATATAGTCCAATATGTAAATTGAAGGACAGGAGTATTGTAGGTAAGTCAGTGCTCAGCTCAGATTGCCTGGGTCCAGGTCCACATCCCAGCATCACCACTCACTAGCTGTGACCCTGGTAAGTCACTGGCCCTTGCAGACCTTAGCATCCTCCTTTGGAAAATGAGAAAAATAATGTACTAAGTCATAAGGTTGACATACCGATCAAAGGTTTTAATAGAGGGGCACCTGGGTGGCTCAGTCGCTAAGCGTCTGCCTTCAGCTCAGGTCATGATCCCGGGGTCCTGGGATTGAGCCCCGCATGGGGCTCCCTGCTCGGCGGGAAGCCTGCTTCTCCCTCTCCCACTCCCCCTGCCTGTGTTCCCTCTCTCGCTGTGTCTCTCTGTCAAATAAATAAATAAAATCTTAAAAAAAACAAAAGGTTTTAATAGATGAATAATAATTAGAATGGTGCTTGGCATACAATCCATGTTTATGTATAATATATCATATCCATAAATATCTTGAGTGAGAGAAATAACTAGAGATGTCTGTATATGTTTATACATCTACGTGTTTAGAAGACTGACTTCTGGAAAGGTTTAGAATCAACTGTGAGCCGTAGGGAGTAATGCCAAAGGAGATTACTGTCTTATTTTATTTCATCTCATACTATTTAATTATTTTAATTACTAACATGTAAGACTTTTTAAATTAAAAAAAAAGCCTCATTGAACCGTTCAATGTAGACTATTTTGGTAGCGCTGCAGCTCGAGACCTGGTCAGGCGGGGGCCTACCAGAATTTTGTTCGGGGATAAAACGCTCTGAAAACAAAGCTGGAGGAAACTCAGTCTTGCTATAGAAAGTGACTTCCATTAGACATCAGACACACGAGACATTTCTGTTTTTATCAAATGGAGCACTGGTTTTGAAATTTTTTTTTTATCACTGTAAGAGCTTCTAATGTTTGCTCTCAGAAAATGGGAAGCCCTGGCTAGATGAAATATTCGGAAGAGAAAAGCGTCGACCCCCGAGGCCTGTGACAAATGGCAGCAGGAGACGGGCGAGGTCAGGACAGTCCTGGGGGAAGCTCCGGTCTGTCTCGCCTGGGGAGGCCGGGCAGGGCAGGACGAGAAGCTGCCTGGCCAGGAGGCAGGAGGTCCGCCCACATGGCCAGCTCATCAGTGGGGCCTGGGGCGGCAGTTCAGAGCTGATGGGAAGGAGGAGGAAGGGGGCTGTGTAGTCCCCCCCGATCAGAGCCGCTTCCGCAAGGTCCTCGGGCCTCCGAGTAACCCAGCTGTCAGGGCAGGCCTCACCAAAGTCCCAGCTGAGTTTTAAATAGGTGTATACGGCGTGGGGGGCCCAGCGGTGTCCACCCCAAACCGGCTCCAGACCATGGACGGGTGGGGCCACGGGTGCAAGCGCTCCAACCCTAAAAGCTCCTGGATGGGGAATGTGCTTTCCCCTCGGACCGTGATGTTCGTTGTATTTGTTACGTTCGCTCGGGCAGGTGCTGCGGGCACAGATGACTCTCTTTCTGCAAGCATGTGTATGTCTGTTTAGTCTTAGCAACAGCTGATTGTCACTGAGCTGTGCCACCTGCCGGCCAATGTCCTGGGCACTGCACTGGTGCTGGACCTTGGAACCTCACGACACCCCAGCATTAGGAGGTGCAGACCACAGTCCCATTTTACAGGTTATGAAACTGAAAATCACATCGCTAGTAAGGAGCAGAGCTGTGGTGCACACCCAGTTCCTTTTTCTGAAGGTCACGGGTTTACTTACACGCTTTACTGCCTCTTCCTCCCTGTAAGGATACACGGTGTTTAGCATGAAATGGGCAAGGAGTAAAATCAGAAATTGCAACAATCTACAAACCAAAAAAAGAGGGAACACACACACGCACACACAGAGTAGCTGGAAAGCAGGAATACTACCTCAGACTACAGAAGCGAGTCTTTTAAAGATGCACAGAAAACTTTTCTGTAAATGTTCTGGCCTTCACGAATTTGGAAACATAAGCAGTGACCAAGGGAGTGTCCTTAGGTTACTGAGATATTTACCAGACTGTTCCTGTCAAGAGGCGTTCACGTGCCATATTTAATGGATACAGTCGTGACGATTTCTGAGACCCCAGAGGAGTTTGTTACATGGGCTTTTTTAGGAGAGATTTTTAATAATAGTGTGGGTCGTATTCCCAGTGATGGTTTGACCAAAGGACAGATGTGAATCACTACACCCCACCACCCATCACTGAAAGCCAAAGGACCATCGCGGAAAGCCAAAGGACCATCGCGGAAAGCCAAAGGAATGTTGTGAAACGTCAGTTAGGAGAAGGTGTTCGATGGTGCAGACGCGAAGCTTCCCACGGGATGCAGCGGACGGAAGGGCCAGAGCTGGTGGCCTCTGCCGACAGAAAACCCGGCAAAGGCGGGTAGGCCATCGGTTCACAGAAGAGAAAATGCAGAGGGCCAATCCACACAGGGGAAGATGCTAACAACCAGGGAAATGCAAATTAATTAAAATAACTTGGGATTTTTTTTTTTTTTTCAGCGGGTTGGCAAAATTTACATAGTGTGACGATATCAAGTTCGGGTGGGGCTAGAAGCAAATGGCCCTTGTCATCTGCAGACGGAGTTTGCATGGGGGTCTGGGCGCCTGGAGACTCCAGAGGAGCAGCCCGTGATGCTGAACACGCTCCTGTCCTGTGCCCCAGGGACCCCCCTTCGGCAGGACCAGCGTCCGCTCCCAGGTCAGCAGCAGCACATGCGCAGTTGAAGACTTACAAAAGATGTTGAGTGCAACATTTTTTGCTGAGGTGGGAATGATTTCAATGTCCAGGAGATGGATAGATACTGAGTTTATTCATATGGTGAAATACTATGCAGCGGTTATAAGTGAGCTTGATCGATACATTTTATCGACAGACCTCAAACACATAAAGGTGTACAATGATGCATGTGCTATGATAGTATTTAATGGAGTAAAACATGCTTGCACATTGTTTATGGATATTTAGACATACATATTTACACACGCACACAGCATATATAACTATAAACAATTTAATGGACATACACCAAATTCTTGGCAGTAGGAGGGGTGTGGATCTCTGTGTGGGGATTAGAGCGCACTTTGATTGTATCTGTAATATTTTCTCATTAATAATAATAGTGACTAGGTGGACATAAGATAAATTGCAGCAGTTGCTGACACAGTAGGGATAAGGGTGCTTGTGACACCAGGCTTTGTACTATTCTGTGTCTTTCGAATTTCTCTAAGACGGAGCTCAATGCTCAGTGCGGGCGGGCAGGCGAGCTCTGCTGTGCAGGTGAGCTAGGTTGCGCAGGGAAACATGCTACGCTTACCACAGCTGTGGGTGTGGGGGTGTTGGCAACATCCGTGTGTCCTCAGGAATGATGCAGGGCATGCCTGTCCTCTAGTCCTGGCAGAGGGCCTCCCCACAGGTGCTCCTGCAAGTGCCCAGAGGCAGAGCTGGGTCTTTCCAAAGTGTGTCTCAGTGTCCCAGGGAGCCCTGAGCCTCAGCCCCAGACCAAGCACCTGGAAGAGGGGACCCTCATCCCACTGCGGTGGGTGCTCCATCACAAACACGTGTTCCCCTGGCGTTGCAGAACATTTCTTCCTGAGCGGACTGCGACCGCCCAACATACGTTAAAAATAGGTGCGCACCTTGTCATGAATTTGGGGAGGAGTGTTCGTGTGTGTCTACTTTTAGAGTGACATTATTTACACCGAACTTTCCTTTCTGGTTAGAATTGGCAGTAGATCTTGGATAGTAATCCTATCCCCCTGTCATCTGTGATTCGTTCATTAGTGTAGTTCATTCATTCATTCACCTACCCGTGGACATTCAACAAGTATCTGCGTTAGGCAGCATTCGGACTCGGCCCCCAGGATGCTGGCTCCCTGACGTGCTTTCCCCGTGTACTCTCCCACTGAGTGTGCTGACCCTGGCGAATGGGATGAGATTTCACTCCCATGATTAGGTTCTGTTATATGTCAAGATGACCTGATTTTGAAGATGTCATTAAGGTCTCTGAGCAGTTAACTTTGAAGTAATGGAAAGGGACATTATCCTGGGTGGGCCTGACCTGATCAGGTGGGGTCTTTTACAAGAGCGTCCAGAATTTCCCCGGAAAAGGAGATTCAGAGCTGAAGGGGCCTTCTCTTGCTGGTCTTGAAGGTGCAGGCAGCCATGCTGGGGAGCGGGCCACAGAGCAGGGGAGCAGAGGACCTCCCACAGCCTCAGGCAAATGAATTCTGCCAACAAGCACGTGAGCTGCTCCAAAGGGGACCGCTCACCTCAGAGGAGATGCCTGGCGACAGTTTGCCTGAGACCCGGAGCAGAGCCCCCAGCTAGGCTGTGTCTGCACCCCCCACAGAAAGTGCGCGATGTTAATGCACGTTGCTCTGAGCCGTTATGCAGCGGAGCACACTACCCAGGATGAGTCAGTGGCTGGGCGCAGAAAGGAACAGACAGCGCTTTGTTCCACAGGCACTCGGTCTGGTGGAGGAGAGAAAACGTGAAAGGCGCAATTTAGAGTGGAAAGAGGGATCCTGGAGACGGGACTAGGGGGTGCCCTTCAGCTGACAAAAGCAGCACCACCCACGCTCCTGCAGAACCCTGCCCAGCACCCGCGGGAGGCGAGCCAGCCATTATCACAGGTGAAGATCGTGCGAAGTGGGGAGGGACACCTTGTTCTTGCCCTGGGCTCCTCGGCTGGGCGGCATAAGCCTTCCATTACCCATGGCTCTGAAATCCTCTTCCACCTACTGCCTGGAGGAAGCCTGTTGTCATCAGGAGAAAATGAAGTCAACAAACAAGGAGAGCCTACAGGCGAAAAGACAGAGGATCTTGAAGGTGTTTGACTCCCAGGTCCGGGGAAGCCTGAAACCAGCTTGAATCCCATCTTTCCCCGTTAAAGGAACCAATAAACCTCGGGGATTCTGGGACCTCCTATACAGCTGTCCTGATTCATTAATACACATGTACAAACAGGTGGTAGACAGTGTACTAAGCTCTTCAATTTTAGTTACTCCTGCCATTCCAAAAACCGATGATTCATGTGAACTAATGAAGCACTCTGAGATCTTGAAGGGCAGGCACGTCAGTCCCGGGTGCTTATCGGGGAGGACTGAGTCCCCGTGTGCTGAAACAGACGTCCCAGGCACGGCGGTCCAAGCGGTGCACACACATGGGATGGATGACGGACGCAGACATCTCGGAAGGGGCTCTGCCATCCGGATGAGCTGTCTGGCTTGCCTATGATTTGTGGCCACCCGGAATGGAGGAAAAGGATGGACGTTTTTGAAAGGACAGCCTAGTGTTCCAGAGGCGCTGGCCACAAAGAGCCCCGGGACACAGCCCACTGGCAGGCGCTGGCTGGAGAAGGGGGCGTTGTGGTCCTGTCTCAGGGCTGTGGGTTCGTGTCTCCATCCGGAAGGCGGGGACCGATTCTGTGACTGCGACACCAGAAGAAGCCCCTAGACGTTGGAACAAATCAGGTCGTTCAGATCCGTGACCAGCTCCTGCCTGGAGATGGCCTTCCTCCTGCCCAGCTGGCCAGCAGACCTGCGGAATTTGGCGTGGCTGGGGGTGACCTGGAGGTACGGGTCATTGCTGCCGTTCTGCTGGTCGCTGCTGGATGCCGCCGACATGGAATCAGATTCGGTGAGGGAGAGCTCCACCTTGGGCTTGCCTCTGAGCTTTGGGGGGTGCTGTGCAGACTGGAAATTCCGAGAGCGTGGCTTTTTGTGCCCATACACTGGCCTGTCGAGTGGAGCCTCAAAGCTATCATCCCAGGACTTGAAGTGCATCCTTTCCTGGTGCTCGGGAACCAGGGTCTGACTTTCCGACCTGTCGCCAGCATAAAAATGAGGAGCCCCTTGGAGGCCTCTCAGGGACTGGGGGTGGAGAGACCATTGAACCAACTCTCTCCTCGGGGCATCCTCCTCTTCTTCGCTCAGCCGTGGAGAGTGCCCCTGCTGGGGGGCCCAGGACACACCTTGTCGCGTGGTCCTGGGGCACATCACCATGTCCCCTAAGGCATCCATCCTGAAATGTCTCTCTGGCCAGAAAGTGGGATGGATTTTTTGGCGAGAGTCTCGTTCGTTAATGATGTAGTATCTGGGGGCGCAGGACCCGGGACCACGCGGCACCAAGGCCGAGAGCCCCGGTCCACGAAGAGGGGGGTCGATCTGCTGAAAGTCTCTTCGGAAAAGAGGTTCTGAGCGCACAACTTCAGCGTGCTTCATCCGCATCCCGGGCGAGCAGGACCTGTTCTCGTGCCGGTCACCTGCGCTCGCGCTCCGACCACGCAGACACCTGTAAGACAGGTGGTGAGACCCCTGTGCCCTGGCGCCGGCCGAGCCCCATGCCTTGTGAGCGCAGCGAGCGGGGGCAGCAGCGCCCTCGGCCTGTGCGCCGACCCACGTCCCAAACTGTTAACGCGGGGTCTGCGGATGGACGCGCGGGAGTGTTTGGGGAACGCAGCTACACAGACGTCTTTACTCCTGGGATTCTCAGAGCCCTTCATGGAATGATGTGCACAGTGACTCTCCATGGAGGGGGTAGCACATAGGGGGTTTGCTAATATATTTCAGGAGGGAGCCCCCTTTCGTCCAGAAGCACGTAGTGGGACTAACATTTGTGGAGTGCCTGTTAGGAGTGCTGCCCCTCACCATCTCTGCTAGGCACCTAGCTGTCCGGCTGCCCGGGCCGCCCACCCAAAGGAACGGAGTCCCTCCTCCTTGTCAAGGCCCCACAGGTACACGAAGACAACCCTCCTATAGCAAGATTTCCAGTCCTCTGTTAACCTAGCCATTGTCTTTAAGAAAAAAGCCAAGACCCCAACATACCATAACCCTTGTATTTTATCCGTGTGGCAGTCACTGTGTCACATTCAGATCCGATACAATTTTCTATGTGAGTTCGGGTCAGTGCATCCTTCCAGAAGCCCCACCTCCATGAAGGAGACCCAGGGCTCCACCCATGTTGTATGTGCAAGTAAAGCGGAGACAACTGACCCCATGTAATACAGAGCGATCTTGCCGCTAACTTGGCCAGCCTAGAACTAAAATATAAAAGATCTTGCCAATACTATGGCCACTGTGAAGTTAAAAAATAATAAAAAACAATTATAAAAGGCATTTTCCGCCCTTGGGCTATAGAAATACATACCCTAGGTTGGCAGGAACGTTGGCTTAGAGGTTATCTGGCAGAAGGCCCAGGAGGAAGAATGTCCTGTTGGACACACTTTGTCCCCCCATTTCTTCTCATAGCCACTGGCCCTGGGGCCTTCTGGCAGAATTGGAATCGGATGGTCCTGGCCCCCTGAAACCACTGAGACCCTCAGATCCCTAAGGGCTCCTTATCCTGCACTTTACGGCCCTGGGCCCTCCCTGGCAGGTGTCACGGCCAGGGAGGCGGGTTTCCTGCCGTGCTGCGGGTCAGCTCACCTGTTAACGTGCTGCTCCGGCCTGCATTTGGAGGTGCCAGGAAGAGGTGCGCTGGGGCTGCCGAGGCCTGGCTGGGGACTCGGGGGTGTGCGTTGGACGGCAGTCTCCCCCCTGCCTCTCTTGCTGCTGGATGAGTCCAAATTGACCACAGTGCCATTGCTCTGGGGCGCCACCGAGTGAGCCGAGGACAGCCGGCTGCTGAGGTCACTGTCCTTTGGCAGCCTCATGCTGCTTTCCTCTTGGGTTTGGATTCGGGCTGCAGGAGGAGGGTGGGATGTGAGGGGGCGGGTGACCCATGCAGACTAATGGAGCAGCAAGCGTGCGCTGACTTCCAGCTGCTGGGTCTGCAAACAAGTGTGTGCGCTTGCAGGTACACCCCTCCCTTGGGCAATACCGGGGTCTCTTAGGGGCTCCAAGGGGCAGCTGAGTTTCCCTCGAGCTATCCCTGCTCACTTGCCTCCCTTCCCGCCACACCAGCCTTCTGCTTTCTGTTTTCCTTCTTTCTGCAGGAGGCTCTTTCCTCTTCCCTCAAGGAGCCTGGGTGGGAGCAAGTTTGTCAGGTGCTGCTGGAGGATTGGGATAGAGCAGGTGTGCCCCCTGTGTTGGTGGCTCGGTGTGCCCATCTGGCCTTGCCCTGCGTGCGGGAGGGGGACGGAGGGGCATGCCCTCGTGAGGCTGGACCCCGGGGTGGAGACTCGGGGAGGGGTCTTGCCAGGAAGAAATGGCCACTGAGAAGGACACAAAAGTGAACAAGACAAGGACATTCTTAGGGGTTTTCTCCAGATTTCTGGGTTTCTTTTTCTCCCCTACCTCAAAACTTCCTTCTGCTTTCAGACATGTTTTGGTGTTATTCACAGGCCTGGGTATGACGTAAAAATTGTAAACTTAAGCCAATATTTATAACCCTAGATTTTATTTTATTGTGCCTAGTTAATTGTGAAAACCACAGTTTATCATTGGTGGTATACCATAAACTGCTGTGTTTTTAAATATAGGCACTGACTGAGACACCTGGCATTTCTGTTTTTACTTACCTTCTACCATTTGGGCAACCTTCTTCTTATCTTCAGATCTGGCCTAAAATACAAATGATAAGCATATGTTTGTTTTAGATATAGCAGGAAGAAATAATAATACTAATCTTGGGTGGAGAGTGGGGGGAGATTTATATGTCATACGTCATGTCCCTACACCTGTTGTCACTTGGGGACAGCATACTCGGGACTCAGACCTGTTACTTGAATGAATAATGCTGACACCCCAGAGCTGAAGTTTTACCTAGCAAGTTTTATTTTTAGACCATGTTTAGACTCTGCCAAAACACAAAAGAGAAAGTATAGATCGACAACATGGGAAATGTATGTTTCCCCAAAAATGCCCTTTGCAGCTCCAAATTCATTTCTTATTTGATTGCTTCTGGAACTGTTTCTTTACATGAATTGATACTCATGGAGTTATGCTTTCAAAAACTGAAAAAGGCAGATATTTCTTGCACAGAGTTCTGGGACTGGGGTGAGGCAAGGGACACACCCACTCCCAGCTTTGTGGGGCAGGGTCACCATGAGCAAGGTGCCTCCCTTGCCTCCCCCTGTCCTGGCCTGGTGTGGGGTGGCGGGGCGGGGGTGGGGCGCGGTGTGCAGAGACTGGACCTGCTGGTCTCCCTCTGACCGTTCTGAGAGCGAAGTCCCAGATGGTAGAGAGGATAATGATGACCAGAGTCTAAAAGTCACGAAAAAGTTGTGTCTTTGGGTCCAAGCAGAGTGGGTGGGCTCAGATGTCCAGTTGACACATGCTGGGGCAGCCACGAGAGGGCGCCAAAGTGCTCAGGGCATCAGCAAGGCCCCTGGGAGAGGAAAAGCAGGAGTCTGTTAGTTCCTGGGCAGATGGGACCTGTCCCTGCGTGTTCTTAGAAATAACTCTGCAGAGCCTGGGGGAGGCGTGGCCTTACGCCCCCGGGGTGGCCAAGACTCATCGTGATTTGGAAACAGGACCTCACCCGTATTCCCTTGCTGGCCAGACCTGCCGTGTGGCTGACACACAGGACAAGGCAAAGATGATCCGATACTTGCATTTTGGATCTGCATTCGGAGCTGCTGGTTGCTGAGCTTCAAGGATCTTGCGATGCTCTGAAGGTAATAGATGAGCATGCTGGAACAGAGCATGGGCCATGAGTGAGCCCCACCCTGGGTCTGGGCTCAGGGCACCTTCCCTGCCAGGCTGGTGGGCAGGAACCAGAGGTCCCTAGGTTCCGTGTGGGGGAACCACCCCACCCCCACCCTCAAGGAGGAAGGTGTGAGTGAGGGCTCGAGCCGGCCAGCATCAGGAGGGTGCTGCTTTCCTTCTTCCTCTTGGTTTTCCCAGCGACCTCCCCTGACCTGGACTTCTGCAGGGTCATAAGGATAAGGAAGGGGTGGCGACGGGAGGGACGTTTTACAGTGCATCATGCTATGAGTGCTGGACCCACGCGCTGCTATGTTTCCTCTAAGTCAAAAACAAGCAGAAGCTACCCAGCTGCTTTGTAAAACCCCTTTCTGAGATTATTTCAACTTCTGTCCAATGGGACCATGGTAATGACGTGCAGCCCCATTGTCATGGCCCCAGCGATTGCCCAAACGTGGCTGAGGAATCAGGACCCCCGGACTTCCCCGGCTCCTGTGTGATTCAGTCCCTGCCCGGATCATCAGGCTCTGTACGTGACTTGGCAATGAAGTCATTGATTTTCCATAATTATTGGAAAGCAGTGCTCCTTTGTTGGCCAAGCTGGCTGGGAGGTCGTGCGCGGTACTCACAAAAGCAGGAGCACGGCCGGCAGGATAACCACTGGGCTGCTGACGTAGCCCACCATGGAGCCAAACCATGCGGGGAAGTCCTTCTCGATCGTTTCTGACACGATATCATACATTTTCTCCTGTCCGCTGCGAGAAAAGACATAACTCCAGATTGGATCGCTCTGAGCAGAAGGATGCAGCAAATCCATCAAGAAACAGCTATAGAGCTAGAGGTCCAGTCCTCAAAGTCAGTTACAGAGGTAGGGCAAGCACCCCGATGTGAAAGATACGTAACACTCCTAAGAAGATTTTATAGGAACTAATTGATTCATATTAGATTTGAACGGGGAGTCAGTGATCACAGTGTGTGTGTGTTTAATAATGTATACAAACCTAGCCTCTAAATGTCGTATATAGTTTCGAAACTGACCTAAAGCAAATGCTAGGTAGAGACGTCTAGAAATCGCTACCTTGATGCGGATAGATAAATAACGTAGAATCAGAAGTGACGTGGGTTATCTGACCGGATGGATTTCTCTGTAGCACGGGAGCTATGCCCCTGCCCGTGTCGTTTTAGCTGAGCTGTATCTTTTCCAGATGAGCACAGAGGTGAGCCTCTCTGAGGGCAGCCTGCTGTCAAGGAAAGAGCCCTGGTCTTGGATTCACCAGCTGTGGGTTCGAGCTCTTTCTCTGCTGCTGACCTGTTCTATCAGTCAGGAAGGGAATTCGTTTGCATGCAGGGGCCCTTCCCCTAGAGCCGTTTGTCGCCCCACGCAGAGCAGGCAGAACCAAATAACTTACCTGAACGGCCCGCAATTTAGAGACGGCTTGTACCGAACAATAGCAAAAATCGTTGGCAGCATGCACAGGAAGAGCATGAACAGGAGCATCGCTAGGTAGAAGTTGTTGGATCTGCAAAGAAACCGCGTGCCACGTGCTGAGTTCCTTCTGTGGCCGGCTGCCGATGATGCATACGCCAGAGAACCAACACCAAAACCATACCTCTGACTCGTTACGAACAGAAAAGTCTTCCTCCCGCTGTTACCTAGGAAAGGGCCTCTCATAGGGTTGCTGGCGGCTTAGCAAACCAGAAATGGGTGCCCAAAGGGACTTCATAGATGGTCCAGCCCTGCCTGTTCATCTACTAAACAATTGCTGAGTACCTGTCCACCTCAAACCAAGAGAGTGTCAAACCCTTGGTCATCCCCATATAAGCTTGACTCATTGAAAAATCTTAGAACCTTTCCTCCATCCACCTGGGTCCCTACCTGATGGTACCCCCTCCTGTTCCCAGCCTTGAACTTGTCTCCTATGTCTGAGGATGATTAGGCTCCTCTCTCACTTGGATGTGGTTTTTGCCCAACCTCTTATCCTCTCTGTTCCTGGCTGCTCAGGGTGATTGTTCTGCCTGATTAAGCCCTGGGCCCTGAGCTCTACGCTGGTATCAGGGAACTTGGCTGCCCAGGTGTCCCCAAGGATGGCTCCGATCTGTTGGGTGTGCAAGGCCCTGCACACAGCTCTGGAAAGAGGATGAGCGGTCAATCTAGAGATGGTCAGCTAGCGCTCTTTGTCTCTGTGTGTCTCTCTCTCTCTTTAGTGAAATAGACTGGACTAGAAGAGAATAGAAAATATCAGAGCACATACAAGGTAGTAAGCAGGTGAACGTTAATTGTTAATTTGTGAAACTTTCTCTATGTCCTATATATATGTATATATATGAATGAATATAATGAATATGCACACATACTATATATAGTGGGTATGCATATATTTATATTCATTTATATATGTGTGTATGCATGCACATATAAAATATATAAAAACATATGCATATACATATGTATAAATGTATGCCTGTACTCGCATCCTGGTCACCTGATAAAATATAAATACATTGTCATGTAAGCAGTTCATGGTCAAAAGTTTGAAAGCCACTGATACAAACCCACAGAAATAACTATTATGTCAAAATAAAACAACAGGGCTCTGATCAATGTGTTCAAAGTGTGTTATGAATTCACCAAAATGGCTAAAATGAAAACACAAGTGCCCTGCGAGCCGACCGCAGCACTCCGAGTGTATCCCCAACAGACGCCGAGGAGCCTGTTCAAGGCAACATTACCCTTTCCAGCCAACAGCTGGGAGCAACCCATGTGCCTACCAACAGGAGTGTGGATAAAGACACTGGGGTGTTTCCTCCATGAGCTGAGTCTCCCCAGCACAATACTGAGGGAGGGAAGCCTGAGACAAAAGAGCCCAGAGTGCGTGCACCTCCATTTAAGTAAAGGGAAGAACTGGGGACCGTTAATGCCCTCAAAAGTTGGTAGCAAGTGGAATCGAGTACAAAGGGGGGGGCTCTGGGTGTTATTCTTGTTCCGTGTCCTGATCTGGGTGCTGGTTACATGTGTTCAGTTTGTGAACGTCCATCAAAATGGACATTTATGCCTTGTGCATTTTCTAAATGGTTATTAAACCAGTAAAAAGTTAAAAAAAAAAAGGGGGGGTAATGATTCGATCCGAGGGCAGGGCATTGGAAGTGGCTTCAGGGAGGAGATAAAATGGGGGGACAGACAAGAGCTTGAGAGGCAGGCCGCTGGGAGAGCCCCGTGCTGGAGGTCGCCCCGCGGGTGAAGAGGGTGCGGACGGCCTACGTTCTGTGTGGGGCAGACTCGCTTCTCACTGACCTGGAGGCTCGGAACACTTGCTGGTGAGGCACGTTGCAGGTCAGCACGGCCCAGCTCCTCAGGTACATGAGCCCGATCAGTTTGAGGACGTTGAACGCGGGGAGGCATGGGGAGAAGAAAGCCCCCATCCTGGAGCCGTGGAGGAAGGCTGGTTAGCGTCCGGCCTCCTCCCGCGCATCGCGGGTCTGAGACTTTGGGGTTTCTACCCTATGCCTGAGGACCTAGAGAAGCCGCAGAGAGGTCTGCGGGCCCAGCCCTCCAGCCGGGGTCCCCTTGTAGAGCATCCCCGTGCACCTGCGTACCCTGAGCTCATCTCTCCCTCTACTCTTGGCGAGGGGTGACTACGGCTGACCCCACTGTCTGAAAGTTTGCGTTACGCCACTCTGCTTTTATGACAGACTGACCTTCGTACCTGTTTTCGCTAATAGAAAGAAATCCGAAGAGGATCTTTGCTTTTTTTGCTTTTACAAAACGGTACGGTAGTCCCCCCTTCTCTACAGGGGTTCATTCCAAGACCCCGGGTGGGTGCCCAGAACAGCAGACAGAGCTGAACCCTATAGAGACTGTTTTTCCCTGTACATAGTACATACCTATGATAAAGTTGAGCGTATAAATTAGGCGCCGTGGGAGATTAACAACAACTCACAATAAAATAGGACAATGATGACGATATACTGTAATAAAAGGTATACGAATGTGGCTTCTCCCTCTCAAAGTATCTTATGGATCATACTCAGCTTTCCTCTTGTGATGATGTGAGATTAATGTAGTTATCAAAGTGCCTGATATCTAGCAAATATTAAATACATGTTATGCATTACTTTAATACTGTATTTGTGAAAATTTTGCAAAATGGAGTGGACCCTGAGGATATAGAATTTGATTGAAGAAATATTAGTTGATGCCTCTCTATTCCCCACATTTTGCTGAATGACTGTGAAGAGAAGTTGTGTTTTCCAAATGTACGGAGAGAAGTATGGAAACTTCTTTTTCTTTGCTTGCTTGTATTTTAACAAACAGCACTGCATACGGTCCCTCTGGGGCTGGAGGGGTGACTCAGGGAGCTCCCTGCCGTGCGCACACACACACACCCCCACGGGCACGTATGTGTGGATCCCATGGCCCCCTTTGGGTATTCAGCATCTTTAGAAACAGGATTGCCTTGGCCAGGAGTTGCCTGCACGAGCAGATTGCCCATTGCGGGCCTCATGCTGGGATGGGTCTGTTGGTCTGGAGGATGGTTTGGTGTCTCGGTGAAAATATAGAGGCGCATGGGACGGACAGTGGGGGGCTGAAGGCAGGCCTGGTCCCGGCTGTGACATGTCACTTCTGGGTCTCCTGCTGGGGACTCAGCAGCCTCTCCTCCCAGCTTAGACCCTCCCCAGCAGCTTATTCGAATGATTCTTGTGCAGATTTTTTTTTTTTTGGCAATGACCAATAGTGGTCTAAATGCAGACTATGTCCTTCATCGTTCCTTTCCGCAAATGCTGGGAAAGCCATTACTAAAATCATTATGCCAGCAAAATGGTTTCATTAGGAACAGTTTATGTCCTTCCTGATTCTTATGGCTGTTTATTACAGGCATGTCCCATCCAGACCAAGTAAATCAAAATCTTAGCCCAGAAGAGATGCAAGCAGAGGTAAGAAGAAGCTTTGGTACCTACCAGATCATTCCTTGGTTGTAGACTAAATGTAACACGTTCTCCGCTATTTTGAATTCCCCGTATTCAGGCTACAAGAGAAAATGAACTTTTGCATCAAAAAAAGCCTCCACGGTTCTTTGCACAAACCAGGTCATGATAGTCACATGCAGAGGATCCTTTGCTCCCACGGACAGGGAGAGATCTCCCTAGCAAACAGTGTGAGAACGAGAAGGAGACTCAGCTCTGTGCACCCTCCCCTGCCCCCTCCTATGTTTCAGCCACGTCAGCAAAGGGGGAATCTAGCCATCGGAAGATCCCCAGGGGACTCCGCATCTTACTTACAAACTTGCTTTCCAGGTCCCAACACCAGTAGTCACTTAAGTACCGGACGAAAAGTCCTCGGAAGAAGTCTATGAGCAGGATGCTGGCCACAGTGAAGAGCATGTCGATGATGGAAAGCTTCAGCATCTCCTGGAACACAAAGCGTCCCTAGTGCTGCCACGTCCTGCTCGCCACCATCCACCTCTTCCTGCAGGGCCCCCTCGTCTGCCAATTCCACGGGCCCCCCCGCCGCATCTTCCTGTCTGGCACATCACAGGGGCTCAATACATATTTGTTAATTTGAAGTTGAATTTCGATGTCTGAGGCCAACTTTTCGGGAAACCAGGATAGAGCCCGAGCCACGAGAGACCACTTGGGGTCGGTGGTTCAAGTTCAGGGGATAGTACCTCGGGCTGAGAGTCTCTGCACAAGATCCCGTGTAGAAGGCAGAAGGCAGAGCCGTTCAGAACACAGGGTCTGGAGCAGATGCCTGGGTTCAGACCTTCCTTCTGCTCCTACTGTCTGTGTCCTTGGGCAACTTACTTCAACTCTTGAGCCTCGGTTTCCCCATTTATGCCTATAAGGAGGATACTAGGATTCTCATGAGGACTAAGCCCTTAAAACAGGGCCGGCAGGGGCGCCGGGGTGGCTCAGTCAGTTGAGCATCTGACTCCTGATTTCGGCTCAGGTCTTGATCTCATGGTCCCAGGATCGAGCCCCACATCGAGCTCCACACTCAGCACAGAGTCGGCTTGGGATTCTCCCTCTCACTCTGCCTCTGTCCCCACTTGTGTTCTCTCTCTCTCTCTCTCCCTCCCCCAAAATAAATAAATCTTAAAAAAACAAAAAACCAGGGCCAGCACATAGTTCACACTGCGTGAGTCCATGTGCTGATTGTTACTCTTGATTTGAGGAAATCATAAACCCTCACTGAATCTTGCTTTCCTTTTCTACAAAACAGAGATGATGGATGACACTCCAGAAGTAAGTGATGTGATGATGGGTGTGGAGGAGGGGCTTTATAAGGCAGAAAGGGAGCCACCTGCCCGACATATGTCTCCCAGCACTGGTCTTGCGGACGCTGGGTGTAGACGGTGGTCTTGTTGGCCTCCGAGAGGGGCAAGGTGTAAGCTGGAACGCTGGTCTCTTCTGGGGCCCACGTGCTGTTTCTCGGGAGCCCTGTCCCCGGCCCAGGTGTGGACCATTTCTCTTCTTCAGGGGCCGTCCTGGTGGCAAAGAAGATGGTAGAATCTATCCAGTGGCTTGTGTTATTTTTGGTAGCAGCTTCCTGTGGAGGGAGGGAAGAAGGAAAAAAAGATCATCCACATATTTGTAAATAAGCATCACGGACCCCAACCAAGGATATCGTTGCATCGTTTGGGAATAATCTCTCTCTCCCTTTCTCTCTTTCTCCCTGTATCCCTGTCTCTGTCTCCATCTGTCTCGCCTCTCTTCCAGGCTCTGGCTTGGTGGATGGCCACTTCGCCGCTGGCCCTGACAGTGAACACAGGGTCGGAACGGACAGTATTTATTGGTCCTTAGTGAGTGTCGGAGACCATCCAAGATTAACACCTGTGTATCTTCTCACCCTTAGAAGTGCGTCAGTCAGACTCATCACCCCTCGTTACAACTGAGGAGCTTGAAGCTCAGCCCGGCTCAAGGGGAACACTCCAGGTGGGTCTGCTGGCAAGTGGCGGGTAAGGACCCTGTCTATGTGACACCAAAACTGCTAGTCTCCAAGGCCGCTTCTGCCCTGTGAGCCTTTGGAATGTGACGCTCTGGGAAACCTCCTGCTCCTCCCTACCTGCCCCTCCCCGCCGGTGGGATGCCCTCACAGGTGGGGCAGCTTTACTGTGGGCTGCAAAACTACCGTAGGATGGGAGCAGAAACCCCTGCGGGGTGGGGTGGGGACCCACTCTGCACTGTTCCCCACGAGCACTCATTTTCTCCCAATTTGCTAAATGACTCCGCAGCCTGCCTCCCTTCCTGGGATCACTAGTGATCGCTGCGGATAGCTTATCCTGACGGAGCTCCCGGAAATGGGGTGGCGCCGTCACAGAGAGCTGGACTCAGAAGACCCGGGTTCTCCTCCCAGCAGGGTCACTCACTCGCCCCAAACCCCGGCCTTGGTTTCTTTACCTTGGAAGTGGGGCTAATTCTCTTCTTTTTACCTCGAGATGACCACAGCTGAGTTGAGTTTTGAACGTGGTGTACGGAGTGCAAGTATCAGCGGTGATGATGTCCACAGGGATGGTCCTGATGAGTATGTGTTCATGGGCACGTGCGTGTGTGCACGTGTGTATGTGCGTGCGCACGTGTGTGCATGCGTGTGCATGTGTGCACACGTGTGTGCATGCGTGCACACGTGTATTGCGTGCGCACGTGTGTACGTGTGCACGAGTGCACTGTGTGCGCGTGTGCATGTGTGCGTGTGCGTGTGTGCGTGTGTACACGTGTGTGCATGTGCATGTGTGCATGTCTGTGCGTGTGCACGTGTGTGTGCATGTGCATATGTGTGCGCGTGGGCGGCTGCAGGGCGGGGGAGTGGGCCTCCACCCGGGACAGGCGCTCACCTCGGTGCTCATGCTGTTGACTTTGTCCAGGAGCGCGATGATCAGGCTGTAAAGGTTCCCCAGGTACAGCACAAGGACCCTGAAAGCACAAGCCCCCTCGAGAGACAAGACCGCGCACGAGAGCCCATGGGCCAGACGTGCCACCAGCCAGGAGGGACTCTCATGGTCTTGCTAAGCCAGTGGCCGCCACACTTGGTTTCCTTCAGAATCATGGGGAGGGGGGGGCATTTAAAAAATACAGAATTCCAGAACTCATCCTGCTATAGTCGGGCCAGATGGGGTCTGGGGACCCCTTTCTAGGCTTCCCTGGTAAGCCCACTGCGGCCCATGCTCGGCTCGTGTTGCAGAAAGAGTGTGAGCTGAGGAAGCAGGGCTCTGAAGTGTCGTGAGTTCTGGCGTCTAACGAGGCTTTCCAGGCAGACTCTCACAACTCTGTGAGGCGCACGTGATTATAACCCCTGCTTAAGGACAAGTAGATTGAAACATGGAGGGGAGGGGCAGGCGAGCTGCTCGGGTTCGAACAGCTTGCAAAAGGCAGAACACAATTTCGGGATCTCGGGGTCTGCTTGTGAAATGTAGGCTGAGCGGTCAGCGGCTCTGGGGGGCTGCAGGCAGCTGTGAGCAGGTGGGATCCTCTGGCCAGCAATCGGAGACTTGCTGCCACCCTCCTCGGAGCTGGAAGGCTTCGGAAGCATCATGGAATTTCCCAGGACATAGCCTTGCGTCTTATCAGAAACGCGTCTGGGACAGCGAGATGGGAAAGGACAGTGGCAGGTTCACCAACACCCCCCACAGACACTGATTTGCATTTAGGGGGTCAGGAAACCAATAGAGGTGGGTGAAAAAGAGAGAGCAGCTTTATCCTGAGGACAAGACTCCAAGTTGAAGCTTTGCGTGGCCCCCTGTCATTCCACAGGGGCAGGGCCGACCAACACCTGCGTGGGAGCGAGCTGAGGGCCTCGGGGGCATCGCTGTGGCCGGCCCTGGCTCTCCCCGTGACTCCCTGCAGACCGAGCGGGGCCTGTCCCTCTCTGCATTCAGGGTCCCTAGCACAGGGCCAGACCCTCGGTGTGCGCGCAGAAATGCCGCCTGATGAAGAGCGGGAGGATTTGCTCCCTCTTTCCTGCTCTGGTGCTCACTGCGTCTTGGACAGAAGGTGACACGGGTGGCTGGTGAACTAAATGGGACTTAATGGAACTAGAATAGTATGTTTTGCTCTTATTAGCAGAATTAGCCCTCATTCGTCTGGGGTGCGTCTCTTGAAGCCTCTGTTTCTCTAGTTTTAAATGTGAATAACGAGACCGATCTGTATAATAGGATTGCTGTTAGAACAAATGCAATAATAGAATTGATCCTCCCAGTGTGTGCTGGTGAGGAAGGAGCTGAGGAAGACGCTTCTCCATCAGGTCAAGATCGGCGCTGAGCAGAGTAGGAAGACCCAGGTTCCAGCCAAGGGCTGATGAGGATCTCGAGAATCTCAGCCCCGAGCCACCCAGGGCGGGGAGGTTTCCACAGACCCCTGGCTCTTTCTAGTCCTGTTTTCCTACCTTTGAAATGACAGTTGGATTTCAGGGAATGGCAAACGACAGCCTTCAGGCCACATCCTAGCCTTACCTACTTTTGTAAATAAAGTTTTAAGGGACATGGCCACACCCCTTCATTGACAAATTGCCCCTGGCCACTTTCATGCTAACCCAGCCCTCCAGCACCACCCGCTGTCCTGTTCCTCCCCCCCCCCCTTCTGGCACCATCCTGTCCACTCCTCTTTCCCCACCCCCCTTCTCTCCTCCTCCCCCCACCCCCCGCCTTTCTCCCCTGCGGCATCCCGCTTTCCTGGAGCATCCTGCTTTCCTTGAGATGCATCCAGAGGGGAAGCTCCATGCTAGGTTGGGGGGGGGCAGCAAAGCAAGCCTGGCTCTTGAGGGACGTGGGTTCCCAGCGTGGCGGGCACACAAGGGCCCCACCATGTGGCAGTTCCCACAGGGCTGTCGTACCTTGCTAGCTGGAAGCGCAGTGTGGTTCGTGGGTGGTACATCTCCAGGGCGGCGATGAGATCGAAGGCTGATGGCGCCAGCATGGTGACCAGGGAGACCACGACGCTCACCTGCCGAGAGAGTGCATGCCAGCCGTGAGTCCCGGGGTCCCCGGCCCAGCCCCACCTACCTCACACCGGCCTCCTGGTCTACCATTCGGTCAGCGGGCACTCCGAGGGCTGTGCGGTTCCTACACAGAAAACCGCCCCCAAATCCCTGCCAGTTAGCTGTTTCCCAGAGGCCACCGCCACTTTGTCGTGGGTTTATTCCTGTTAGGCGCTGTCCTTAATCCGAGATGCTCACACTTGCCGCTAGGGATTCACGAGCATTTCGGCCACATTTCCCAACTGCCCTGCCGTTCTGCTTACCTTGGGTGGCAGACGGAGGTGACCCCAACTATTACAAATAGGAAAGGGGGGTGGGCTGACAGGTAATGGAATATTCTTTCTGTGTGTGGAAGAGAATTATCTAGAGGATTATGCCTGGCTATTGTTTGTCTGCACTTCGGGCAACCAAAGAGGACATTTTGTTGGTAACGGGGAGGTGAGACCTAAAGAAAGATGTAATTTCTTAATAAGCCCTTAAAAATGTGATCTATCTGCAAACACACAAGCACATAATTACATAACCCACTTAACTGGCATGAAATAGAAGGAGGTCTGAAAAGAGGACCTAACGTAGTCTCAGATTCTGAACAATTGTACTGAACGTTGAGGATAAACTCTAAGCATCATGTCACCTACACGCTTTGCTTTACAGATCCCATGGATGATGCTCTTTTCCACCACAGTGGTCGGAGAGATGGCTTCCGTGCTTCGTCTGCCTTTCCAGTCTTTGCAGGAAAAGCGAACGCAGTAGTCTTATTGCAAATATTAAGAATTATAAGACTGTTCATAACTCTCCTTTTGGCCATTTCCCGTCATGGGGTATTCACATACAAGAAGGGAAGAGATCTTTTAGCAAACAAACATGGTTTGGGAAACATTGTTTGTAATTTAAAAACAGAAACGACCCAAGTGTTCAAGAGCTGGCCCGCGGTCAACTGTGACACGTGCCACGGAAACCATTCGGGCATGGTAGCCACTCCGCGGGGAAGTCCATTTCTGGAAACGCACCATGTGAGAACAGCCGAGCACATTCGGCAAGACCCAAAGGTAATCAATGGGATGAACGCTTGAAGGCCACGTTGAATGAGAACCATTCCCGATCGAGGCCAATAAAACCATTCAGCCAGGTCTTGGGGTCGCCACTCTGGCTCAAAGCCCTCGCAGTTCGTGCTGTAGGACAAGAGGACCAAGTTCTTCCAGGGAGACTTTTCTAGCTAGCCTACCTAAGGCACAACATGGAAAAAGAGGGCAGGCTGCTCTTGCATTCCTTGGGGAGGGCGCACACGGGTCGCACGGTGGGTACCTCGTTCTTTTCCCAGAGCGTCAGCTCCTTCTTGGACTGCTCCAGCTTCTGGGACCGGTCCACCACGAAATAGATGAGGTAGATGCTCCCCGCGAGCGAGAGAAGCACCAGGATGTTGGCAACAACCCTCAGGCAGATGGTCACCACCCTGTGGGTAGAGACAGCTTGAGGACGGGTCCGCTGGGCTGCACTCCGGACGCCGAGATGCTCAGACACCAGGTAACGACGGGATCCACCTACTGTCGCGTGAATCCTTGGCCCTGAAGAGTCAGTGCTCTTCCCTACCTTCCCTCCACCTGGGTCCAAATTCCTCATTTCCTAAGGGATCCACAGTGACTTACCAATCTGACCAACTACCATCGGTAGGACTTTAAACCAACGTCACGAATCTGACCCTGTACATAGATTTACGCAGTGGGTGACGCCCGGCGCGTACGAACGCGGCATAGCTATTGTCTAGATGAGCAAGCACATAAAGAGCAGCCGAATGCCATGAGATGGAACGGGGGCTTGCCCTGTCCTTCCTAATGCTGGGGACAACTCACAGACTCCAACTGGCTGACTTTTAGGGCATCTGCTTCTGACTTTGGGGCCCGTCTCAGCCTGGGTTTCCCTGCAGCCTCAGGCAATGGCCGGTTTGCAAGTACTTTATTTGAGACAAGATCCCAGAAGGTCTCGGCGCGAGGGTGTATGGTGGACCCGGCCACAGATGGAGGCCACTGCAGGGCCTTCCGAGGGGCTGATGAGCCTCTTCTCAGAACGGTCCTCCCACAGAAAAGCAGGGAAGCTTAGTCATCGCTCCTGTCCCTACTGGTCAAGGGTGGCTCCCTGAGCACCAATCCCCAGCATTGCCCCCAGCTTCTCAGATTCCCGTGCATGCACACTGATGGGGGCTTGGTGGGTGCCTTGGGGCAACAGGTACCGGCCAGGGGGAGGGGCCTGTGCGTGGCCCCGCCCAGCAGCAGGCGCTGGAAGAAGCGTGGCCGGGAGGATCTGAAGGATACGGGAGAGGTGTACCAGCCTATCTGTAAAGCCCAATTCCCCATCCAGCCCTCTGGATGACTTTGGGGTGGTCATGACACCTCCCTTTGCATGAGTCTTGGCCCTTCATCTTGACTCCTTGGAGACATCACCTTGGAAGGCTTGTCAACAACTGGATGATACCTGTGTCTTAGGACCTCTAGGATCTGTTTGCTTAATTTAGAAAACTAGAAATTGGCCCCCAAAATACCTCTTTGATCATCTAAGTGAAAGAAGTCAGTTAACTTCAGAACTCTCACCCTGTCGCCCGATCGAAGGAGGGAGAAACCGCTTCTAAATACTGCTAACGAGCCATTATAGGCTTCCCATGCATCACCTTACTAGAAGGATGGATTTTAAGGAGAAGGAAGAGCTGCCTGACAACGTGTGAAAATAAGATAGAGATGGGCTGGTAAGTTTTGTACCGAATTAAAATAGCTTATCAATGCATGAAGTGTGGGGAGGGTCCATACATACAGGTTTTTGCTTTTCTTCTTTTCCTGTTCTTCCAGGATAGCCTCCTTTAAGAAAAGACACATCCGAATTAAAAGCTTAGCCTTGCCACTAATCATAAATCTTTAGAAATATTTCATGGTAAGAAATGACTTATTTTTAATTGAGATTTTATTGACATCAATGCTTTGTATAATAATAAGTAAATGGAAAAGAAATCGGAGCTTGGGCAGAGGAGGCAGAAGGGCACATCATTTGCATAAGTGAAAGGATCTAGATGGTTTTTTCCCCCCGAAGGGGCAGCATTTAGCGGTCTGCGCTGCTCAGTAGACCCAAGTCCCCGAGTACGTTTGATGACATCATCCTCTGAGTTAACGGCAAAGCTCACATCCCCAGTGTGTTATGCATATATTCGCCCACCACTTACCTGCAGTACGGTCGCAATCCAATATGAAAAGTACCAAAAACACACCAATTGAAATTTTAGGGGGACGAAATGAAAAAATTAAAAGGAGGAGTTTTTCGGTGTCTCTTCCTGCGTTCCACGGGACTGGTGGTGCGCAGTGGTGCATGCTGGCCGTCCCGCGGAGCTGCCCCCTGCGAGCACCCGGAGGAGGACCGCCGGCACCCACAGCAGCCCGGCGGCTCCGCGGTGAAGGCCACGGTTGTGGCGGCAGGAGCCCTGACCTCCCCCGGCCCCGCCATGTCACCCACTCACCCTGATGCTGTTCACGATGGCAGCAGTTTTGCTCTCGGCGGCCTCTGGGTTGCCGATGAGGTAATCCCAGGCACAGAAGACCCGCCAGCAGAAGGTGTAGTTCTCGTTGGGGACACTGGCCAGGCTGTTGTGGGAGTTCTTAGCCATCCTGCAAGAGAGGGGCCAGGACCGGGCGCGTGAGAGCAGGGTCAGGCTGGGTGCTGTCTTCCCAGGACTGCTGCCCGTCCACACAGGGCCCTGGTGTGAATGAGAATGAGCAGCCCCATCCAGGGGCTGGCTTCAGCCCCCCTCGTGGGGGAAGGGCACTGGCCGGTTGTGGGGTGAGCCCGTTTGACAAGCGGCCTCTCCACCGTGGTGGCCAGGAGGTCACTGAGGGGTGTGCGCCCGGCGGGCCAGCCCGTCCCATCTCTGTGGGGTGTGATTGTGAAATCAAACTCTCCTTAGAGCTGAATCAGCCTTCCTGGAGGCCCTGCCCATGGAGGGGCAGCGACCCCACCTCAAGGAGCCAGTCGGGTCCCTCCAGCCCACAGTGCTCCTTAGATGCATCTGAAGGCAGGACTCTGCATCCCTCCTTTGTCCTTCAGACTGTTTCTCCGGTTATCCTCTCCCTCCATAGTTCTTTGTCCTGAGTTTGCCTCCATCTTTCTCTTAACCTGTAACATCTAGCAAAGGGCCTGTCTTGCAGGTGGGGTCTTGAGGCCCCCCAGAAGCTAAGTGGGAAAGCTTTTTATGAACCAAAGGCCCCCAGGGCACCATGCACCTCCTCAGGTTTTTATTGTTTGATGGTGATGATGATGCTAATAATTGTTTTTTACCCCAAGCACTTGTATCTGCACTGGGCTAAGATGCCCCACGGGGCAGGGGACAAGACACACGGGGACACACAAGGCAGACAGAAGTAGGAGGTGAGCCAGGCCGGGAGGGGCCCCGCTCTCCCTGGCCTCAGAGCCTGCCCATCCGTGCGCTTTAGCGAGCTTCAATATAGAAGCACGGAACGTGAACGCTGGCAGGGGCCCGGGCCATCTTCTGAACCAACCTGCCCATTTTATGAATGAGGCCCAGAGAGGGGACGGGAGTTGCCCTAGGTCTCAGGGTGGGGATGGTGCAGGACTCCGGACCCCCAGCCACTTTGTTTTCCTTCCACTGTGCCTCCTCTCAGTGAGGACCCGGGTGTGCGAACCGCCTCATGACACGGATGAGCCTGGCCCTTGCAGGATTTGTAGCTAGATCACTGGCAAACGTACAGCCGAAGGACGCTCTTTGCTTTCTCTAACCTCTGGTCACTTAGACCATGTTGCTCCTGTCTCTGTGAGTGCAGTTACTAAATTGTCTGAAATTACATTAGTGCTAAGCCTACGTGATTCTTGTCTCTCCAGACCCACCCCGGAACCTGGCACAAAGCAGTCAACGTCGAATAAGTGGTGGTTAAAATGAGCATATCTCTTTTAGCCTTGGTCTCCTTATCTGCAAAATGGGTACAGTTATGCCTGAAGGGTACAAGTTATTGACCAGATCGAGGTCATTCGTATCATTCCTGGCATATGGAGAGAAACTGAGTAGCCATACTTTTTCAAGAGGATGATGAAGCTGTAAGCAAACACGGCCATCCCCACCAGGAAATATGCCAAGGGCAGCCGGTAGCCAGCTCTCCCGATCCTTCGCTCCCTGCCGTAATAGCCATAGAAGAGCACTGAGTACTGCAGATAACCCTGCCAAGAGAGCACTCAGCATCATTTCCCACCCCAGGTTCCGGAGCTCCCGCCCGGTCTGCCCTCCCTCGAGACAGGAGCGGGGCCAAGCCTCAACCTCACCCCCAGGGACCAGACGGTGTCCAGGTCTTGAGCAGACACCACGTGCTCCTTGGGGATGGTCTTGCTGGCCGTGCTTCCGAAGGGCTGGCCTGCAATGAGCTGGTAGAGAAAACAGGATGTCCCGTGATCCTCTGGGGCGGGGGAGGGGACCAGAGGAAAAGGGGTGGCCCATCCCCAGATCCCCACGGCCTGGGAAGGCTCTGCATGTACAAGATCTCTAGCAGCTGCCTTTCTGCTTGATTCTCGCTGAGGGAACAGTCATCCTGCATATATTAGGACACTTAGGGATGATATGACAGTCAAACCTCAGTATCCGTGAATATCCATAAATAAAATTTGATTTCATGAGTTTGTGTATCACCTTTCACACTGTGTGGGGGACGGGAGGGGTGTGACCGAAAGCCTCAACTATCTACTACCCGGCCCTTCACGGAAGAGGCTGGTTGTGTCCTGCTTGAACGCACGGATCATCCTTCCCACGAGGGTATGGAGGGCGGCCGCTTTATGAGACACGCTCACGTCTCCCGTTTTGAACGAATGGCCCTTCTTACTTCCCTAGACTAGTTCTTACCTCTGGAATGACAATAAAAGCCCCCGTCATTATTGTGAGCACAATGTTAATTCCAAACAGCCATCTCAGGAATATGAAGTAGGAGGCCACACCAGATCCAAAATGACCTAAGAGAAAGGCCGGACAATAAGACCGTGAAAAACAGTATCAGCAGGATGAACAGTACACAATCCTCACAGTGCGAAGTTCTCTGTAGAGCAACCCTGCAACTTTTTGGCTATCAGGACAAAGACGAAGGATGCCATGATTGTACCAATCGGAGTGTTCCCCCAAAACAG
The DNA here is from genome assembly GCF_964656455.1 of Halichoerus grypus. Taxonomy (NCBI): domain Eukaryota; kingdom Metazoa; phylum Chordata; class Mammalia; order Carnivora; family Phocidae; genus Halichoerus; species Halichoerus grypus. Next base: position 2,416,248 of record NC_135719.1, read on the forward strand.
TCATTTACCGGGGTCAAGATGCTCATTAGTATTTCCACTTATAAGCACAGAAAAAAGAAACCCTAATTTAATAATTTCCGTAACGACATATTCACCTAAAATATTTATCAAATTATATTTCACGTATGCTCAGAAGAATCAGCATCTTTTGAGAATTGGATATATATCTTTTTAATTTTGTATAGTTTTGAGAATTCCAAGGATTTTTCTTGGAATTATTTTGTCTTAATTTCAAGATACATCTCAATTTGCTAGGTGTTAACATTAGGGGAAACTGGGTGAAGGAATTATAGGAACTTTACAACTTTTCTATATAGCTAAACTTTTCTATATATTTTATTCTAAAACAAAAAGTGTATTCAAAACCAAATTTCTACTAAGAAACTAAGGGAGCATAGAAAGTAGATGAGGATGTGGGTGATTTGGGCCATCCTTAAAAAAAAAATCTCTTGAATTTTTACTTCACATTTAGTTTATGTTTATCATAATAAATAGGCAAACAAAGCATCACAAAGAAAACAAAAACATTACCTATTCTGAGCTCACTAAATTAAAATCACTACTAGAATGAGTTTCTAGTAAACTTTTAGTGTGGCCCCCCATTCTTATTCTATAGGTATAGATTTTTTTGTATAAAATTGGCATCTCTCTACAACATGCATCTAGAGTTATTGATGTATCATAAGCATTTTCTCATGCAAAAAATACTCTATAAAATAAATTCTATTGTTTCATCAACTGAATTTTCCATAACTTCTTTAACCCATCTGCACTACTTGACACTTAAGCCTCTGACTTTTCACTAGGTAGGGATTCACTAGGGTAAGTAAGTCTGCAATAAATAATTTCCCTCCAAGGGCAGGTTTCCTAAAAGCAGAGCCAGAGGAAGGGATCCAGCTCAGGTGACACACTGAGGAAGTGCTCTCTGGAGAAAGGGAGTGCAGGGTGGGGTGGGGGGGCGGTCAGGGGAGATAGTGTGGGAGAGCTAAGCAAGGATGTGGCCTCCCCTGGAACCTGGCTTCTGGCTTCGCCAGATCCCATGGGGAACCCTGGAAGGCAAGTTGCATAACACAGTCAGTCCACTTTGCACAAGGAGCCTGGCTTGACTCCCCCTTACTCAGGACTGCCTCCCTCTAGGCCCTCCCTTGGGGCTCGGGGAGGTGGGGCAAGTGATGTGTGCCCAGCAGCAGGAACAGGGCAGGCCCAGGGCAATTCTCCAGGGAAAGGGGCAGCTGTGAGTCATAGTATCAACACCCAGAGGAGCGGAGAAAAGCTGGACCAGCCAAGAAATCCGGGTGCGGCACCAACTTGGTCCTTGTATATTGATTTTTGTTGTGGTTCTTGTTTCTCTGGTTGTTAGGGAATGGGAGAGTTTGATCAAAGAGCACAAACATGGTGAAGGCTTTGGTTACAAATTTTAACTTTCCCCTAGAAACGTCGGTCCAATTTACATTCCCACCCACTGCGTAGGAAAAAAAAAAAAAAACCCCGCTAACTTCCATTGAAATGCTGAAAATTATTCTCTCTCCATTTGTTGGCTTTTAGCTTTGTTGTTTTAGGTATGTACTATTTCTTTTATAGGTAATTAAATACAGTGCTATTTTCCTTGATGATTTCTTTCTTTTCTCTCACAGTCAGACAGATTTGCATTCTGAGATCACATGCTCTGTATTTCCTTTAATTCTTGAGTGGCTCCCTATCTTCTATTTAATAGCTCCTGGAACCTTACAGTGAAGGGTCTAAGTGTCCTCTTTCAAAGAACTGAATCAGCTGTTCTAGTATCATCTATGATGCTGTGCTCCAGTTTCGACGGCTGGAGTGTTTATAACATATCTGGACATTTTGGTTATGCAAGTTCATTTGCATTTTTCTTTTTAAAAAAATTTCTTTTGGATGGGTTTCTTCCATGTAAGTCTTAACGATCGTTTTGCTGAGTACAAAAAAACCCCAAAACATTACATTGAGATTTCTGCTGGAATTGCATTAACCTTGTAAACTGATGTTGAGGAAATCCACATCTTCCAAATATTAAATCTTCCCATGTCTCTTCACAAGACTTTTTAAATACCCTGTGGCCCAATTTTACAGTTTTCTTCACTACAGACTCACTGTTAGGTGTATTCCTGGCCTTGTTTGCTGCGTGTTTCATGCGTGTGTGCTGTGTGTACCCGTTTGTGAATATGTTGTGAATGCGACTTACATATTTTTCAGAACATGCTTTCTGAACAGTTCCAATCGCCGCTAAGAAAATGCAAATTTCTGAGGCTTTGTTTGGCAGTTGCTCACATGAGCCTCTTACTCTTCTGCAGTTTTCCACCTGACCCTTCAGGGTCCGTGCTGGGTCTGACTCCCGAATGAACGGCCAGAACAGCAGAGCCACAGTGAATGTGGGGCTGCTGTTTTCCCGGGGGCAGTGGTGGGACAGATGTCTTCGTCCCCCAGTCCCACGTCCAGCCCCGCTCCACACCACGTGCGCGGGGCCCTGGTGGCGCCGTGTGGGGACCGGGCCGCCCGGACCCTTCTCAGGCCGCTGGCCCCCGACTCCTCCGAGTGCCCACACTTACTCTCAATTTTCTTTATCCTCATTTCCCAGGGAATGAAGATGACCATGAAGTTACAGGCCAGACGCACAAACTTCCGCCAGAGCTGAAAAGGAGGGGGCAGGGTGAGAGAACGTCACAGTTTGTCAACGTGGCAATGACTTTGGGATGCTAAGGTCCTGAATGGACCACAGGCTCTCAGACACACTGTCTGGTGGCTTTAATCATGCTTTTGCAGGACTTTGGTCAATACTAGGACCAAAGCAGCCCCCTTGTCTCCTCCGTGCTCCCGTTCAGGGGACGGCACCTGCTTCGGGCTCTGAGCTGTGCTCTACCCAGGTGCCCGTGCTCCAGGGTCACACCTGCCTTACTCCTCCCATTCCTGCTCCGGGGACTAAACGCAGTGGCAATTACTTGAGGAATAAAGTCCAAATGCACCCAGTTGACCCCGCTCTGGGGAGCAGGGCCCAGGAATCCACATGGCCAGCAAACTGCCCAGGTGATCCCAGTTCCCTGTTTCGGGGACGAGGAGTCCAGAACACCCTGAATGTGAGCCCCTCGTGCGCCTCCCGTCCTGCGGCTATGTTTGTCTCCCACCCTCTCTCCCGGCCACCACTGCCAGCGGTGAGATCTGGAAATTTGTCTTGCGTGTTTAAGACGCAATTGCCAAGGGTTCAAAATCTGTATTTTTCCCCCCTTTTCCTCCAAGGAGAACAAAGCAGAATGTGCCCTGACACTGGTTCGGCTCTCCCACAAGTATCGGCAGGCTGTTCATTTTAACACACAAACAATCTGGGTTTGTGTTGGAAGCAAATGATATCATTGCAGAAAGAAGGCTCGCAAATGTAATTACGACATTCTGAACTCTGAGACGGCACATGGTCCCGATGCAGACACGCACGATAATGTCCTTCGGGATGTGTCTGCTGAGGCCAGAACGGCTGCTTGTAAATGAAAATCTGTTTGAATTTTATCAGACGTTGCAATTGTTCGTCTTCTGTGCATGATTCCAGACCCGGCTCAAACCTAACCACGCCCATGATGATTTCATGTAGCTTCGCTGGAGAGAGAAATAGACCCTTCCTTCTGTAAACCTCCCAGCAATCGATATTCCTGTAATGCTGATCAGAGCCTACCTCGTGTTGCCTTGAGATCTTCCTCGTGGCACACGTGCTTTAGCATGGAGGGGAACCAGAGCTTTTGCTCTTGCATCCCCTATGGCATGCAGAAGCAGGGTGCTCAAACATCCTTGGGGGCGGGTTTGGAAAGCCTCTGAGTCTCTGGCCCACTGGGAGTGAAGTCCCAAAGTGTCAGAGGCCCTGGGGGGGGGGGCCCCACCTGAGTTGTAGCCCCAGAGCAGCTGCTATCCTACTATGTGCTCCTTGGAAGGGATTTTCTTTCTTTGGGATTCAATTTCCTCATCTGTATGAGAATCTGTATGAGAAGCAAGATTCAATCAGTGGTATTCAGAGTTACTCTTTCAGTTTAAATTTTGGTTGAATTTCAATGAGAATTTCAGTGCTGGAACACACTAAAGCAGAGGAACTTTTGTAGGTAAGAGACAAACCCTCCTCCCCAGCCTCAGGTGCTCATACGAGAAGTCAGGGGGCCCCCAACTCAGCTTCCAGGGCCCTGAACCTCCAACACTCATTCCGGTAATGCAGATCTACACCAGCTTCCTCAAGGAGCTTCCCAGAGGTAAATGTGATTGAAAAACGTGATTTGTTGATGGCCAAGATTCGGTAAGGCATGAGAAAGATATGCTTCTCTTGATTGGCACCAAATCTCCATGGAAAGCTCTGAAACTCTGAAATGATTTGAGGTTTTAAGAGCAACGCAAAAACATACCAAAGCAAAACCAAAAGCCAAACTTGGAAGAAATAGGTCTTAATTGTGGGCCTGGGTTATTGGGTACCAAAAATAAGAATAAGCTCATTCTTTCCTGTTTGGAATGTCCTGTAAATTCGCCTGGAATAAAGGTGTTCTAACAACACATATTACAGTTTATGAAAGATGAATTCATTCCGAGCATGTCCTGAGCACCTGTGTGTGTTTCCGGGACCGAGGATGCAAACAGACAAGACATGTAAAATGTCAGCGGGTGCAAAGCTTACATCCAGGTGGAGGGAAGGCAGCCTCAGACGAGTCAATGCCACAGGGGTACATGGTCCATTAGGATGGAGGAGAAAGATCTTTTAAAGAAGGGGATCAGGAGAGGTCCCTCTGGGGAGGTCACACATAAGCTGAGACTTGAATGAAAAGGAATCGATATTTCCAAAAAAGAATAAATTAGTAGAGGAACTATCTAGGAGGGCAGGGCAGCCAGGAAGATCTGTGAGTTAGCACGTGCTGGGCATTTCACTGCAGAGGATGGAAGAGGGGTAAGTGAGGTAAGATCTAACAGGAAGGCAATGGCCAGATCAGGTGGGTCATGGGAAGGAGTTAGATTTAATTCTAAGTGTAATGAAAGCCTATCTATATATCCGTGTATGTATCTATGTATCTATCTGTGTATCTTTGTATCTATCTGTGTATCTTTCTCTCTCTCTCATCTATCATTATCTTAAGTAAGGCCTGGCACGAGCAGTTTCCTGTTTCGAGGATTGCAACGGCTCCTGTGTGGAAAAGAGTGGGTTACGGGGGATGTGCATGGAAGAAGGAGGACCTGCCTGTCTATATACCATCATGGGCAGGTGCCAAATCACATCACGAAGGCTCTCGGGAAGGGTGACCTCCTTTGTTGGTAGGGTGTGAGACACAAAGAACATAGACTATTAGAGCCAGAAGGAACTTTGAGAATCAAACATGAAAACCAAAGCCAGAGCAGGGAACCGATAGCAGAGGGACCTGGGTGTCCTGACTCCTGCCGGAGGGACTTCTCGGGTCCCCGTGCTCTCACACACTCACACCTGGCTTCCTTCAGAAACACAGACATGTGCTGGTGCTGAAGGCAGACTGTCGGGAGTGAGCTGGCATTGAGTGGATATCCACGTGAATGGGGGATGCAGGCTGGAAACGGGGGGTAGGGGCGGCTTCCCAGGATGCCTTGTGTGGCAGCTCTGTGAGTGGGGACCGGGATCTCGGTGCTGGGAGTCACGGAAATGGGGAGCTGTATTACGCTAAATTTACTGTTTGGAAAACAGTTACCGTCTTCAGCATATAATCCAAGGACTATGAATAGACGGGCTGTAGGCAGTGCTCCGGCTGGCTAGGTACCTTCGGTTTTCTCTACCTGGCAGCTGGAGCAGAATATCAAAATTTCCGGTGTAAAACAAGGTGGAGGAACGCAGTTCTGAATATGGGGAGGGGAAGAACCAAAGTGTGAAGAAGACGCTGTGGGAGAATGATTTTTCTTGGGCATTTTATTGCGTCTCCGGAAGACAGAAGAAGCCGAGTCTGGGCTATTTCATTACCCCAGGGTCTAGAACAAAGCGTGGCACACGGGTTAAACTGAACTGGATTGAACCACTTTCTGTGGGGCCCTTGATCCTAGAAAGGCAGGCAGCTGGGTCGGCCTGGTGCCGGCAGAAAGCCTTGGGGCAAGCTTAGGTGAGGCTGAAAATTCAGATTCCCTTTTCTCATTCTAAACACCCTGCTTCTAATAATTCAGCCCATTATCAAATTACACCTTAATCCATATTGATCTTACTGTGACTAAAAGTTGCAGTACTTTTCACTCTTACATATGACAGGTTGTCTGAACCCAAGTGAAGGACCTTCCAGCATTTCCAAGTGTTTTCCCATAGCATTTCATACTGTCTGTTTAGGGGAAATAAGGAGGGAGCACATATGTTTATTATTCAAAAGATAATTTTGTTTTCTGTATTTCATCCATAAGCTCCGTCATAGTGTGACAGGCATATGCAAGCAGTCATGGGTAATCTTGGTCATAGGACTCGATTCGAGTTTTCAGGCAGAGTCTATGGAAAGTAAGGGGACAGCCAAGGCAGAACCTTAGGGATCCTTTGAGATTTTATACTTTTTCAGTTAAGTAAAATTTATGGCCAGCTTTAATGTAAACTTCATTAAAAATACTTTTTTGGGGGCACCTGGGTGGCTCAGATGGTTAAGCGTCTGCCTTCGGCTCAGGTCATGATCTCAGGGTCCTGGGATCGAGTCCCAGCATCGGGCTCCCTGCTCAGCGGGAAGCCTTCTTCTCCCTCTCTCACTCTCCCTGCCTGTGTTCCCTCTCTCACTGTCTCTCTCTGTCAAATAAATAAAATCTTAAAAAGAAAAAAAAGAGGGACGCCTGGGTGGCTCAGTCGGTTAAGCGTCTGCCTTCGGCTCAGGTCATGATCCCAGGGTCCTGGGATCGAGTCCCGCATCGGGCTCCCTGCTCGGCGGGAAGCCTGCTTCTCCCTCTGCCTCTGCTTCTCTCTCTCTCTGTCTCTCATGAGTAAATAAATAAAATCTTAAAAAAAAAAAAGAATACTTTTTTGTTTCAGAAAATCTAAAAAGGGTGCATCTTTTGTCTGTTAAAGTATAACAAACTTTTAAAAAAATACAATATCCACCATTGGCAAGAATATTATGAAACAGTATACTTGTTGTGTATGGCAAGATCAACTATCAAGGGTTTTGGGAAATAATTTATTAATATTTATCAAGAGCCAAAAAATTACTTATATTTTTTTCTACAGTGATTATAGTTCTGGCATTTATCCTAGGAGAGGAATTTTAAAAGGTAAGAAAAAGGGGCGCCTGAGTGGCTCAGTCGTTAAGCGTCTGCCTTTGGCTCAGGTCATGGTCCCAGGGTCCTGGGACTGAGTATTGCATTGGGCGCCCTGTTCAGCGGGGAGCCTGCTTCTCCCTCTCCCCCTGATCATCCTCCCTCTCTCTCTCAAATAAATAAATAAAATCTTCAAAAACATAAACAAATGAAAGGTAGGAAAAGCAATATGTGCAAAGATATTCTTTGCAGAGTTATTAATAATAGTGGAAAATTACAGACAAATATTCACCAGCAGACAAATAACTAATTAAGTTAATGTCTGTCTGTCTGTCATGGAAAATGATTATGTGTAAACAATACAGAGCAACATGGAAAAATCCTTCTGTTATGTGTGGGGTTAAGTGAAAAAAGAAGCAAGACAAAAAGGCTTGTATACTATAAATACTCTCAGTGAAAATTATATATTCAGTGACTAGAATGTGAGATTTAAAAAAAAAGATACTATATAAGGGCATGATTTTTTTCTTTGTCTTCTAAACATTTATGAATATTATTGTAATGTCTCTCTAAACAGATAACTTCAATATATACTAAAGTTTAGCATTAAGGAACGGAATGGAAAAATTAACAAACAAAAACCTTAGCATTGAATTATAAAGTGAGCTTTGGAATATATCTGTAACTTTTCATTGCAAGACGTGCAGTGAAAAAAAAAAAACCCTACACCTACGGGTGGGAGCAAGTCAGGAAGGATGCTAGATCATTTTCTCAAGGGAAGATGCCATTTCTCGGATGAGTTAGGCTCACCCAGGGTCATGTGCAATCGGTAGGTGACCACATCCGGGACCAAGCTCCAGGTTCTGGGACATGCAGACCTTGCAGCTCACGGCACTGCTCTCCGGCTGCAGTGGTTGATGGGCACAGCCCACGTGCAACGACAGCACGTGGCCCACAGCTTCCCGGCCCCAAGACCACAAGAGGGGGTGGGAGTGCCCGTGAACGCGCACGCTCTCACCTCTGCGCCTGCTGCTTGGTAGCCGCGGGTCCTGGTCAGCCTCCCTTCAAACTTCAGCACAATCTCCTTCGCTCGCCTGAGAGAAGAAAAACACGACAGTGAGCACAATTTTATCATAGCTGCTATCTTGGCAAAACGTGCGGAACTACGACGGGAGCAGGTGGCAAAAGGTGAGCGACACGATGCCGCGGCACGACGCGGCTATGCAGAGAGGCGAATCGTTCTTTTCCTGACCTCCGGCAACCAGAAAGCTCCCTTAGAAAATACTTCCTGGAAAAAATAAAACCACTTAAGTGGATAAATTCTTAGAAAATGATGAATCAATGACAAAATGAGTTGCGACGAATTCTTAAAGCCCTTCCCTGATTGTTGTCTGGGAATCGATCATGAGCAGGTGCGGGGTGGGGGAGTCCTGGCAGCGGGCACTAGGGGGTCTCACCCCTCCCCTTAACCTCAGCAGCCTTCCTCCTGCAGCGTCAGAGAAAGTCAGACCTAGCCTCGGGGAACCTGCCTCGAGGAAAGGGCAGTGTCTACATAGCCACAAAGAACCTGATTCAGCCTACACCAACTGCTGACACGCTAACTGACCACTTTGGTGAGCTGACCCGATGTCTCCACCTAAATGATTAATCCTTGAAATGCACTGAATTCATTGGGATAGATGGTTAAATCCACACCTACAGGAATAGCAGGATTCGACAATTAATATTAGCACCAGTGGGACAGACAGCCGTCGAGGACCCTTAGAGGTGAATGTCACCTTCAAGGTGACCTCATCTGACACAGCGCTGATGAGACCCTCGTTATCCCCGGCCAGCCCCCCTCCCCTTGATTATGCTCGGTGCTGAAGGGCTTGGTTCTTTGGAGTCCCTCGATCTCCAGTCTGCCCCGTTCGCTGCTGGGGAGTCTTGCGTGTACACCCCAATAGCCTTTTAGCAACACACACTGCTGCTGAGTCTTTCCCCGAGAGACGCAGGAACTGGCTGACTCCCTTTCCCATCGAGGGAACCGTGAGCTAATCAGAGGGCTTGCTGGGTTTTGGGGCGCTGTGCCCTCCTTGCCATCCTCCCAGCTCCCGGGCCCCGCCCATGCCCTGGCTTCATTCCGGTCAGAACCACAAATGCAGGCAGGGGTGAGGGTTGATGCCCTACCCTGCCCAGCATCTAAAAGACAGAGGCCTATACAAGTGAAATAATTTGTTCCATCTCATGGTTTATAATTTTCTTGCGGCAAACATTTTCTGCACACTGGATCAAGCAGAGCAGGACACAAGGTACATAAGACAGAGTCAGGGCGCTGGGAGAGCCCTCGCTAACAGGGCGAAGGAGCCCTGAGGCCACAGTAACTGGGAGAGAGTGGTGGTGGTAAGAGTATCGAGAGGGCGGGGCTGGACCTGGGGGACCAGGGAGGACCCACGTCACCTGGGCCTCCGCACAGACCCATGTTGACTCAAGGGCACTGTCCACTTGCTCCCCACTAGGGACGTGGGCCGGCATCGCACCCTCCCAGACAGCTGGCTGTTGCTGCAGATTCAGCGAGGGCTCCCCGCTTTTCTCTACATCTGCCCCCTCCCTGGCTCCCCACCCGGTCAGGCTTCAGTGGTCTCTGTGCTTTCCAGACGCCTCAGCAGGTCCAATGAGTGAGGCATTGCTCCAGCAGCTTCTCAAGGTGACGAGGGAGGAGACGTGGGGGCCAAGGGATGATGAATGGAGGTGCTCAGAGGACAAGCCGCCTCTGAGAGCCTGACTGCCGGCCGGGGCAGCCAGTGGGGCCCTGTTGGTGCCCAGGCTGAGCCCCTGGCCAGGCGTCAGCGTGGAAGGCCTGGTTTACGCTTTTGTAGGTTTGTTTGTTTTTAAAGATTTTATGTATTTATTTGACAGAGAGAGACACAACGAGAGAGGGAACACAAGCAGGGGGAGTGGGAGAGGGAGAAGCAGGCTTCCCGCGGAGCAGGGAGCCCAATGTGGGGCTCGATCCCAGGACCCTGGGATCATGACCTGAGCCGAAGGCAGACGCTTAACGACTGAGCCACCCAGGCGCCCCAGGTTTGCCCTTTTGATAGAAAAGTTATCATTTGCTGTGCTCTGCCTGCAGGTCGAAAAGACTTAGTCTCTTACTAATAATTAATGATCATTAATTACTAATTAGTAATTACTAATTACTCCTTCTAAGCCTCAATAAGCAATCAGCAGGAGCATTTCTGCACGATTTTAAAAAAATTCTGATACAGCACATGACTTTTTGTTTTAGGATAAATTTCCGCAATGATTCCTTTGGCGGAGTTCCTCTGTTTCAATAGAACATTGGGGTCAGGGTCAGAGAGCCTGGGTTTAAAGCTCACGGCTGGCTCCCGGAGGCTGTGCATCCTGGGGTAAGCTACTTCACATCTCTGAGTATCAGTCTTCTATCTGAAATTGCCATCCTCACTCAAGGGAACAGATGTGGGGGGAGCCGATACCATACATGGAGGATTAGCCAGAAACCGCTGAGACGACAAACGACAGGCGCCCTCAGCCATCTGCCGAGCCACCCAAGGACCAGCCGGCTGCCTCTTGGGCCAGCCTGGAAGAGAATGCCTGCAGGGGGAAAGCTCACAAAGCCGCGATTTGATGGGAGAGAAATGCAAAGCCTGATGGCCAACCTGGGGAAGAGGGGCTGTGTGCTTGGCATCCGGAAAGGGGCACTAGCAAGGTTCTGAGCCTGTCCACGCCGGGTGCCCAGTGATCAGGGCTGCCATCTGTTTCTGCACTTGACAGGTCAGAGTAGCTCGGTGAGACCATTCAATTAACTCCCTCTGCTGTGACCCCGGGCGTCAGCATCATCCATCAGGACTCACTGGCGGGGGTGTGACTACTGCGTATCAGAGATGGCGCGAGGTCCCGTTTAACCCTGGAACTCTCCGTGGGTCTCTGACTTCAGTATACGGAAGAATCCACCTGAATGCATGTTAAAGATACTGCCCCCCCCCATACTTTCTGATTCGGCAGCTCTAAGGGCAATCAGGGATTCTGAATCTTTAACAAACACCTGCCTGCTTAATGTGGCACAGTTTTGGAAGCAGGAGGCAGGTGCCATTCTGCACCATCACCTCAGCTTTAAAGAGAAAGAAAAGTGGCCAAGAAATTAAGAAAGCTACCCAACACCGCATAGCTAAGGATTGGGAGGCAGTATTTGAATTCAGGCAGCCCGTCTGCAACTCTTTAGCTGTTCACTATTATCTATTATCTAAACAGGTTGTCCAGTGCGACTCTTAGCATCATCGTTTTCTGGTTTCCCATAGAATCTGGTTTCCCCCCAGAAGGAGTAATAGCCCAGCAGGTGAAATTACCATCAGCTTTCATTCTGGGTTATAGACTTGTCTCCTGGGAGTTTGGTTATTTTTTTCACCTCTAGACACAATGCTAAAATCTAGTGTTTGAAAGGGAGGTAGAAAACCACAAACACCAACACACACACACACCCAACCCAGACACACACACACACACTCACAGAGATACTGGCCACCTCGAGGCCCCTGTGACTTCTCTGAGTCAGATCAAGAGTGCCTGCCCGCCACTCTCACGCGGGTCTTTGTGCTCATTTTCTTGGGCAGGACAGGGAGGTTTTGTGGAAAGCATATTTGCAATAATCAATAATGGCTGCCGAAGCCCTTACCTCAGTGCTCCCAGCTTCTGTCCCATGGTCCAGGGTCTGCAGCGAATGTTTGCCATGAGATCTTTCTGGAACTGTATATTCTGGAAGATTTGTTCTGGATCATTGCTGTCCCCTGTCTCATCAGCATTAAAGCTGTCATCCAAGTTGCTGAATGGATCAGGGCATTAAGGAGGAAATCTGATTAGTAGAATTGCTTCCAGCAAAGATCTTGCCCGGGGCACGTTCAGCATCTTGCTGCCCCAGGGTCATCTGTCTGAAGTTTGTATGTGTAGAGGGAGAGGGACCCAGGGAGGCAGAGAGAGAATTGGGCAGTCTTGGACAACCACGGAAGCACATTCATTGGCATCTGTCACTTTGGTCGGTCAGTGAAAGAAAATGGTTTGTCTGGATGAAAGGTTTTAGCAGAAGATGTCATAGAAGGAGACAAGAGGGTGCTTATATGAACAATTCCTGAATAGCAGCATTTTTGGTGGCCAAACAATTTCTATTCCAGGCTGATTGAAATAATCAGCTCATTTCAGAGACAGGGCTCCTCCTTGTCCCCCAGCTCTGGAGGCAAAATAAAGAAAAGCCAAACGCTGTCATCCAGAGACCCCTCCCCGCGTGCCCACTTCCATTCTTGGAAACTGGGATAGTGGAGGGAGAATGGGCAGCAACGTCTAGAAACAAGAATGTAGCCAAGCAGATTTACGTGGGCAGATATTACAGGGAAAGAGTTACTGTGTGAGAGAACTGTTTTTCCACAATGTAGCAACATTTATTCCCAGTAACAATTAATATGCTCATCTTAATGCGACTTTTCAGGAGGAGATGAGTATTCTGCTATTTGATCAATGATGTCCTTATAAGTAAGAGGAAATAATTCCTTTGCTTTTCCCGGATTCAGACGGTTTTTACTTACTCATAGGAGAATTTTCTCCAATTTCTACAAATTAATGGAGGTTTTAATATACCTTTATAAACATCTAACAGATTCGAACAGTACTCCCCGACTTGTTCCTAGCCTGAAGCCCTTTCCAACAGACACCTTATTTATTATGAGAGATGGATTATCTGCTCTCTCTTGACATCACCGATTGAGTCAACAGAGAGAAATCAGAGAAGGCCTGCCTGTGGGTTGGGCCACGTTGGTGTACCTTGGATTTGGGTCCCCTGGTCAATAAGCAGGTGGCCAGCCCCGTTGTACAAAAGCCCAGAGAAAGGAGTTTCTGAGTTCATTCTGAAGGAGAGGGGAGCGGGATGGGGACTCTGTCCTCTGGTCAGATGCAGGCAGGGCTCTGGGGTGACTTGGGCTCCGTTCCTCCACTGTCCGGCCGACGGAGGGGGCCGACTCACCTGAGCAGCAGGGACTCCTGGTAGAAGTAGTGCTGGCTGGTATTTCTCCGGATGCTTCGGTAGTTCTGGGATGCCTTTGAGGGTTTCATGGGGGCTGCCCTGCTGCCAGTGACCTCTAGGGGCCGGCAGGGTCCCAGGAGGCCGGCCGCTGGGGTCTGCTCCAGCCGAGGCTTCTGCAGGGGAGCTGCTAGTCGCTGTGCTCGCTGGTTCTCAGGAGCAAGAGTGCGCGTCGGCAGCTGGTCCTTGGCGAGGACTCCAGTTGTGCGTAATGTAATGCTGAGGTGGCCGCGGCAGCGGAGATTGGCTGCAGTCTGGGCAGACAAAGGCGGGAGGCTTGGCCAGGTTGAAGCAGGGATCGCTAGGTGCTGCCCAGAGGCTCACATCGGTGACCCCGCGCACCCAGACGGGGCTCTGCGGTTTGCAAAGCGCTTTACATCTATTCCTGTGACTGGTGTTGACAAAACAGAACGCAGGGCACAGATTTTTTTTTTTTTTTTCTCGTTTTTACCTCTCAAGAAAGAGGCTTGGAGTAAGAATCTTGCCTGTGTTCGAACGGCAGAGTCCAGGAGAGGAAGTCATAACGTCTTACATGGTTTTTACATTTTTTTCTCAGCTTTCTTTTTCCACTTGGAGAGAAGTCAGATCCCCAGAAATGTTGCACCACGAATATTGCAAACCCCCAGCCTGGATCCTCTAGTCGCTGACATTTTGCTCCCTCTGCTTTATTCCTATCTATTTACTTTTCCCCCAACATCATTTACAAGTATGTTTCAGAAATAATGACACGTCTCCCCGAAAGATTTCAGCGTGATATTAATAATAATCAAATTGACATTTTCTTATATTTTACATTTTCTAAGTGTGGCCACATTGATCAGCAGGATAATCCTATGAGGAACGGGGTGAAGAGATTTTAAGAGGCCCGCTGGAGTTTCTTAATGAGAAGGCAAGAACTGGAAAGAGTAGATGCTCACACAGGTATCCTGAAAACAAATCACCTGTTGCTGTAAGAAGGAGTGCCCCGTGCAGGCCAGTCCCTGGGGACACATCAGCCTCTGCTCCAACCCTTTCCTAGGTAGAAAGCTACCTAGTCCCCTTGTCACCTGCATGTTCCCCTCTCTAGTCATTCACTGGGGTTTTCCACCAAAGAATTTATCCCCAAATCCAGGACTTTCCCACAGTTTCATGATATAAAACCCTATTTTCTGCTTAAACACACAAAATGGTCTGTTTGCAGTTTGTACTCACTAACAAGAAGGTGTGGGGCTGAAACAGAAAGGTCTCTTTCCGTCAAGCACTCCACCTGGTGCACTAGCTTCATGCGGGTGAAGAAACGAGTGGGTGGGCAGAAAATCCATCAGCCCCTCTAGGTATGGGGTTGGGGCACGGGCTGCCTTCTCCTATGTATGCATTCCTTCATTGACTCATTAGCAAATTAATTAGGTAGCTTTTCGGTCTGCCCCACACTGGGCGGCCAAAGGCAAGCCGGAGCCCCAGCCCAGGGTCCTGAGGTTCACGGACTCTCAGACAGGTGTTCGGACTTCGAGCTCCAGGAAGGGGAATGAAGAAGAGGCCAGCGCCAGAGCTGGCCCCCAGGACCTGTGAGACCAGATCACCAGTCTGCCAATTTGCCCGAGGCCTTGGGGCCAGATACTCTGTCTCGTAGCACTACATAAAATCTGTGCTTGTCAGATGGACAAAATAGTGCCCATAATAGGATTATTTCTACCCACCCCCCCCCTTTTTTTTTTACATTCTTTTAGAGATCTTTCCTATAGGGATTATTTCTGAGCATTTCAAAGATTTTTTTCATCCTACTTTTTCTGAAGGCCCCTCTGTATTAACATTTTGAGCATTTTTGTCTCTTCTTTGCATATGTATGCTTATATATGTGTATATATGTATATGTGTGCACATATATATTTTTTAAGATTTTATTTATTTATTTGACAGAGAAAGAGAGTGAGCACAAGCAGGGGGAGTGGCAGGCTCCCCACTGAGCAGGGATCCTGATTCGGAACTCGATCCCAGGACCCTGAGATCATAACCTGAGCCAAAAGCAGACGCTTAACCAACGCCCCGACTATTTGTATATTTTTCAGTTTTACTGTATATATGAATCTCTCACCTTTCCATCAGTCTTATACTTAAAGCAATTTCCATGTTATTTTTCAATTTTTTGTGAACATGTTTCAGCAATATTTAGTGGAATAGTCTATCTAGAACATGAAATACTCAAATTTTGCCCCATTTCTCACACATCTATGCTATCCCTCCACGTGCATTTTTTTTTTTTTTTTTTGCCACCAGTGATTTTTGGGCTCTTAGCATCATTTCTTTAGAATTAGTTTTCCAGAAGTAAAATGACTGGATCAAAGGGAATATCATAAAAAATTCAATTATGTTGTCAAATGGAAGTTGCTCTCTTTACATGTGTGTGGATTTAATGGTTTATTATTACTATTACCGTTACTGGTAAAAATGAGTTTTTAATGTGGTCAGATTTGTCTGTGATCTCTCTCTGGTTTCCTTGGTCTGATTTTTAAAAAATTCCTTTTGAAGTCCACCTGCCATCCATCCTGGCTATGAGTTCTAGGAGAGGCTGTTACTGTTGTTCCTCGCTCCCAGCAGCCCAGCACTTGGGACCCTGATTCTCTTCCCCAAGGCTCCCCAGGGCCCTGGGGGCCAGGCAGAGCGAGCACAAACAGGGGATGCCGCTCCCAGAATGCAAGGGATCAATTACCCTGCGTGCGTTGCACATCCTCCGACAATTTAATTAGAGGCTTTAGGTGCTCTGGATGATGTTAGATCAGGCCAGCCTGTGTCTACAGACAAAATGACTACAGGTCCCTCAAATGTTCACAACTGAAGCACTTAAAAAAACCAGAAAGGGATCCAATGTCAAAATGAGCTAAAAAACCATTATTTATTTCCTACACCAACTGCTTACAGGATCTGTGTGGGGGCAGAAGGAAGGTAATGAAGGGGAAGGGAGAGACGGAGCCATCGAAGATCTATATGTAGAACCTGCAAATCTTTTTCATCGGAAAAAAAAAAACCCAAACCATTTTGTTATGCATCCCAGGAGGTCTTAATAGAACTCGTCAGATGGCTTAGCTTACAGGAACAAAAACATTCATAACCTATGTCATCGATTAAATAATATTTCCCCCCGCTAAGGGAATTCTGTTCTGAGACAGTGACGCCCCTGAGCACATCTCAGAGTGTAAGGTAGGAGTCCCATGAGCAATGCTAGCCTCCCTTTACGACGGCATCATGTTCTCATCTTTGCATTTTACAAGAGAGACTTTTCCATTTCTGAGACGTGCGGACATGCCCAGGATATTGCTTCAGTGACTCAAAAGCCTTGTGTTTGAAGTTGAGAACTACGTTTTGGGTCTGGAAGAGGTGATTCAGGGGGGAGGCTCAGTAAACGATTGTTTCCACTTTTCTGAATAACAAACTGAATTTGTCGAGACATGAGAGCGAATGGTTTTGTTGGTGGCGAATTCCTCGGGAACTCATCAGCTGCAAATAAGTTTGAAACTGAGCAGACACCCTGAGAGGTCCATCAGGGGTCATGTGATGCACGATGACTCACGTAGCCGGTGAGAGATTCCTCGTGGGGCCAGGCGGGCGGGCTGGGCCTTGGCCTCCGTGGCCCCTGCAGCGAGTGAAGACAGACTGTCACCACCCCATAGAATCCCTGCAGACAAGGAGCTGACCAGCAGATGGGGTGCAGTTAAGACACAGATTCTAAAGCCACCTTGCCTTGCTCTGTTGTCGTGCTTTCTCAAGGAAAGAAATGCTTTTGTATAGAGGACTATATCTAAATGCATGCCCCGTCTTTGGAAATGAAAAAGAGAATCGAACTTGGTCAAAATCGGGATAAAGGCAAGCAGTTGAGCTCCTTGTGAAGCAACCACCTAAAAGTTGGCTGCAATTTTTCTTTAATGATTTTTAGATTGTATGCACCCGAATATTCGGGGACATGTTGAAAGCACAGCCGATGCTGTCTCTGGGGACCGGCAGCCTCCTGGCAGCTTTCCCTCCAGGTCCCTGTGGAGATGGGGGGGAGCACACAGCAGATGGCAGCCCAAAGAACATCTGTGGACCGGCCACGCCAACAGAGCAGAGCAGGTCCGGGACAGAATATCTTTACCATACGTGGACCCACCACCCAACCAGGAGGTGTACCGGGTTCCTGCCTCAGTCTAAGTGTGGTATTTTTAAATCCTCTCTTAACAAAATGCTCTTCATTTTTTTCCCTTCAATTCCACGGACATCCCTTTTCATCTTGTTTTGACATAGCGTTTCCTGTTGTATAATGACCTTGTAAAGTCCTTTTCCTTAAAGGGCAAAGCAATTTCTCCCTTAACATTTACTTTACTTTCCCCAAGCAAGACTTAAAAAATTAAAAGCCCTCCTCCTCCCAGTTTTTCTTCTCGAACTCTGTCTCCTTCTTTGCAGTTAAAGCTAATTTTCATAGGTCCGCCTATGTCTCTGTTGATTTTTAAATGAGGAGCGTTCAATTTTGCCCAGTGTGTGCCCAGAAATAGTGTTCACGTGTGAATTCTATTCTCATCTTAAATACTGGACACACGAAGGCCATGAGGGTCTTCCTTACAAATCAGGGATTTTACAGTTTTGCACAAAAGCTAAAAAAAAAAAAAGGTTTATATACTTTATCTTTCTCTAAGAAAGACCGAATTTACTCTAACTTGTGTGAATAGTAAAAACTGAGTCTATCACTTGTTCCATTTCTCCTAAGAATCTGACTCATCTACCAAGATCATTTGTAACGACCTTGGGGCCGAATAGTCCAGCCATTAAACACAACGCCACTGCTGGACGGCTGGGTTACCTGGGAGTAATCGAGGACTGTCGGTGAGCCTTTACGTCCCCACTGTAGACGGGAAGTAACGTGGATGCTCTTGTGTACGATGGGCCTAGCCCGGTGTCTGGAGTGTAGTCAGAGCCCCAAACTGACACGTATGTTTTATTGTTGTGTCTATAATCGTATTATCATTTCTACCCCGCTACGAAAGCATGGCTGGAAAGGTTTGAGCTCAGTCATTTCATATGGACCGTTGTTACGACCATCGTAACACTATCATCAACCTTATTTTAACTTCAGCGTGAAAGCTGATTAGACCGGTTTTGAAATTATTTATTTCATGACAGCGGACCTGATTCATGTAAAGAATCTGCAAAGAAAGTATATTGCAAAGCTACGTATTAACTACATGATAGACATGCTCTGTGTGCACTTTAATATAGCTATTTTTACTAATGAAACTTTAAAATATGCCTTCCTCCTTCTAAGAAGCAGACGCATCTTACAAACAAGGCTGAGCAGGGGCCGATTACCTATGCAGAGTCTCAGTGGATGTCCACATTCACTGCGGTCGGCTGTGGGTGAGGGAAGAAGCCTGCCAAGGCCCAGAGATGCAGAGATTCCTTCCCAGAGCGCACAGGCAAACAGGCTGCCAGTCCAACGAGCTGGGACCATGAGACTGAGCAGGTGGTCCCAGCCTGACTGCAGGAAGATGAGAAATTTGTTAAGTGGTATTTTCCTTGAAGTTACAAAAGGAAGACAGACCATCACTAATTATGATAGGGTCTTATTAAATTTCTACGCTGCTAATCTGGAACCTGTGGCTTGGCACAGGGGAAGGAGACTATAAATGTGCAGTCAAATGCTGTCACTTGGAGAATTTATGTGAACTGCACGGTCAGGTAATACAAGCCTATCATTGATTTAAGTTGATTGTATTTTAATTCTGTACCCCGAGACTTAAGCCCCCATGCCATCTGCTTGAATGTGGTTGTGATTCACTTTCAAGGTAACGCTCAGGGAGAAGGAATAACTCCCGAGTGCCAGGAAGCCACTTGGGTGGTGGCAAAGCGGAGAGAGAAGGTTCAGGAGGGAGGGCTCAGGTCAGGAAGTAGCAGGACTGATTTGCAGAAGGGCCTCTGTCTGTCCAGCACGCTTCAGTCCCGGGAAGACAAACACAATCGGGGCGAGGAGCTGCGTAGAGTGACTGAGAACAGCGCCGTGGTGGGGAGCATCTGAGAACGACCCACTCCAAAGAATGGCAGTGGGATATTTGTCTGGTGGGGGCAGCTGGAAACAGAGAGCCACTAGGAGCCTCCCGGGGACCCTGCAAACATCACCTGCCTAGTGACTTCACTCAGCCACCCTTGAGCTCGGCCGAGAAGAGAGAGGGCCGCCTGCTTTTCCTTGTTGGTTTAACCATACGATACACCATCCTGTAAACAAATTAATTTCCTCCGGGACTTCTGAAAGCATCCTAACTACATTATCATTTTTCTGCATAAAGGAAGCTTAGCAAGAGAGCAATTATGGAATGGACTTCAAATGATCTCCAAATGGTCATAAAGTGGAGACGGCCAGCCACAGAAATGGGAGGAAAGCACGAACAAAGTTTTGCTGGCTAAAATCTAGGATGGTTTATTCTGAAAGCTGTGTTGACCCTTTCCTGTTCTTTCTCTCTTCTGCCAGAAATCCTTTGGCATCCTCATTTAAACTTGTTCTATCCCCCTCCTGTTGTCCATAGCCTTTCTGCTCTGTCCCCTCCAATCCAAATGTCAAGGCCGAAATAGATTTCCCAGCTTGACCTCTTCTGGGATGAGCAGACACGGTGGGGCCAGGGAGTATGAACGAATGTGCCAGAAAGGTACGGAATGAATTAGCACATTCATCATTTAAGGCTGGCTTGTGCCTGGTCCTGTGCACTTCCTTGGGGATGAAATGAAAAAAAAAAATACACGACCCTTTTTTAATTAAAGCAACGTGCTGCTTAGCGGATGACAGATAGACAAAGCAGGAGTTTCAGGGCACAAGGTAACGGCCATGCTATGTAGGGAGGAAACATTTCCCTCTGCCCAATTTGGGTCTTCGGCTTGGCTTAAGAACTCTGCTGATATAAGACAGATTAACAGGAGGAAAGCCTATACCTCTTATTGAATTTTTATATGCACATAAGAACCTTCACAGGAGAATGGACAGCTGAAGAAGTGATCAGAGAAGGAAGCTTTTATACCTTTTGGTCAAAAAAAAAAAGCAATAAATTTGTGTAGAATTGATAAGACAAAGGGATTTGGGCTATGGGTCATAAACGGTGAAGAAGCAACAATGTTTGTTGTCTTACTTGGGGACAAAGGAGGGGCACAGTGTCCTTCTTGTACCTGCTGTTTCTCAAGTACCTGTAATTCAAAATAATCTATATGCCAATGTGGCGTATCTCAGAGTGACAGATTCTGAACCCCTTCAGCTAGGTGGTTGCTTGGAGCTATAGAAGGGTAGAAGAGAGGAAAGGAGTATTGCCTTGTTTGGGCCCTGGAAGGTAAATCCCTATTCTGAAGGCATGGTGGAGGCTGGGTGAGGGGCACAGATAGGCCATTCAAGACAGAAAGTGCCTTTGGGCCCTGGACCACCTGCAGGGCACAGAGGAGGGAGTCACCAAATAAGGGCCAGAGGAGAGGTCACGGGGGTGTGGATGCTTAGACCTCAGGCCCTGAGAAGACACAGAGGGAAGGAGCTGGAGTCCAAGGCGTAGGTTCTGGCAATCCAAGGAACCTAACACACTTCTGGCCCAGTGAGTCCCTAGGCGCCAGGAGATGTGTAGGATGAAAGTCAAGTGAAGCCATCAAGCCTTGAAGTGAGCCCCACTAACTCGTTAATTAAGCACAAGCCTCATGCATTCAATAACTCATCCCATGATCAGTACTTCCTGATATCTACAATGTTCCAGCCCCTTGGCTGGTCCCGGGGGACACAGGGGGCATGGGACACCATCCCAGGCAGCCGGTATTGGGGTCTGGTGTCTGTTTTTCTGTGTCATGGTTCTGGTCAACTATGAACCATGAGTCTGTATTATCCTGCCACTCTTCTGAGAAAACGTTGCTGGCCCCCTGCCATCCTCATATAAGAAGCCTGTATTTCTATTTTTCAGTCTGTCATTCAAGAACTTGTGACATCTTTCCCCTTTGAGCCTCAAAACTCGCCTCCTCCATCTATGCAGTTGGACTGTCATTCCAAACCACCCGCGTCTTCACTGCCGCCTCATCCCCTGGCCTGATTCTCCCATTAGGACAGTCTCTCCTCTTCTACTTGTGGGATCTGGGCCCACCATGCTTTCCTGGAGTCCCCTACAACCAACCACAGATGGCCCTTCATCACTGTCCTCCTCTGAGCGTGTCTGTCTGGTCCCCAAATGGAGCCCTTCTCCCCATGTCTCCCTACTTTGGTGCTCCCCCTCCAACTGCCCCGTTTCTCTCAGGACCCCACCTGCTCCATCCATCTAGCTTAGCACCCCAGCCTTACCAATCACCCCCTTTCCCAGCCTTACCTACTGGAAGATTCCTGGAATCACAGGAAAATTGCTCTAGACACGGGCTCCTTGATGAGGCATCTCTAGGTCTGTAATAATGGGGACTGAGGGAGGAGGACAAAGTCTTGGCCCCCTCCAGAGGCTGGGTTTGAAGTTGCAGTGGAATGAGTAAGTTCGAAGAGTTCGAGTTCCCTTGATATTATTAAACATATGAGTGCCTCTTCATTGATTATTGATGCTGCTCCCCCTCTGTAAGCAGATATTGGGAAGTGAGCTCATATTTAGTAAGCACGCCCTTCCTTTCTCCCCTAGGTTCTCCCATCAGCCTGGTTGGTACAGAGAGTCTTCTGGGCAGAAGAGATCTCAGAACTCTTTATTGCCAATTCCTCTACTGGTATTTGAATATCATTAACATTTCCCTCCATGACCCCATGGCTCCTGCTTGAACACCTCAGGGACTAAAAGATCATTTTCTCCTGAAGTAGTCCATTTATCTGTGGATCACCCTGGCCATTAATGCTTCTTTATATGGATCTGAAATTATTGTTCTAAGCTTTCTATCCATGCATCTTATTTTTATTTTCTAGAGCCAGAGAACTAATACATGAGGATAGCCAGGTTGCAGGACACAAGGTCATGACAAAAATGCAAAAGCTTTTTTGTATACTAGCAATGAATAATTGAAGTTGGGAATTAAAGAAACAATACCATTTACGATCGCACCAAATAAGGGAATATTTAGGTATAAGTCTATCAAAATAGATACACGATCTGTATGTGAAAAACTGTAAAACACTAATAAAAGGAATAAAAGATCCAAATAAGTAGAGAGATATTTCACATTCATAGTTGGAAGACTCAGTATTACAAAGATGTTAATTCTTACCGAATTGACGTATGGATTCAACAACATCTCAGTTAAAATGCTAGCAAGCTGTTCTATATATATCGATAAACTCATTCTCAAGTTTTTTTTTTTAAGATTTTATTTATTTATTTGATAGAGAATGAGAGAGCGAGAGAGTATGAGAGGGGGAAGGGTCAGAGGGAGAAGCAGACTCTCTGCTGAGCAGGGAGCCCGATGTGGGACTCGATCCCAGGACTCCAGGATCATGACCGAGCCGAAGGCAGTCGCTTAACCGACTGAGCCACCCAGGTGCCCTCATTCTCAAGTTTATATAGAAAGGCACAAGATCTCTGGTAAGCACTGTGAATTGTGCAAGACTGTTGAATCTCAGATCTGTACTTCTGAAACAAATAATGCAATATATGTTAAGAAAAAAAAAAAAGAAGAAGAAGAAGATAGCAGGAGGGGAAGAATGAAGGGGGGAAAATCGGAGGGGTAGACGAACTATGAGAGATGATGGACTCTGAAAAACAAACTGAGGGTTCTAGAGGGGAGGGGGGTGGGAGGATGGGTTAGCCTGGTGATGGGTATTGAGGAGGGCACGTTCTGCATGGAGCACTGGGTGTTATGCACAAACAATGAATCATGGAACACTACATCTAAAACTAATGATGTAATGTATGGGGATTAACATAACAATAAAAAAATCTTAAAAAAAAAAAAGAAAGCACTGGGTATTTACCCCAAAGATACAAAAGTAGGGACCCGAAAGGCTACGTGCACCCCGATGTTTATAGCAGCAATGTCCACAATAGCCAAACTGTGGAAAGAGCCAAGATGTCCATCAACAGATGAATGGATAAAGAAGATGTGGTATATATATACAATGGAATATTATGCAGCCATCAAAAGGAATAAGATCTTGCCATTTGCAACGACGTGGATGGAACTGGAGGGTATTATGCTGAGCGAAATAAGTCAAACAGAGAAAGACATGTATCATATGACCTCACTGATATGAGGAATTCTTAATCTCAGGAAACAAACTGAGGGTTGCTGGAGTGGGGGGTGGGGTGGGAGGGATGGGGTGACTGGGTGATGGACACTGGGGAGGGTATGTGTTCTGGTAAGCGCTGTGAATTGTGCAAGACTGTTGAATCTCAGATCTGTACCTCTGAAACAAATAATGCAATATATGTTAAGAAAGAAAAAAAAGAAGAAGAAGAATGTAGCGGCAGGGGAAGAATGAAGGGGGGGAAATCGGAGGGGGAGAAGAACCATGAGAGACAATGGACTCTGAAAAACAAACTGAGGGTTCTAGAGGGGAGGGGGTTGGGAGGATGGGTTAGCCTGGTGATGGGTATTGAGGAGGGCACGTTCTGCATGGAGCACTGGGTGTTATGCACAAACAATGAATCATGGAACACTATATCTAAAACTAATGATGTAATGTATAGGGATTAACATAACAATAAAAAAATTAAAAAAAAAAAAAAAGAAAGGCACAAGATCTGGAATAACCAACACAACATCGAAGAACAAAATTGGAGGCCTCACACTACCCAATTTCAAGGCTTACTAGCTATGGTAATCAAGAGAGCATGGTGTTGGTGAAGGAACAGACATACAGATTAATGGGACAGAACAGCGTCCAGAAATAGACCCACACAAATAGAGTCAACTGATTTTTGACAAAAGAGCAGAGGTGATTCACTGGAGAAAGAACAGTCTTTTCAAAAGATGGTGCTGAAACAATTAGATGTTCATACATAAAAAAATAAATGTAGAAACACACCTTATAACATTCACAAATGTTAACTCAAAAGGGATTATAGACCCAACAGTGAAATTCAATACGATGAAACTTCCAGAAGAAAACAAAGGAGAAAGTGTACATGATCTTGGGTTTGGTGATGAGTTTTTAGATATAACATTGAAAGTATGATCCATGAATGGAAACACTTGATAAGTTAGGCTTTATTAAAACCAAAACTTCTGCTCTGGGAAAGATACCGGTAAGAGAAGGAAAAGACAAGCCATGGATGGGAGACCACATCTGCAAGACATATATGTGATAAAGGAACTGTGCCCAAAATATACAAAAAGCTATTAAAAATCAATAATAAGAATCCAAACAACCCAATTAAAAAATAGGTAAGAGATCTGAATAGAATCCTCACTGAAGAAGATACCCAGATGGTTTATACAAGTAAGTAAACATATGAAAAAACGTTTCACATCATTCATCATTAGGGAAACGTATACTAAAGCAATGATGAGATAGCATTCCATAACCTTTAGAATGGCTAAAATAAAAAAAAGTTGACAACACTAATTGCTGGTGAGGATGTGGAGCAACAGGAATGCTCACTCATTGGTGGTTGGTGAGAATGCACAACGGTGCAGCCACCTTGGAAGATGGGTCAACAGTTTCCTGCAAAGGTAAATGCAGTCGTGCCCTGAGTCAGAAGTCTTAACCACGATACAGGATGATTCCTGTAGTCTTTGTCCCCAAACGCATTACTCCATTGTAATTGTGAGACAACACTAGACAAATCCCAGGTGCAGTGCATTCTACAATATACCGACCCGAACTCCTTGAAACTGTCAAAGTCATAAAAAACAAGGAGCATCTGAAAAATGTTCATAGCCGAGAGGAGTCTAAAAAGAAATAATGTGTAAATGTGAGGTGGGATCCTGGATGAGATCCTTGAGCAGAGAAAGGTTATTAGGTGAAAACCAAGAAGATCTGAGTACATTATGGACTTAAATTAATAACAATGTATCAGTATTGGTTCATTAATTGTGACAGATGAACCAACCGGATGTTAAGAGATTAGTGACAGGAGAAACTGGGTGTGGTGGATATGAGAACTCTCTAGATTACCTGCACAATTTTTCTATCAATCTAAAAGTATTCTAAAATGGAAGGTTTTTTAAAAATATAATAGTGTCAAGTGCAGGAAAGAAAAAAAGCTCTGAACTGCTTTTCCAGATGTCTCCTGTTTTTTTTTTTTTAAGATTTTATTTATTTATTTGAGAGAGAGCGCAAGAGAGCGCAGGCAGGGGAAGCAGCCAGAGGGAGAGGGGGAAACTCCCTGCTCAGTGGGGAACCCGACGTGGGACTCGATCCCAGGACCCTGAGATCATGACCTGAACCGAAGGCAGACGTCCATCCAGGCACCCCCAGATGTCTCCTGCTTTTACTTTTATGACATTTCTTTTGCTCCAACTACATGCTTACACTAGTGACATGGAATAACTAATAAAGACAAAAGCTAGCTTGTACTGAGTATCTCCTGTGTCATTAGGTGAGGAGTCTATCCAGATCTTTGCCCTATTTACCTATTTTTTAATTGGGTTGTTTGTACCTCCATATCTTCATTATAACCCTGAGACGAACGACAGTTATGAGACAAGAAGAAAGGGACAACCGGGCTCACTCACATCTGGTTTTCCTGTTTTTCCTGGATACATGGGAAAACTATTTTCCAGCACCTTTGCCATTCGGCTGGGTCCTGTACCTGGTTCTAATGACGTGTGAGCCGAAGTAAAACGTGTCAGGTGCAGAGCAAGACATGTAACAGCTGGTGAGACCCATCCACCTGTCTTGTCCCCTTTGGCCGTGACCATGGGGTGATAGGTTGAGATGGTGGAGCCACAGGAAGGAAGGAAGCTGGTTCTCTAAGTCTGAACAAAGAGGAGCTTCCTTGGAGGGTCCCTAGAACCATGGCGGTGTCTGATACGAGCCAGATATGAATCTTGATGGTGTTGAACGTAACCTCTTCCGTGCTGACTCCTGGAACGCCGGGACTCAGTGTTTTATATACCATGTGGTGACAGTGTGATCATGCAGTCTTTATTGATAGGGCTGGTGGTCTCGGTTTTAATAATAACAAAATAAAATAAAATCTCCTGAAGAATATTGGCTCAAGGAATCACAAATCACGGAGAGGGTCATAGCCTCGTTTCACATTATTACGGCAATCCTTGCAGCGGTCCTTTCTGGCTCCTTTTCATCCCAGTGGCCAGCCGAGATCTTCCACTGCTATCTTCAGATGTTCTGACCTCTGTTCTTTCCTGCTGCTTAATGATCTTCCTATAAATTGTATAGGAAATGGAGCAAATGCAGTTACAGTGTCTGCTGGCCCTGATGCAGATGAATCGGTGTTGGAAGTCTAGCCAAGCGTCTCCCTGGGGCAGCCCTCAGCCCTCAGCCTGGGTCTCCCTGAGAACACAGAGACACGAACCTCAGTCACAGCATGGCCTGGTTCCAGTGACAGCAGCAGCTCCTGGAGGACATTTCAGATGGACGTGATGGGTCAACACAAACCAAACTCCTTTTGGAACCGAGCTTTTATAAATTTATACTAGAGTTCTGACTTCCCAGTGGATAATCCATGGGATTTTCAGGCCACAGCAAGCTTTCAATTGCTCCAGTGTTCCAGGACATAACCCCTCCTGCTTCCTGGGGGAGAGGATAGCAAAGGCTCTGTGTGTGCTGGGACCCTCCAAGACCTCACTCCATGCATCTCTCTGTCCCTTTGACTGGTTCTGATTTGTATCCTTTTGCTATATTAAACCTGCAGCTGTAAGTGCGGTGGTTTCTTGAGTTCTGCGAGACATTCTAGTGCATTACTGAGCTGCAGTTAGCAGTGGGATCCCCCCACTTGTAGCCGGCTGACTTTTCTTCAAGACTCTGCCATTCCGTAGGAGCCCAGGGCCCCATCCTGTGTGTCTGGCACAGCTGAAATGTGTTCTGGATCAGAGAGTCGGGGCGAGCCACACAGAGTGGCTTGGATGGAGGCCAGAGCAGATTCTCCCGGTGCAGACACGGTCGTCAGCTCGGACAACTGAAAGGCGGTGGTGCATGTTCTCTGCTTCTTTCCTTGATGTTGAAAAGAAAGACACCTGGACTCTAAGATGATGGGGACTCATGAGCCACTCCCTCTGCAGCTGGAGGTCTTTTCCAATCCTTTCTTGTTCACCTTGTTCCGTCCTTCTCTGGCTCTCCCCCCGCTCCTGGTACCTCAAGGCAGGAAATAGCAGGGCTTCCTCTCTTATATGAGCGATGAACTGATGTGATCCCAGAGCGTGTGAGTGTCTGTGGGTGTGTAGGATGCACACAGCGGCATCTTTCTTTTGAAACTCTGACACTCGGGGATGATAAGGGACTTGCGTATGGCCACACCAAGAAGACAACCTCTGCCATCTTGGACTCGGAGAGGTTTGCCTCAGGATACTGAATCTAGAATTTTCCCCTTCACATTTACAATCCCGGATTGGGAAGGATCTTTCCCGGTGCTAAACAATGGATCCTAGGTCTTGCCCTACCCAGGGGTGTCTATAGGTAGGCGGGATACCTAGGCTCGACAGGGGCAGCCTATAGTGGATCCCATCCTGTCCTGTCTATATATAGAAATGGCTCCTTCAAGGCCAGAAGGAAAGGATGTGCTCCCCACCCTTGTCCCCTGCACGCTGGCCCACCCGCTCAGCCTTCACCCCGTCCCACCCAGGGGATGTCCCGGGGCAACTGAGCCACCTTATGGGAGACTGAATGGCGCTGGCAGCTTCATCCCATCAGGAACGACTCAGTTAGCATTCCTCCAAATCCAGGCTAAGCTCCTGAGTGAGGCTGGCCCTGCCCGGTCCTCTGCTGTGTGGGCTTTCTCATGAGCAGCTCCCCTCGTCACTGCTCTTTTCCTCAAGCTCAGCAGAAGAATCTCTCCCTCCTGTCTGCTGACCTATTCTGTGACCAATCTGGGACTTGGGTCTTCCGTCTTACAGATAGGGCCAGAGGCTGGGCTAGAAATTAATTAAGGTATTCCATTCTGAAATGCTCCCTACAGAAATTCCAGGACCAGGATGAAGTCTCCATCTTGTGGCTGAATTCAGTTCTGCAATTAACTCTTTTTTTTAAAAAATATTTTGTTTATTTATTTAAGAGAGAGAGAAATAGCAAGAGAGAGCACGAGCAGGGAAGAGAGGGAGAAGCAGGCTCCCCACTGAGCAAGGAGCCCGATGCGGGACTCGATCCCAGGACCCTGGGATCATGACCTGAGCTGAAGGCAGACGCCTAACTGACTGAGCCCCCCAGGCGCCCCTGCAATGAACTCGTCACCTCAAGCACCCCCAGAGTCAGCTTAGAGAAGCAGCTTAGCATCAGCACGCCTTCTTCACGTAACTCCATTCGGAAGGGGATCTCGACCCGTACAGTGAACTGTACAAAGATAGTTACTCGTTCTTTTACTGAAGAGAGGGCCGCCTACGGCTGGGAATGAAGGTCTGTTGGTGAATGAGGCACAGTCCCTACTGCGCTGAGCTCACAGTCCGGTGGGACGGACGGGGACAGGGGCGAAGGCGGTGTGAAATGCTTACGGAGACACGCGGGCGGTGGGATCCTGGGGGGAGAGCCAGGGTGGGCTTCTAGAGCAGAAAGCGTCTGGCCTGACGCCTGAAGCAGGTGCAGAACTTGACCTGGGGAAGGAAGAGGGAAGAGCATCAAGGGCAGAGGTGAGAGCGGCTGATCCTTAGATATGAGGAAGGAACCTGCACAGAATTTGAAAAGGAGCAAACCTTCCACGACGATGCAAGTTACTGCCAGGAGCGCAGAGTGTGTCCTGTCCAGAGAACGCTCCGGGGTTGTGTGAAGTGGACCAGAAGGCCAGGGCTAGAAGGCGAGAGTGGCCCCATGGAGATGGGGCGGGAGGGTGAAGAAAAGTGCGCAGAGGGGGGTTAGGTCCAGGACGTGACGGGGTCCCAGGTGTTCTTATCACAGCGGTAGCTCGCGTGGAATAAAGATTTTATGAAGTCCCGGGAATCACTTTGGTCTAAGGCACTGGAAGTTTGGGGTGATGGGCGGGTGGTTCTTGTGGAGGTTGTGTGGGCTACTCTGGCAATCAGGGTTACGTTACTTTCCTACGGTCGGGGCACAAAGGACCACAACCCAGTGCATTCAAACCCCACCCACTTGTCACCTCACTGTGTCTGGGGTGCAGAAGTCCAGGGGGGCTCAACTGGGTTTCTGCTCAGGGCATCACAAGGCTGAAATCAAGTGTCTCCCCTGGATTTGGGGGTCCTTTTTACTTATTTATTTATTTTATTTTGTTCTTGGGGTCCTTTTTAAAGCTCCCGTGGTTTCTGGTGGAACCTAGTTCCTTGCAGTTGTAGGACTGAGGTGCCCAGTTCTAGAGGCCACCGGCAGTCCCCTGCCATGTGGCGCCCTACCCAGGCTGTGTCTCCGAGGTCGGCGGGAGAATCTCTCCCTCCCGTCTGCTCAGATGGAGACTTGCTCGTAATCAGGGATGTGACCACCTGATCACTGTTGACACAGCATACCACAAGCTCTGCCCACACTCAAGGCAAAGGTCATCGAGCCCCGTGCACCAGCAGGTGGGAGTCTTGGGGGCCTCCCCCGAGTTCTGCTCACCACAGAGGTCTTTAAGGGAAGAGGGTGGTGAGGAGGGGCCAGGTCCCGAGATGACATGATGGCTGGGAAGAGGAGGCCGTCACGTGGCTCTCTGGACTGTCTGGGGGAAAGCAGCAAGCCTCCCTGCGTGCCAAGGGCTCGTGCTCGATCACGACGGTATGGGTCACCCAATTACCACTTCACTTCTGGGAGAGGTGAGCAAGGTGGTTGAAAGCTCTTCTCTTTTTCTTTCTTTCTTTTTTTTTTTTAAACTTTATTTATTTGAGAAAGAGAAGGAGAGAGAGAGTACACACACAAGCAGAGGGGAGGGGCAGAGGGAGAGGGAGAAGCTGACTCCCCACTGAGCAGGGAGCCTGACACAGGGCTCGATCCCAGGACCCTGGGATCATGACCTGAGCTGAAACCAAGAGCCGGACCTTAACTGACTGAGCCACCCAGGTGCCCCTGAAAGCTCTTCTCTTTTAGGGGCTCTCGGATTTTGTGGCATTGGGATCACAGAAGTCCCCCTACTTCTCTGTCCCTCTTCCCAGCTGTTCGCATCGGCTCCTCTCTGCTGTTCGGGGTGACCTTTCCCCTCAGCTTAGGGCTGCCCTCTGCCACCTTCCACCACCTCTCTTTCCAAACAGGAAATAGTCTCCTACATAACCACCTATGTCTTTTACTTGAACGTTTTCTGCACCCACATGTGAAATGAAGCCACACTGATGAAATCTCTAGCATCAAGGGCTGGTATGATATTTTAGGGCTTGGAGCCTCTGAAATGAAAGTCTCAAGGTCTTTCTGCTTTCCTCTCTGTTGCCCCATTTCCTCTCTGTTTATAGCCAGGACTCACACTCGGCCACAGGAACAGCGCCTGGAGACAGGAAATATGAGGACCTAGGACGCTCAGCCAGCTCATGAGATCTGCCTCGTTACTCTGTGCCCTTGAACTCAGACCGCAAGACCTGAGCCCCTGTTTGCTTCTTGTGAACCAGCCCTGTCCACGCACACATGCAATGTCACACCCGCACGCCTGGGTCTGCGCCCTCACTCCCGTCCTCGGGCTCTATTTACTGCAACACAGGTCTTGCTGTTCCTGGAGAAGAGGCCTGTCCCCGCTGTCTCAGCCCCGGGGAATCCTCTGAGGTTAGGCTGTGGGCCTGGGGGAGGGAGCTGCTCTCAGGCACGGGGACTCCTCCCTCACCGGATACCCCTAGCATTGGTGTTGAAGGCTAAAATGTCAAATGACCTCGGAAAAAAAGGTCTTAGATTAGGGCTTCCTAAATTGTACCTAGTGGTTTATTAGGGGATGTTGGTGTGCAAGGGGAAATTTTGCAGTAAGTCCTGGGGATTGACAAATCCATTATCACGCAAAAGGATCTGAGCAAGTTCTACAGTAAAGAAGTCTCTACATTAGTTAATCCAATATCTTCCAAACTTTTCTGACCAAATTTTTTTAAGTAACTCTTTGCCCTATAAAGTAGTTGTCTCTAGAATGCACTATGGGAAATGCTTTTTTTGCACCAAAGAACAATTTTTGCAAACCAGACTCCCCTCCCCCAGAAATTTCATTAAGGTGGTGTAAAGGCTCTCTCTGGAAACAACCCCCATGAAACAAGGAAAACGAGGGGGAATTTACTGTCCCCGCTGTCTGTGGATCTGGGAAACAGCTGGGACCGTGCAGAAGCTGAACATACAGAAGAAATAGAAGGAACGGAGGGAGGAGTGAGACAGCCCAGTGACAGCAGGCCTCAGAGAGTAGCAGCAAGAGTCCCTCCTGGGGGGTCCGGGGTTCCCCCAAAGGACAAACTCCACACACCTCGTGGGCAAGGTGCAGGATGGTGGGGAGCTGGGCTGGTGGCAGGAGATATCCCGGCCTTGATCTGTCTGAGAGGTACAGGGACGGGGCATTTCAGGGAAGCTCACAGAGGGGCCTCGGTCCCAGGATGCCGCCATGTCCCAGTGCAGCAAGCCAGGGACAGAAATAGTAAGATACACAAATAAAAGAGCTTGTCTTAAAAAAAAAAAAAAAAAAAAAGGAACGATTTTATGAGGATGAGAGAATGAACTGGAGGTGCATCCATAGGAAAGAAAACCATGGGAGAAAGTACAAGTGAGCTGTTAGGAGGTGAAGAGCAGGGAGGCCTGGGTGGCTCAGTCATTGAGTGTCTGCCTTCAGCTCGGGTCATGATCCCAGGGTCCTGGGATCGAGTCCCACATCGGCCTCTCTGCTCAGTGGGGAGGCTGCTTCTCCCTCTACCTGCAGCTCCCCCTACTTGTGCTCTCTGTCTCTCTCTCTGACAAATAACTAATAAAATCTTAAAAAAAAAAAAAAAGGTGAAGAGCACATAGCATGAAAAGTAAAGAGGACAAATGCAGGCACGCAGGGAGGAGCCAGAGAGATGGTGGGAACGAAGCTCAGGGGCCAGCCATCATGTGGAAGAGGGCACGATGGGGACAAACAGGCATTGCGCAAAACATGGCAGAGAGCCAGGAAAAGGGGACGCAGAGAGTGGACACACAGAACCCAAGTGTAGGATTGGGGAGAAGATTACAAACAGGAAACACGGGCAGAGGATCCCACACATGCACCGTTAGGGGGTTGCCCGTGAGGAAAGCAAATCAATGGAACAGACCTGGTATTTAAAGCTGTAACTGAAGAAAGCATTCCTGGAATAAAAGAATCCTTGTGTTTATGCACTGTAAAGACTCATCATGTAGCAGGGGAAAATGACCTAAAGCCAACAACACGAGGACATATCTGAATAAAATTAGTGCACCTTAGAGATGAAGAAAGACTTTCTCCTTTTCTTTTTTTTTTTTATAAGATTTTATTTATTTATTTGTTTTAGAGAGAGAGCACGAGCAGGAGGGGCAGAGGGAGAGGGAGAGAGAAACCCAAGCAGATTCCGCGCTGAGCGCGGGGCTCGATCTCACGACCCTGAGATCAGACCTGAGCCAAAATCAAGGATGCTCAATGGACCACACCATCCAGGTGCCCCAAGAAAGCCTCTTTCAAGTGTCTAAGTGAAATAAATTCATTTACGTGTGAAAGAAAGCCAGGAGGGCTTCAGATGTCTCCACAGCGATGTTTAAAGCCAGAAGATAATGTAACAACCCTTGTAGATACTCAGCAAAAGAAAGGCTAATCTAAGGGTTTTATCTCCACGTAAACTGTCCTGCGAGTACAAAGCCTGCAGATGTGCTTTCTGAATCAGCAAGAGCTCAGACTCTGGAAAAAGCTATCAGAGGCTGAACCCCAGTGAAAAAAGAAACGTGGAAGGGCCAGCGAAGAGCGAGAAATACCCTTAATCATAGAACTAAGACTAAAATGACGTGCGAGGCTTATAGAGCAGAATATATGGACTACCTGTGCTAGCGGAGCAGGGATGATATAAACCACAGACGTGGGAGGGAAAAGCAATTCAAGGTGGGGAGGTAAATAAGTAGACTCATCACCTTCTCCATAAAGCTGCAGCCAAAGGGTTTAATTTAAAGCATCAATTCAAATCTTCGTCTAAATCAGGTAATGACATCATTTGATAGTTCAAAAGCAGGGCATCTGACTGGCTCAGTTCGGGGAGCGTGCGATGCTTGATCTCAGGGTTGTGTTTGAGCCCCACGTTGGGCATAGAAATGACTTAAAAAAACAGTTCAAAAGCAACCCAGAGACAGAATATTATAAGTTAAAATGTGGTTGTAGGACAGGGGAAGGAAAAAGAAACCGGTGAATTTATCCCTGTTTATGGTGATACCATCTAAACAAATCAAGAAAACAGCGTTGTTAAAAAATGTTATGTTGGTGGGGCGCCTGGGGGGCTCAGTCGTTCAGCATCTGCCTTCCGCTCAGGTCATGATCCCGGGGTCCTGGGATGGAGCCCCGCATCGGGCTCCCTGCTCCGCGGGAAGCCTGCTTCTCTCTCTCCCACTCCCCCTGCTTGTGTTCCCTCTCTCGCTGTCTCTCTCTGTCAAATAAATAAATAAAATCTTTAAAAAAAACGTTATGTTGGTAAGCACTAGAGTTTACACACAAACCATTACAGGGATCAGAGAACTGGACACACGAGCCCCCACACACACCCCACCGTAGTTAAAGGCTTTTAAAATCACCAAACGATACCATAAAATAACATGGCAAAACTCAAGACGAAATATGCCGTAAATGTGCGAATGGGTTTAACTAATTTATAAAGAGAAAAACACAACATTGGATCAAAAGCGAAGGTGGCCGTCATGCTTGTAAGAGACGGACAGTTTGAAATGGAGACACAAGGCAAATCCAGACAAACCCGGTAGGAGCCAAGGTCAAAGCCACCGGACAAGGGGACAGTCAGCCAGCGAGACCTTCCATGAGGCCACAAAGCGCATCTCACGGCTGTGAAATGGGCACAGTTGATGTGGGACCGAATCTCCCAAATGATGCTGTGAGCCTGGCCCAGCCCGGTGTTTGCCGTGTGGACCACCCTCCCAATTTACTCTTGACTGCGAGCTGATTGGTCCCACCAAGTGACAAGTCACGTTCCTTGTGACCTATGGTCCTGGGAAGAGAGAGGACTGGCAAAGATAAAGTAGCTCAGGGGAGTGTTAAAATGTGGCAGGTCCAGGGGCAAAGGGCTGAGCCGGTGGGTTTTAGCCTTTCTTCCGGTATGAGGTCAAAACTGGGACATGTCACTAAACTGCATCCATATTAGTTTAGAAAATAAAAGCTGGGTGGGCGCCTGGGTGGCTCAGTGGGTTAAGCGACTGCCTTCGGCTCAGGTCATGATCCCAGAGTCCCGGGATCAAGTCCCACATCAGGCTCCCAGCTCAGCGGGGAGCCTGCTTCTCCCTCTGACCCTCTCCCCTCTCATGCTGTTTCTCTCTCTCTCTCAAATAAATAAATAAATAAAATCTTTAAAAAAAAAAAAGACAATCAGAGCCTTTAAAAAAGAAAAAGAAAAAAGAAAATAAAAGCTGGAGAACTGAGACATCAAGACGAATGTAAAAACAGACCCACGGAAAGGACAGTGAGGGAAATGATGCTGTCTTGTCATTTGGCACGCAAGACTGACAAGGCGTACCGTACGGACGTGGCATAAATTATTACACACATACATTAGTTCTACCGTTTAATTGCTTTTTCTTTTTTTTTTTTTTGCTATTACAAGAATTCTGCCGAGGACATTCTTACAGCGACAGTCAAATGTTGCACATATTCATGATTATTTCCTAAGTATACATTCTTAAAGCAGGATGCATCTTTTAAAGAGACTCGATACGGAATTACAAATTGTACTCTAAGCAGGCTGCCCCCATTTACCGCTCAGGAAGCACTTAGAGAGTGAACTCTTACCTCCCGAACATCAGGCAACTGTTTTAATCTTGGACGTTGAGTTAGGTGAAAAATGCAATCAAGGTGTGATTTAAATTCACATTTGTGTACTAGTAGGTAAACTAAGCCTATAACCTCTGATACGTTCATTGGCCAATTCTGTTTCTTCGTTTAGTATTTCCTTTTATTACTGGGGCAACTGTTGTTTTATTTATTTTTACTGTTGGCTATTTGGGGCAGGATATAAGCATGATGGTCAGGCGGTGCACAGTCTCTCCGGGCCCGTGGCTCACCCCAGTCCCCAGAGAGAATCCACTTTGGCAAAGGCAGTTTCCCCTCCTGCAGCCCCGGGAGGCTCTCCCAGGGTCGATGAGGGAGCAGAAGGCTAGCTGAAGAGAAAGCCTAAGCTGATGCCCTGTAGCCTCCCCCCACCCCCCACTCCTGGGTGGCACATGTGTGACATTCTTCCAGGAATCCCCCAACTGTGTTAACGTTAATGCCTTGCTAGAGGGGAAAACACCCTTGAAAGGGGCAAGACCTCCTATATCTTGGAGTTCTTCTCTAGCATTATCTGGTAGGTCCTCTTTAGCATATGAAAGTCCTCTTAAAACCTCCCTTTTCCTTACTTCCCCCCAACTCCAGAGTATATAATCAACCATTCCCAAGCCCCTTGGTGCAGCAGCTCTTCCTGCCCACGGGTCCTGTCCCCGGGCTTTGGTAAAACCTCCATTTTGCACCAAAGACATCTCAAGAATTCTTTCTTGGTCGTCGGCTCCGGACCCCACCCCACCGAACCTCTCCTATATTCCAAAACCCCATCAGTGCGACCTGCACCGAGACTTCTCTGCTGCACAAGCAAACATATGTGAAGGAGGGTCGGTCTCCGGAGCCTGGAGGAGCAGGGAGGGCTTAAGGACTGAGCTGGGACCATCTGTGTCATGAAGGCAGCGGGTGGGTTAGGAAGCTGAAGCAGGGCAGAGCTTTGAGTGTGTTTGGTTAAAAAAAACAATCAGGGAATGGGGAGCATATTAGTGTCTTTTTGGGGGCTGTAACAAATCAGCATGGACTTGGGGGCTTCTAAAAACACGCATTTATTCTCTCATCGTTCTGGAGTCACAAGTCCAAAATGGGTTCCACGGAGCCCAAGTCCAGGTGCTGGCCAGGCTGCACCCCCTCTGGACGCCCCCCGGGGAGAATCCTTTCCTCCCTGATCCAGCTTCCGGAGCTGAATTCCTAGCCTTTCCGGCTTCTGTCCCCATCCTCCACCTTCAAAGCCAGCAGGGCGGCCCCCAGCTTCGGTCCTCACACTGCCCTGTTCCCCATGTTCTCATCTCCCTCTGCCTCACTTTACAAGGACTCTTGAGGTTACTTTGGGCCCCCCCCCGAAAAAGCCAGGATAATTTTCGCATCTCAAGATCTTTAATCACATCTGCAAAATCCGTTTTCCATGGAAGGTCGAGGGGTTTGCCACAGGTTGCAGGGATTAGGATGTGGATATTTTGGGGGACTATTATTCAGGTCGCTCCAGGGAGGAAGCGAAGGGGATTTGAGAAAGGTGTCACCAGGACCCACGCGCCTGTCCAGCATCCATTCCGCCACTGCCCAAGCGTGATACAGCCGCGAGGGGGTCCTTTGTCCAGGACCAGGAGTGGGCCCTCACTGGCGTTGAGGACATCACTATCACCAACCCCTGATTTTAGTGATGTGCTCAGGAACAGTCACTTGAACGAATTCATAATTCAGATGAGCTCGGGGCCCGCAAGCCCATCTCCTTGCTCTCCGGGAGGGGGAAGCAAGCCCTCAGGATGGCAGCCCTTTCTCGACGGTAAACCTTGTAGCGCTATTTGACTTTTCAAAGAATGTGCATGAATTACTTGGAGCTTTCTTCTTTAATTGAAGTGGAAAACATAAGTTGATGCAAAAGAGATAATTAGTACAACTCATGTGATTTCAGAGTATGGATGATGATTCCTCAGAATACCCTTAGTTTTAGTATTTTTATTTTTATTTTTAATTTAACTTCAGCGTGCATTGCTCCCAGAGCATGGGGACTCCAAGCAATACTTTTTTTTTTTTTAATTTTTTTATTGTTATGTTAATCCCCATACATTACATCATTAGTATTTGATGTAGTGTTCCATGATTCATTGTTTGTGCATAACACCCAGTGCTCCATGCAAAACGTGCCCTCCTCAATACCCATCACCAGGCTAACCCATCCTCCCACCCCCCTCCCCTCTAGAACCCTCAGTTTGTTTTTCAGAGTCCATCGTCTCTCATGGTTCGTCTACCCCTCCGATTTCCCCCCCTTCATTCTTCCCCTCCTGCTACAATCTTCTTCTTCTTTTTTTCTTTCTTAACATATATTGCATTATTTGTTTCAGAGGTACAGATCTGAGATTCAACAGTCTCGCACAATTCACAGCGCTTACCAGAGCACATACCCTCCCCAGTGTCCATCACCCAGTCACCCCATCCCTCCCACCCCACCCCCCACTCCAGCAACCCTCAGTTTGTTTCCTGAGATTAAGAATTCCTCATATCAGTGAGGTCATATGATACATGTCTTTCTCTGTTTGACTTATTTCGCTCAGCATAATACCCTCCAGTTCCATCCACATC
This sequence comes from Halichoerus grypus, assembly GCF_964656455.1. Classification (NCBI taxonomy): domain Eukaryota; kingdom Metazoa; phylum Chordata; class Mammalia; order Carnivora; family Phocidae; genus Halichoerus; species Halichoerus grypus. The sequence continues at coordinate 2,454,009 of NC_135719.1, forward strand.
GTTGCAAATGGCAAGATCTCATTCCTTTTGATGGCTGCATAATATTCCGTTGTATATATATACCACATCTTCTTTATCCATTCATCTATCGATGGACATCTTGGCTCTTTCCACAGTTTGGCTATTGTGGACATTGCTGCTATAAACATTAGGGTGCACGTACCCTTTCGGGTCCCTACTTTTGTATCTTTGGGGTAAATATCCAAGGAATACTTTTTAAGTGAAAATACTCTTGAGGACATCCTTGTGGGAAAGTATAGGGCATCCTTGGTCTTCTCTGCTCGGTTTGGATGTTTTCTAGCTCAGCTTAGATGTATTCCAGGCTTCTTATAAAGTGAGCAGTGAACTTACCCTTGACAATACTGTATTTTTCAGTTCTCTCAGTTTTTCATGGGTAACTCTGGTTGGAGAGCTCCTGTGATTGATGATTCGTGACATGAAATTCTTTCCTGGACACTTTCTAACACTGAGGTGAGAGGCTTCTACCCACTCCAGCCTCCGCGTCAGGGCCTGAGGACATGCTCTCTGGACTTGTGTTTTTTGGAAGCCGCTGTAACTTCTTGGGTTCAAACTCAGAGTGTCTTGCAGGACCTGCTTCATGCACGAGCTTCAGACTACCACCTGCCATGTTCCATTCCCCAGCTTTGACCTTGGGGCTGTCTATGTCGTTATCCGGAAAAGCAAATCTCTCTCCCAGTTCCTGCTGTCTTGTGGCTCCCGTCTGGCCCCATGGAGTGACAGACCGCTCCTGAGGAGGACAGCCCCGTCTCCATGTGGCCCTTTGCTTCCCTCCAGGTGCACCACAGGTCCGAGGTAAACAGTGCTCACAGCTGCGTATCGTGAAGGAACACATTTAACAAATGAGAAAGGGTCTTAGAGGTCGGTGAGTTCAACATCTCCTCGAGGGAGGAAACATCCGGCAGAAAACCCCGACACGTTGTCATCCTAGAGTAGGTGAAGTATTCCCAGTTATGGGAAAGTCATGACTGAAATTTAGGGAGTTGGATTTCTAGGATTAAGGGAGGTCTTAACAACGATTGAAGGTAGTGTTTCTCAAGGTGAGGAAAACTGGATCACTTGCATCAGAGTCATTTGGGATTTTGTTTAAGACTCAGATCCCTGGGCCCTCTACCTACTGATCCATACTCCACAGGGACAGAGTCTGTGCCCGTGCCAGAAGAGATGATTCACTTCGCTGGAGTTTGAGATCGATTGTAGGAGACTGGCTCCCCCATCCAGTTCTCAAACCACTTTGATGCTTACGCACGTGAAAAAAGCACATATGCGTCCCCCTAACTGCCCACACGCATACTATTGTCTGAGTCTGCTCAGGCTGCCGTAACAAGATACCTGGTCTCTCTCGACAGCCGTCTTACTGCTGTGTCCTCACGTGGCGTCCTAAGGGCACCAACCTCATCGTGGGGCTCCACCCTCGTGACCTCAGCTAAAGCCAATGACCATCGGAAGGCCCCACCTCCGAATACCGTCGCATTGGAGATTAGGGGTCAGCATATGAATTTGTGGGGAACATAAAGATTCAAGTTCTTAACATTGCACCCCTCACCCCCACCCTCAAATTTATGTCGTTTTTACCTACAAAATACATCCATCCCATCTTAGATAGCCCTGACGTCTTAACTTCAGCGTGTATACTCAAGTCTAAAGCCCAGAGTCTCACTGAAATATCATTCCAGTCAGATATGGGTGAGACTGAGGTCTGATTCATCCTGAGGCCGAATTCCCCCCCCGCTGTGTATCTGACACAGAGCACGTTGCATGATTCTGAAATCCAGAGCCGGCACAGGGGTAGAGTAGATGGTCCTGTTCCAAAGGGGAGAGACCCTCAAGGGTCCTGGGAAGTGGTGCCCCAAGACCCGGAGGAGCCCCGCCTCCACAGCTCCAGGACACCCCATGCCCAGCACCTTGGTGGGAGGCTGATTGGCCTGTTAGAACTGAGGCAGTGGGTACACCTGGGTGGCTCAGTCAGTTGGACGTCCGACTCTTGGTTTCGGCTCAGGTCATGATCTCAGGGTCATGAGATCGAACCCTGCTGGGGACTCTACACTCAGCAGGGAGTCTGCTTGAGATTCTCTCTCCCTCTGCCCCTCCCCAAGCTTTCTCTCTCTCTCTCTCAAATAAATAAATTAAAAAAACAAAAAACCAAAAAACTGAGGCAGTGGCCGTGATGATCTCTGAATTGTCCTCGTGGTCATTCTTCCCTTTGTCTTGAGTAGCACACGATTGCAGCCTACCTTCACTCTGCCCTGTTCTATCTCCGAAGTCCTAGCTGGTGGTGTTTCTGCTGCGCAGTACCCCCCTCTATTCCCGGATCCCGCTGACATGACTGGTCATGACTGGTAGCAAGTGACTGGTCAGCCCCACCAACCTAGAGGCCTCTCCTCCAAATACCATCCAACTGGGGATTTAGGGTTTCGACCTATGAATGTGAGGGGAACAGAAGCATTCAGTTCATACAACTGTTGTCCTGTCTGAGGAGCCGACTTCCTAAAGCCAAGAGCCTCTCAGGGTCAGGCTTCGCAAAGTGCGATCTACAGATTTCTCTCGGGGCATCAAGGGGCCTTCGTGCAGTTGAGCCAACCGTATTCACATGTGTTTCATGAATTTGAAATGTACTGTTAGTCATCCCTTAAGCGTTCCATTGCATTCCTAATCATTGTATTTTATAGGTTGTTCCAGTGCTCGGAGAACCGCACTCACGGCTGTCCCCACTGTCACTCAGCTACAGGGTTTCACGTTTGCCCCCGTTGTTTGCATTTGATTGGTTGTGAGTCGAATCATGTTCTTAAATCACTGTGTTGAAACAAATGTCTAGGGACAGAACTCAGAGGTCAGGAGGGGCTGTCCCGGGGCTGCTACGAGATGCGGACCTGGCCTGAGTGCCGGCCACCGGCCACATTACCTGGTGTACTTACGAGCGGGACTCAGGACGAGAAGGGACCCTGCAGAGTCGCAGCCGAGGGCTGGGGCTCTTTACTCTTCTGCTCCGGGCAACCCGGGAAGTGCTCTAAGAGCCACTTGCAGAGATTTGGACATCCCATAATGCCTGTGCCGGGGCAGTGGGCATCCCAGTCGCTGGCTGGACGTCTGTGTCGGCAGCGAGCAGTCTCTATATGCCATCTGTGCCCATTTAAGCGGGGAAAAGAGAGGAGAGAGACAGCAGAGAGGGGGGCTTCGGCCAGCGCCCTCCGCCCTGTCCCCTACACTGGCCGTGGCCCGGTGGGCCCATCTCCTGCGTTTCAAGTGAACGCTGTGGCAGGTGTCACTTTGATGGGACCTCCCCAGAGAGGGCTGTCCGTCGAGCAGGAGGACCTGTGGGCTCATCAGAGAACACAAGGACACGGGCATCCCTCTGCGGACAGGAGCTGGGGAGGGGGCTTACTGAGGGGTGAAGCTGGGGTTACTCTCCCGAGAACAGAAAGTGTGTAGGGGGAGGCCACCCACAGAGTCCCCTAGGGCACACACGCGTGCCTCACAAGGTAGCCAGCCTCCGACACAGAGCCCATTTGCTGCCAGAGACCTGCAGCAAGGCCGGTTAAATAAGCCTGCCTTTGTGCCCTTTCTCGAATTCCTTCTCCCCCCGCAAAGTTGGGAGCAGAAAGGAGAGGGGGACAGGGCTCCAGAGAGTGGGCATCCTGCTCATGTGTCTGCTCTGACACCTGGCTACTTCTGGGGAGCAGGAGGGGCTGTATGAGATCCCCTAACAGACTGAAGTCCAAAATGAACAGGACAGGGTGGGCTCGCACGGATCACTTTACTTCCAGACAGTGAACAAAAGCTATGGGATTTGCCCAAAGCATCTTTACGTGATGGAAAAGAGAGACACAACTGCCCGAGTCTGAAGGCAAAGACTAGAGAAAAACGAACACCATTCCACGTTGCGCCGTGTTTAGGTTAGACTATTCGAGAAACCCAGTTACACCTTTGTAAGTGCATTTCAGTGTGACAGTCACGGTCTTAAGGAGCTTGAATTTATCACATAAAAACCAAAAGATCACGATTTTAATGTTGAGAATGTGATCTCAGAGTTTATCAAGAGACAATTATGGGATGCACAACTTTGATCCCAAAGCGCTTAATTTTCTCAAAGTAATAATTTCCTTCCCTCATCAAAGACAGAATCTCATATTCGATATGTTTTAATCACATCCGTGTGGCGCACCAGACTGCGAAGGAACTCTTCTTAGATCCGAGTGTAACTAGAGACCATTTGCCTCTCATGATGATGATGATGGTAATTTCTTGAGCCCTGTCTATGTGTCCAGTACCATTCTGAAGTGCTTTATGTATATCAACTCAATATGCACAGAACGAGAAAACCCTCTGGTGTTGCTCCCGTATGTGAAAATTCTCTGTGAACTATAAGACGCTGCGTGATTAGCAGGGGGTAGGACAGGCACCGCAAGAATAACAGTTGTTAATATAGCAAAAAAATGCTTCCTTGTTTCAGAAGTTAACGTGCGTTGTGCAGCGCGTGCTTCATCCCCCCTGTGCCCCATTCCCTCTCCGATGGCAGTGTGCTGGAGAGCATGACCCTCCCTTCCTTCCCTCCCACGTCTGGAGATTCTGGCCCTTCCTGTGCGTGTCTAGAAAGTTGTCCTTGTGCATCTGTGACCGCATTCTCCATACCGAACCTGGATTATGCACATGTTGGTATCATGTCTCCAACTAGACTGGAAAGTATGGAGATCATTCTTGGGAGGGCCAGATCTGGCCCACCACCCAGCACCCCACTCACGAAGGGCTGGAATGACTAGAATTGCTTTGCTGTGAATACCAGTGGTAACTATGCACTCCAGCAGCCCGAGTTCAGAAGCAAAGTCATGTGCCTTGGTCTAGCCCGACCTCACTCCTCGGTTACCGCCCGTACTGCACCTTTATGGGTGCAAGCAAGAGTCTTAATTTGTGAATCATTACTCATTCCTCTTTGCCCCACATTTGCAGGTGTTTTGCAGACTTAAATTATTGGATGTGAATTTAACATCCAACCTCCAGATGGCACCAAAGAACTGAGGAAAATCCCATTTCCAGAGAGCCTTTGTGTTGTTTGCAAGAGACAGGCGGAGGGAAGCTGCCCTGTTGGTCACTAAGTCACCATCTGGGATACCCCTTCCAGGAAGGGAGGGGTGGGTGTCCTGGTAATGCCCGGTGCCGTGACCGATCCACAACCGTGGACGTCTGTCGTGCGGACACGCCAGCCTTATGTTCTCGCAGGGGTCCTGGAGATGCTGAGGGAGGATGCCCGGCTGGCTCCGGAGCAAATTTGGGCAAGTGTTCCAAGATGTGTTAACTGCAGAACCCACTTGTTAAAGTTCTTCTTGCAATAAAGTCAGATATACAAAACTATCTGCTAGCAAAGAAGGAACATAAAAGACCTATGTGACCTTAGATTTTGGGGTTCACTGTCTTCGGAGACACCAAGTTCTGCTATGGGCTCTCAAGCGGCAGAAAATGACTGGATTGAAAACTGAAGCGGACAAACTGTTGAACAAACAAATAAACACAACCCAGGAGATGATTCACTAACCTCAAGGGGAATCTGATAGCATCGCTCTGCAGTCAGAGACCCCCACGCATTTTGTCCCCCAAATGGATAAATGACAAGATGCGTCTGGGCTGCCAGGGGAACTGACGTTCCCACCAACAGTTGCCATCTACCCTGCCCTCTTCATCGGTGACTAGCTTGTCCTAGGGACACAGATTCTGCCAAGAGAGACCAGAGGTGTGCACACCCGCCATATTATACTTGTAGCCTCCCACAGGATGTCGCCGTCTAGGGAAGCCTGGGTCCTATCCCGATACCCCTCCAGCAACATCAACACCTTTAATCCTACAACTGATGGCTTAATTTTGCGACACTGAGACACCTGCTGCCGTGGGAGCCCAGTGCTCATCTGAGGACCCGGATGCACTTTTTCCAGCTCATCTCCCGGCTCTGTCTCAGCTCCCGGGTCATATGTCACCTCATTGGAGAGACCTCCCTGACCATTCTACCTAAAACGACTTCCAGCCACCCTCTCTCATCTCCCTGCTTACTTATATTAAACACTTTCCAAAGGAAAAATCATCTCCTCTCATACTTGTGAGTCTCCCTCCCTCCCTAGAGTTTATGGTCAAAGCAGGCAGAAGCATCTTCAGTCTAGCTCCTACCGTTTAGCCTTTAGAAGAGTATGTGGCCCGTTGTGGAAGGTTCAATACGGATTGAATGAGTGAGTGAATTATGACTGATAGGCAGGTCCATTTCTCTATTTTCTTCCGGTTATGAAATTTAATTAAAAAATAAAGCTTGGGATCAAAGCCATTAGCAGAGAATATTCTATTAACATAATCAGCTGAATATGCCCTAGCTAAAGATGGTGTGTAGCAAGAGGGGATTATAGATAACCTAAAAGAATATATTCTCTTCAGTGATCAAGCATGGGGACATTTTTTGAATAGTGATAAAAAGAAAGCTCAAAGGCACAGGAGTCCTGCTGATGAACAGTTGTATCAAGGGCATACAATTTCCATGAGAATTAGTATATCCTGGCTCAAAAATAGCGAAGGAAGTTGCCATCATCTTAAGTTTATCTGCTATTTTATCCAGAGTTACATGACCACTTGGGACCTCCACTAAGTCACTCGAAAGGGGGGGGGGCGCCTTGAATCTTGGCTATATTTATAGTCTCGTACTTGCAAATTGCATTTTCTTTAACCAGCTTCCAGAAGACCTGGAAAAGATCATTCTAGTACCTCAAGAAAGCTTTCTCAGACTTCCAGATGAGCTCCAGTTCCTCTGTCCTCTCACACCCACTTCTCCTTCATCCAGCTGATCAAAATTACAACGAAGTGGTGAGCTGTGTGATCTGTCACCGGGCCTCTCGGTCACCTCTCTTCGAGTGTAGGCATCTTGAAGGCAGGGACTGTGTGCACCTGTTCAACACGGCATTCCCGGCCCTTAGGGTAGTACCTGATAAATCAAAATTTATCAATTAAATATTTGTTGAATGAATGGATGGGTATATTGAGCACTCATTATGCTCCAAGCACTCTGCTACATTCTTACATACTTTTTATTTTTCCCACTTCATCTCACACAACCCTGACTGGTAGACACTGGTTTTATCCCCATTTCACAGATAAAAAAAACAAAACAAAACAACTGAGGCTTAAAAAGATTAAACACTATAATTAAACATAATTGAACAGTATCATCTATAACAAGTTGCCCGTGTTAAGTGATATTTCACTGAATTGTGTGAATTACTGTGGCAGAAAGAGGTCTTGGCCAAGACATGCCTGGAAGCCCTTCTCGTCACCAGAGAGTAACATCCTGGTGGATGCTCTCAGGGTGGTTTTGAGGACCAGATAAGATAAAACATATAAACCACATTGCAGAGTGCCTTGCATACTGTAAATTCTCCATAAATATTATTTTTTAAAAAATATTATATTAACAACTGTTTAATCTTTTTTTAAAAATTTTATTTATTTATTTGACAGAGAGAGAGAGAGAGCACAAGCAGGGGGAGCAGAGGGAGATGGAGAAGCAGGCTCCTCACTGAGCAGGGAGCCTGATGTCAGGCTTGATCCCAGGACCCCGAGATCATGACCTGAGCCAAAGGCAGATGCTTAACCGACTGAACCACCAAGGTGCCCCCTCCATAAATATTATTAATTAGTAAGTGAAAAGGGAGAAAACATCTCTCCATAGAGGATAAAAATGTACCTGATCAAAGTTGATATTTGATAGGGTTAAGTACTTTTTATACTTGTACTCGCATCACTGTGGTGGGCTAGGTATTCTGAAACCTCCTGCCGCTGCAAAGTAACCACTTAACTGGAACGGCACAAAATAATTTAAGATAAATACAATCAAATAATTGATAACACAAAAAGGCAAAAAGGCCAAATACATGTGTTAAAAGGCATAAATTGTGCTCTAAGATATAAAAAGGCACCAAATTTAGCCATCTGCTGATTTTGAGAGACTAATACATTGCATAAGGACAGAGAGATGACAGAAATGCCGAAAGTAAAAGCTGAAAAAAGATATGCCAGGCAAATAGTAATCAAAAGAAAGCTGATGTCTCTAGAGTAGCATCAGAATGATCTTGGAGACAAATCATCAATGGGTGTATAAAATTACTAAATTATGATAAAAGTGTCACTTCATCGGGGGGCTAGTTCTATACACAATCGCCTAAAATATATAAAACTAATTACAAGGAAAAGGTGACCAATGCATTATTATATTAGGAAATTTCATTACCCATCTCAGTAATTGTAGGCCAAACACACACACACAGACAGCCCCACACCCACATACACACGTGTGTGCACACACAGACACACCCCCCCTCCCAAACTGGAAAATTCGATAATACAGTTAATAAGGTGGACAAAATGCATATATATGAAACTAGTGCTTAAGCATCAAAGAATACAATTTTTCTCAAATACACGTGGAATGGTTATAACATTTGGATAAATCCTAAGCCATAATGTAAACCTCAATGTATTTCAAAGCATTTAAAATAGTTATTTCCATACAGCATACATCGTCTTACTACAGCGCAATTAAGCTCAGAAACAATAATGTAACGTTAATGAAAAACGCACCAAGGGCTCAGGCATTTAAAAACTCATGCATCAAATATAGAGAAATGGAACTGCCTAAACGCATCAGCATCGGATACTAACACAAACGCTATATATCACAATATGATTTTTAAATTACTTAGCCCATGAGATTATGATGGAAAAAAAAGAAACAGAGTTGGGGCATTTTGGACAACTCTCGCGGACACTTCCTCAAAGTCGTGAGCGCTGCCAAGTGAGTGCATTTTATCATGAATTGACGTCCATCCTGGAGTGATTTTTATTTCTGTACAGCATGCTTAATTTTGGCATCTCTAACTTGCTGTTATGGACTGATTTGTGCCTCCCGCCCGTTCCTATGTTGGAGTCCTAATCTCCGCTATTTCAAACTGTGACTGTATTTGGAGATAAGGTTTTCAAAAAGGTAATTAAAGCATGACCCTAATCTAACTTAGCAGCTGTCCCTACAGAAAGAGGCGGTTAGGGTCCACCCTATATGCAGACCACCTGAGGACCAGCGGGAAGGCAGCCATCCGAAATCTCAACCCCTTGATCTGAGATGCCCAGCGCCCAGAGCCGTGAGAAAGTACTTCTCTGCTGGGTGAGCCAGCCTGGGGCTGGGGTATGCTGTGGTCGCCCTGCGCAAGCTAAGACACGAAGCAGAACCTGCTGTGGCTGTGCAGGTGGTTTCCATATGTCATCTCCCGGAACAATTGCACCGTCTACCGTCCACATTCCCAGGGCATCCCCTAGTACTTCCCTGAGGCTGTTTAATCCTCACTTCCTTGGATGTGATTTCAAAAGTAGAGTCACCCTATCCTTTCCCGGCTGGGCCCCATCTGGGAAAAGCAAGAGAAAGGCCATGCTCCGCTGATCTGCTCTTTTTTGCTCCATTTTTGTCTTCCAAGTGTAACCCGAGCCTCTGAAAACGGCCGAGTGCCTTGACCTCTCCTTACCCTTGACTCTTAGAATGGTCTCAGCTGGACAGTTCCTGGTGTTGGCGTACATGTTCCCCGGCTCGACCGACACCCAGAAACTAAGACATCGGTCCCCCAGGCGGCGCGGCTCAGGGTTCAGACAGTTCATTCTGGTCACGGGAAACTGAGCCCATGACGGTTTCCTCGCAAGTGCTTGGCCCCCCGAGCCGTGCATTCCTCGCGGGTGGCTACCCTGCGTCCCCGAGCTTCAGAAGTCAGGCCAGACAGAGTCTGTGTCCCTTTGCTAGAGCTGTAGCTCCCCGAAGCTGAAGGCAGAATGAATTCCTCGAGTGCTCTTGGGCTCCAAGCTGTGAGTTCAGTGAGGGACTAAAGGGCTTGTCTCTTCACCTCCCTGCTAGAAAGCTAACCTGGAAACATTGACTCAGATCCTTAAAAATCCTCCAAACTGGGGGTCGGTCTTTGCAGACATTAGTTAAAAAAATATCTGACCTGTTTTAGGTCGATAAAAATAGAGGTGTTGAGCTGCCACATTTCAGACCACGGGAGAACCTAGCAATACGCACATCCTCTTTTTCGCTCATTCCACAAGGGACACCTCGAGTTCCTCATTTTTCTAACGAACAGCTCTGGTCATGACACGATGAAACAATCAACAAATAAACTAGGATATAGATATAAAACGGTTTTTGAAAGTTTAAGTGTTACGGAAATATCGTTGCAGTTGGTAATACGCCGACACTGCAGTCTACATTTTAAATCCGAGATGAGCACCAGCTGATGCACAGAAGTGTAGAATCACTATTGTGCACTAACACTAATACAACACCGTATGCTGAAACTTTTAAAAAATGTAAAAAATATAGCGGGCGTATGTTGAATTTGGTTGTCACCCATATTTGCGGCTGTAATATGAAACCGTATTATGTCACCATAATATCTAAAATCACAACATGTCACCACATTTTATCTTTGTGCAACATTTTTGTAGCACTGTGATCATTTCCTTGTTAAAAATTTTAAAATTAGACGCCCGTTTCCATGACAGCTAATCAAATATACTGTCCTGTGGCAATTCCTCTTAATTTGTGATGGAGTGATCTGAACCCATTGAACTACTGATTGAAGTTCACAATCGTTACTAACAGAGCACGCCCTGTGTGTCAAGGACTGTGGCAGACCGTGGGTTAGAACGACATTGTAACAAACAGCCAACCCGGAATCAAACCGCCCTGAGGATATTTGTCATCTCCTACACCCGAGTTCAGAGGGGGAAGGGGGCTCGGTGTCGGCTGCCTGAGGAGACTTCTCTTCTCACTTGCCCTTCTTGCAAGTGTGGAAACTTTCCAGGACCTCCCGGCAGACGGTTGCCCCCCACAGCGGTGGCCATCACCTCACCCATGCCCACTCCCCACCGAGCCCCTTGACTGGTGTCAGCCCCCCAGGACCTTCCCCTGGAGATGGCAGTGGAGGTCCCATTCTCCGGTCTTGTGGAGGGGCGCTGGGAAGCAGAACAAAGCCAGGGCCTCGAGAGAAGGAAAGGAACAGAGCTGTGCTGAGTTCGGAAAGCAGAGGCCAGTCAGATGGAGGGGGTTACAATGTCCACAAAGAGAATACCTGTGTGGACACAGGAGGAGCTGGATGGTGACACTAAATCACTGTCTTGAAATCCTTCTTGGAACTAGGAGGGATGCACAAAACTACCTAAATAAAATATCAAATAGTGAATCATAATGTAGTTTATCATTTATGAAGAATGAACGCTGGGCGCAGAAGGAAGAGTCAGAGCACATTGGCAAACCGTCCAGAGAAAATTTTATGGGAGCCACGAGCTGAAGGAAGAGTGCGTGTGTAGATAACGCTGGAAGAAACCGTACTATTACTCTTCTGCCTTTCCTCGAAGCTTTGAATCTGCCGGCTTGGCCCAGGACCATCCAGTGAGGATGGGTGCTGACTCTCTTCTTTTGTTCTTGGAGTACATCTGGATCTGCTTTGCTTCCAGAAGCTTCGTATGCTTGCACGGTTTCTGATACCGTTGACTCCAGGCTCCTTGGTCATCCATTCCTATATTCATTGTGGATTAAAAAGACTCCAGTCCCCTCTCTAGTACTACCCACTGGCTTCCCCTTCAATTTCTTGGGTGCCATGTTGTTCTAACTATGTTGGCTCCCTGCTTCTAGCCTGTTCCCCAGCTCCCGCCTGGGGCCATCCTGGCCTGCCCTCTGTCTCTACACCCAGCAAATAGGCATCACCTTACCCACCCCGTGGGGTTACTGTGAGAGCGACTAAGTTACATCCAGGCAGAATGTCTAGAAAAGTGTCTGGAACATAAATGTTCAGTAGAAATTAGCCTCTCTTAATATGTAATTATTGTTATTTTTTATTTTTACATCCCTATCAGTCTCAAGAGCTTGAGTTTGATTGAGGAGATAATTATAAATATTTCAACTAGGTAATTTATATAATAAAAGTGACAGTTTAGGTGTTGAATAGATCGGTAGGTGGCGGAATAGAGAGAGAGAGAGAGAGAGAGAGAGAGAGAGAGACTGTGGTATTTCAGGCTTGTCCAAAAAAAGACTTCAAATTTGGTCTAGAAAACTGTGTAAAGCATTAAAAAAAAAAAGAAAAACCCAGACAGGATTTGAAAACCCTTTTTTGCTGTAACTGGTGCATTTAGGGAGAAGGTGGGAGCTTGCATACCTGGAAGGATCAACAGAGGGCACTTTTTTATCCTAGTGCTCTTCTTTGAAAATCCTAGCTACATTTTACATGATCAGGTTTTGCGAAGAGGCTGTCGTGAGTTTATCAGCTTTACATTAAATCTTCTTTTTAATATGCAATCAAAATAAGTTCCCTTTGATGCCTGTATCTTTAAACTACAGTGGGAGTTTAATTTTTAGGAAAGAGAACTAAGTTTAGACTTTTTAAAAAGCTGAAATCGTATCTCATCACATTGTCCTCCTTGTAAAATCACAAGTGTGTTGAGTTTAAGCAAATGCATTTAGGCCTGGAAATCAAATTAAAATGTGGAAGACCCTTTTTCTGCCCTAAGACTTTTCCGTCTATGCAAATCAGAGAGCAAACATGGGTAATTTATGAGCTTGCTGATTAAATCACCCGTCAGCAACCACCTTTCCCCAGTACCGCCTCTCCCCCAAAACCACAAAACAACCACAAGGGACACAATACTCATGCAAGCAAAGTTTTTCATAAAGGACTTTAATAAGATGGAATTAAATAACATTTGAGAATTGGTATAATGATGATCGGAGTCACTGAATGTGACAGCCTTTGGGAAAATTTCCTAACTTACATTCACAATCCTGTAAGTCAGACTACGTATCCAAAACGGGTTGAAAGTTCGGTCTTTGTTGTGTTGGGACACCAACTAGTCTGTGTACACGTGCTTCTATAATTGGCTAGATATGGCCACTGTGACAGAAAAAAGTTTGCTAGTGTATCTTTGTTTTTATTCATTTCTTGGCTTTACACATATTTAGGGGAAAATGCACCCAGGTTTGGTGAGATAACCCAGAGAGAGAGGCAAAACCAAGTGTCCTGGATGCCCCTAAAATGGCGCCCTGCTGTTCTTGAGTCTCTGTAAACTGGAAGTTTCCTCCTCCAGTCTCCTCCTGCTGGCGTGAGGGAATGTGGCAGATATGGGATGCTTGGCTACTAAGGGTTGTGTGTTCAAATGTGATCTGGGCTCGGCGAATTAGCTCCACCTCTCACACATTCCCACTTAAATCACAAAAGGAACATGGCAGGAGGGAAGTATTGTACCAGCAGTTAGTGAGGGAGGCACGCCTCCAGCCTTCAGACATTTGAGCATGGTCTTCTGTAGTCAAGACCAGATGAAGGGAAAGTCCAACAAATCTGTAAGTCACAGGAGAAAGAAAACCCAACAGTAAATGGAGGGGATTCCCAGGAGAACCCACCAATGTTCCCAAGCTGTCCTCTCTTGTTGGGACCACATATTGGAGCCCAGAAAGTTCCCTGGATTTCTTAGGGTTTGTGTAATTTGTAATGATGGAAGTTCAATCATTTCACAATTGTATATATATCAAGCATCACGTTGTACACCTTGAAATTGACAATTTTTATTTGTCAATCATATCTCCATGAAGCTGGGGAAAGGAAGTGATACATGTTCATTGTGGAGATTTTGAAAATAATTAGCTATCATCTGGCCTCTGTGAAAAAACCATTATTAACCTTCACTTTCTCCTTCCTGATATTTTCATGTATGTGCATATTTTTGCATGTAAAGTTTTTGATCATATTTTTCAACTCAATATTGCTTACATCATGATCATTTTATAATTACCCAATTTACTCCAAAATATGATTTTAATGACAGCATAAACGGCTGTACCATCATATACTTACCATTTCTCTATCGTTGGACATTTATGTTGTTTCTAATTTCCCTTTACTGTTATTACAATTAATGTTTTTGAATATAAATCTAGCTCACATTTGATTTCCTTAGAATATTTTCCAAGAGGTAGAATTGCTAGAGAAAGCTTGTACTATGAAGGTGATTGAGAATATATTTCAGGGGCACCTGGGTGGATCAGTCGGTTAAGCATGTGCCTTCAGCTCAGGTCATGACCCCTCAGGGTCCTGGGTTCAAACCCCACATCGGGCTCCCTGCTCAGCGGGGAGTCTGCTTCTCCCTCTCCTGCTGCCCCTCACCCTGCTTGTGTTCTCTCTCTCTCTCTGTCAAATAAATAAATAAAAATTAAAAAAAAAAGAAAATACATTTCAAATCTCCCTTTAGAGGGTTTGAATCGTTTACATTCCTTGATAATCCTGATATGTATCTTTTAAAACTCTTTGCCAATTGGGAAAACCAAAATGACAGGTTTTTTAAATATATAAATGTTCACTTACTTGATTATTCATGATATTGAACATGTTTTGCACTGTCTTGGGACACTTGTTTGGCTAGTATGGTGAATTTTTAATATCTCATGCTCATTTTTCCATTATGGGAAAGGGGATAAGAGAGGACAGAGGTTCTCTCCTGACTCAATATTCATCTCTGATCGCTCCCAGACCTCACACCCTGTATTTAATCCAGCATCGAACTCTTATTAGCTCCTCTGCAAAAATATAAACAGAATCTGCCATTTCTTCCATGCACGCTGGCCAGAAAGATGACCACCCTCATATTTTGTCTGCACCAGCTCAACAGCCTCCTATTTCTTTACCGTGTGTTTCCCACAGAGCAACCAGAGTGATCTGTGAAAAATGAATCAGAGACATTATTCTCCTACTTAAACCCTGAAATGCCCTCTTTATCGCTCCCCATCTTCATCCTCATCTAACATGACACTGGTCTTTCTGAGTCTCTTGAACATGCCAAACTCCATTCAACCTCAAAGGCTTTGCACTTGCAGTTTGCCCAGAAAGTTCTTCCCCAGGTCTTCTCATGGGGCCTCCTCGGAGAGGCCTTTGACCATCTGGCCAAAACAGCTTTCCCCCAGCCCACTCCAGGTACCTCTGTATTCCATTAGCCTGTTTTCTTTAAGTCACATTTCAGGTTCTAAAATTATATATGTAAATGAGTGTTGACAAGTGGGTGCACCAATATTCAAGGGCGCCCAGAATACCCAGTGCAGAAAGGACAGCCTCTTCAATAAATGGTGTTGGGAAGACTGGATAGCCACATGCAAAAGAATGAAACTGGACCCTTACTTTATATCATGAACAGAAATTAACTTGAAACGGATTAGAGACTTAAATGCAAGACATGAAACAGTAAAATTCCTAGAAGAAAACATAGGAGAAAACCTTCTTCACATTGGTTTTGGCAATGATTTCTTGGACATGACATCAAAAGCACACACAGCAAACACAAAAATAGGCAAGTGGGACTACATCAAACTAAAAAGGGTTCTGCACAGAAGAAAAAACAATCAACAAAATGAAAAGACAACCTTCAGGACAAGAGAAAATATTTGCAAACTATGCAAAAAAAAATCAGAGCAAAACTCTGATAGTTAATATCCAAAATATATGGGGAACTTTTATGACTCAATAGCAAGAATAAAATAAAATTAAATAACCAATTAAAAAATGCGCCAAGGACTTAAACAGACACTTTTCCAAAGAAGACATACAAATAGCCAACGTTTATATGAAAAGGTGGCAATATCACTCATCATCAGGGAAATGCAAATAAAAAATTAGGAGGTAACACCTCATTTCCTTTAAGATGACTATTATCAAAACCCAAAAGATAACAAGTATTGGCGAGGATGTGGAGAAAAGAGAACCCTCGTGCACAGTTGATAGGAAAGCAAACTGGTATAGCAACTATGGAAAACAGTATGGAGGCTCTTCCGAAAACTAGACCTACCATGTGCTCCAGCATTTCCCCTTCTGGGCGTATAGCCAAAGGGCTGAAATCAGGATCTCAAAGATTCTGCACTCCCAGGTTCACCTTCAGCACTGTTCACAATAGTCAAGACATGGAAACAACCTAAATGTCCATTGATGGGCGAATGGATGTAGAAAATGTGGTGTATTCATATAATGGAATATTACTACTCAGGCTTCATAAAGAAGGACATCCTGCCGTTTGTGACAACATGGGTTGACCTTGAGGTATCATGCTGAGTGAAATAAGCCAGACACAGGAGGACAAAAACACTGCTTGATCTCACTTACATGAGAAATCTAAAATTGTCAAGCTCCTAGAAGCTGAGAATAGAATGATGGCTGCCAGGGGATGCGGGGAGGGGACGCAGGGAGAGGACTTGGACAGGGGATGTGGGCAGGGGACGAGGGCAGAGGACATGGGCAGGGATTAGTCAAAGGGCAGGAATTTTCAGTTACATAAGATGAATACATTTTAGAGATTTACCATATGGCATAGCACTCACAGTTAATAATACTGTATTACGTATTTAAAAATTTGCCAAGAAGGTCGATCTTATGTGAAGTGCTCTTACTTGAACAAATATCTGTCAGGCTTACAGCACGGGGATTGGCGCCTATTAAGTGCCTGGTAAATAGTCTCTATTTGTACACTGTGAAATATTATTTACCCAGCATTGCAGAGAGGTTGAAAGTCTTGCTTTTTGTCTTTTTATCTTTCCTATCCCCTGTCTTTTTGTCCCCTACAATGTTGTCCCTCTTATTCAAATAAGGAAAAAAGATTCTGGTAAAAATAGTATCTCGCGGTGTATTTAAATATAAAGCTTTTTATGGGGACAATGCTTTCTGCAACCAGGAGCCTTCATCTCTAATTGGAGTGAAATTTGTGAGTTGAAAGTGGCCTTTCATGGCTTTGCCCGAGGCATTGGTCTTGGACTGAACAAATGGCCACACGGTTTATTCTGTGACAGACACACCGAGGGCTTGGTCCTGCCATGAGTCGGGGTTCGGACTTTTATTTCACGGCTGACATAGGAGATCTAATTTTACCATCAACTCCTCTTGGTATCTTGGAATAGCTTTATGTTAAACATATATTCACATAATGCAAATGATACGGGGGGAGGGTGTGTTTGAATTCTTAATAAAGAAAGCCTGCAAATAAACTTCAGAGCAAAAGGAATTATGAGCAATGAGCACTGCTTCATGAACAGCAAGACTTTTTGTCTGTTTGTTTTGCAAAATGTAATTGACAAGCACGAGACTCCTTTTTAGGGCTCTGCCTCTTGGGCACTGGGACCCCGAGCATGGATATATTAGTACTGTAAGGTACTCCGGGCACCTTCTATGCTCCTGAGAAGGTCAAAGCTGCACACAGACTGGTGGGTGGAAGGGACGTGACGAGAACCGGAGTTTATAACCAGTGATTTCAAAGAAGGCAGTAGGACATTCGTGAGGGAAGTGAAGGCACCTGCCACATGGTGGCTAGTTTCATGGAAGGACGTGCTGCAGAAACCCCACCTAACCCTCTGCAGTCATCAAAATTTATTTCCTTTTTTAGCCAGCAGACACACATGCACCTACAACAATCACCTGAGCACAAATTTAGGGGACACGTGGGCATTCGCTCCCTCCACGGATACTTGGAGACGGGCTATTTCTTACATCTTGCAAAATAGCAACGACTTCAAGCAAAAGAGAACTGATTTTTTTTGTGAGTTTTCAGATAAAAGATAGAATTGAGTTGGCTTTAAAGGGGGAAAAAGTCTTCTGTGTAGTGACTTGGATTTTACAGTGAAAGCTACTTAAGGTTTTCAGGATTTTCAAAATAGCAAAAGACAAAAACCCAGTGATTTTTTTTTTTTCAGGGCCACTGAAAAAGTGTGGTGTCAGGAAACTTTGTGCAAACAAAGTCAAAGGCTGACCAAATGTCCTTCCAATGTGCTGCTGAGGCAGGGTTTTCACAATCCTTCTGCTGAAGGTTATTTATTATCTAGCGAACACACGGAAGTTTGACATTGTTACCACTTGATTTAGAACGCGCACAAGGTGAAGTTCCATGTTCACTTGTATATTACTACCTGGTAAAAAGATAATTCAAAGACTACTTTTTTTTTTTTAATTATCCTGTGAGACACTATACAGTTTTTTATCTGTTAGCAAATTCATTTCAGCATTCCTTGGACCAAGTCCATCAATCTTCATTCCTTAAATAGTCCTTTGAACCACCATTACCATCCTACTGGTCCCTCATTAATTGAGTTGCATAGAATGTTTGGCGCATGTTCATTTATATTTGTGTGAGAGTGAGGAACATTGGGACTTGACAATGGGGATGCATTGCATCCTGGCTTTAGGAGTGTAACGCAGAGCAGAGCCTGACAATCACAGGTTACACACCTCCAGCCTAGGAACTCCTTGCTTATCAGGAGGGCTCTCAGCACAGTGCCCAACACTGATACAGGGAACCAGGAGGAGCCAGAGCCAAGCTCACAGCCCAAATCCGGGCTTGCAGAGAGATTGGTGAGCCTAACTGAGAGGAAGATGGCAACGTCTCCGAGGGACAGGAGATCGCTGACATATCTAAGGACAGAATCAGAATTCAGAAAGGCCATGGAAAACTGGACTGCTGGGTTGAAATAAACCACATGTAACATCAAAAAACCCAACTATATTTAATGGCTCATAGTATGAATTACAAAATATTAGAATCCTTTGCCTCTGTAGCCCCACATATGTAAACCTAACCTGCGTTAATAAAACTATGGAAAGAGATTTTTGCACAAAAATGTTAATTGCAATGTTGTTACGAATAATGAAAAATTGGAAGCAATCAAAATGTCAACAATATGGGAATGATTAAGTAAACTGTAGTGCATCTAATTCATGGGGGTTTTTTTCCTAGTAAAGTAAAAGAACACTTACTGTGAAATGTAGCATGTAATAGAAAAGGTGCACACTGCATAATGTACAACTTATTGAATCATCATAAAGTGAACAGCCAGATCACCACCACTCACATCCAAAACAAAGTATTACCCACACCCCATTAGCTCTCTCGTGTGTTCCCTTCAAACGAAAAAACCTTAAATCCCTAAAGTAATCATTATCCTAGATTTTATAATAATCACTTAAAATTTTTGTTATAGCCTAAGCACATATTCCTGAGCCCTATGGTTTTGCTTGGTCTTTTGAAATTTATATAAATGGCATCTTTGTGTTTGTCTTCTTTTGCTCAACATGATTTTTTTTCCTTTTTGAAAAAATTGAGAAATGATACATATGCCACAAAACTAACCCATTTAAAGTGTACAGTTCGGTGGTTTTTAGGATCATCCCAGAGTTGTGCACCATCATCACTGTCTAATTCTAGAACATTTTTATTACTCCAAAAAGAAACCCTGTACCCTTTGGCATCACTCCCTATTCCTTCCTCCCCCAGCCCCTGGTACTTACTGACCCTCAATCGACTGAGCCAACCACGTACCCCTAACATACTTTTTTCAAAGTCATCCATGCAGATGCATATATTAGAACTTTGTTTCTTTTTATGACGGAGTAACATTCCAGTGGAAGGGTGAACCACATTTTACTTATCCATTCATGAGGTGATGGGCACTTGGGGTGCTTCCACTCTTTGGCTATTAAAAATAATCCTGCTGTGGATATTTGCATCTAAGTGTTTGTATACATATATGGGTACATTTCTCCTAGGTATAAACCAAAGTGTGCATTGCTGGATCATATGGTAACGCTTGATTATAACCATCACCTTGATTATAGCCATCCTAGTGGGTGTGAAGTGGTAGCTCATTGTAGTAGTTAATTTGCAGTTCCTGGATGGCTAATGATGTTGAGCATCTTTTCATGTAATCGTTGGCCATTTGTGTGTAATCTTTGGAGAAATGTCTATTTGAATTCTTTGTCCATTTTTTTATTGTATCGTTTGTCTTTTTAGTGTTGAGTTGTAAGAGACATTTATGTATTTTGGATACTAGTCCCTTAGCAGATATATGGTTTGCAAATACTTTTCTCCTATTCAATGGGTTGTCTTTTCATTTTGTTCATAATGCCTTTTGAAACACAAGTGCTTTGGTAATAGTTTTACCAACCAAGTATAAATCCCTGAACACTATAGTTTATTTTTGCCTTTTGAAATTTATACCAACGGAAGTTTTGTGTTTGGCTTCTTTTGTTCGGCAGTATAATTTTTTCATTAATTGAGAAATAATTACATACCATATAATTAATCCTTGTGAAGTGCACAATTAAGTTTATAAAAGAAGTCCAATGAGTCCGATTTATCTTTTTTAAAATCTTTTGTTGCTCATGCTTTTGGTATCAGACCTCAAGAACCATTTGTTTAATCCAAAGTCATGAAGATTTACACCTATGTTTTCTTTTAAGATTTTTGTAGTTTTACCTCTTACATTTTGTTTGGGTTTTTAAAAAATATATTTTGAGTTAATTTTTGTACATGATGTGAGGTAGGGATCCAACTCATGCACTTGCATGTTATCCTAGAACCATCTGTTGAAATTTTCCTCATTGGACTGTCTTGGCGTCCTTGTCAACAATCAATTTATCATAAACGTAAGGGTATATTTCTGGATTTTCAATCCTACTTCACTGATTTATATGTTTATCCTTATGCCAGTAGCACCCAGTCTTGTTTAACTGTAACTTTGTAGTAAGTTTTGAAATATGGAACTGTAAGTCCTCCAAATTTATCCTCATATTTATTTCAAGATTGTTTTGGCTCTTCTGGGTCCCTTAAATTTCCATATGAGTTTTATCATCGACCTGTCAATGTTTGTAAGAAAGGCAGCTGGAATTCTGACAGGGATTGCATTGAATCTATAGATCAATTTGGGGAGTATTACCATCTTAATGATATTAAATCTTCAGATCCATGAATATGAGGAGCTTTCCATTTACTTTGTCTTCTTTAATTTTTTTCAATGATGTTTTATAGTTTTTGGAGTTCAAGTAATACACTTTTAAAAAATTCATTCTAAATTACTTTATTCTTTGTGATGCTATTCTAAATGGAACCATTTTCCCTTTTATTTTTGAATTATTTATTGCTAGCATATAGAAGGACATTTGGTTTTTATATATTGATATTGTATCTTAAGCCTGCTGAATGTATTTATTAGCATATATTTTCTTGATTCTTTAGGATTTTCTATAAACAAGATCATGTCATCTGCAAATAGAAGTAGTCTTACTTCTGTTACAACCTGAATGCATTCTATTTCTTTTCCTTGCCTAACTGTCCTGGCTCGAACCTCTGCCCAAAGTTGAATAGAAGTGGTGAGAATAGACATCCTTGTCCTGTTCATGATCTTAATGAGAGCATATTAGCTTTTCACCGTAAGTATGATATTAGTTGTGCAGTGTTATCTCGGTGTTGTTTTAATTTGCAATTTCCTAATGACATATGTTTTTCATGTGCATGTTTGCCATCTGTGTGTTTTCTTTGGTGAGATGTCTGTTCATATCTTTTAATTTTTTAGAAATTAAAATTTTTTTAATTGAGTGTTCTTGTTGTTGGGTTTTAAGAATCATTTTGTATTTTGGACACCAGTCCTTTATCAGATATGTATTTTGCAAATGTTTTTCCCAGTTCATGAATTGTCTTTTCTTTTTCTCAATAGTGTGTTTATAGTTTTAATTTTAACAAAGTGCAGTGTATCAATTTTTTTTTCCTTTTATAGATTGTGCTTTTTTGTCTTCTGGTTTTTGAACGTATTTCAAATAAAAGATTTAAAGTAGGAAGTCCAATATGTTGGCTTCCTCGAGAACCATTTCCGTTGATTGTTTTCTTTTCCCTCTGTATGGGTCTGACTTTTTTGTCTTTTGGCCCATCTCATATTTTTTGTTGTTGAAAACCAAATGTTTTAAATAATATAATGTGGCAATTCTTGAAATCAGATTCTCCCCCTCTGTAGTATTTAATATTGTTGCTGTTCATTGTGTTGCGATTGTTGGGTGTATGTGTGTTTAAATCTCGTTCCTGAACTAATTCTATGAAGTCTGTGTGCTTTGTCACGTGTGATCACTGAAGTTTTTGCTTGGTTCGTTTAGTGTGCAGCTAGTGATTGGACAGATTTCCTTAAAATCCCTGAGTTAATAAGTCTCCTGGTCTTCGGTGAGAGCGCTGCATGTGTGGTAGGGCAGTCACATAGCTCACAATCCCGCCTCAGCCCTCTCTCCCTCTCTGCACAGAGCCTTGGTACCTCTGCAGCCGGAGGTGAGAGCTTAAACCTTCTTCCGTCTTTCCTGAGCAGGTGCACACTGTGGGCCTGGGTGCAGCCCTACGTGTAGGAGTGGCTTTCCAGATTCCCAGGAACGCGACACATCCTACGAAAATCTCTCACTCCTTGGTTTTTCCTTTCCAATTTTTGGCCTGCTTGTTGCTTGCTTCAGTTTTTATTACCACTGCAGGCAATAACAATGTTAAACATCAGCAGCAATGTGGAACAATTGTTGCTTTAAAAAAATAATAAATGCCACTGGGCACAAGATTATTAGCACTGGGTGACCTCGGAGCCAAAGTCAAATAAAGACAAGCCTTGTGTGTGCTATTTTCCAGATGGGCCAACGAGTGATAATTCTCTGAGAACCAATGCCTGATTAGGCTGCTGGTTTCCCTGCGATTGTGGGCTGTTGATTTTCAAGGGTACCATGGAGTTTAGGAGAAGGTCATGGTGATAGGGTGAGTTAAAACGTCATAAAGCTCACTATTTTTAACCATGATTCCACCACTTTTTTTCCTTTTTAAGGTTTTATTCAAATTTCAGTTAGTTAACATACAGGGTAATATCCACCATTTTTCTTGAGTAAACAGTCTACTGCAAGCCTGGTTAATTTCTAGAGTTTTGAAGAAGTTGGTTTTGTCATTTTTTTCAATATTGCCATTTCATCTATGGCGAGGGTTTTCAGAGGTCTTTCGTTCACCATTCTAACTCATGTCTTCATATTATAATTCTAAGAGTCATCCATGTTTTTGATTGGTTTCAGTGTTAATATTCTTGCCCAGTGAAGCCTCCTCCTCTATCCAGGACATACCTCTCTATCATGCAACCAAGCACTTGGTTATGCAGGAAAGTTCTACCTGTCTGGCCAATCATTGAATCAATGCTGACAATGAAAGAGATGGTGGCTACCCTCTCCAGGTAACTTCCACATCTATAATCATAATAAAGTTAACAGTGCTTTATAGCTACTAAAATAGACCAAACAATATCAGGCTTGTATTGCTTTATCATAAGAGATAATGGTATACATCACTGAGAGCCTATCTGACCACATGACGATTTGAAGACCTCCCAGTTTTGGGTATTTTTCTTTCCCCAAATTATGAGTTTGTTAAGGGAAAACTCAGTTTTCCCACCGATGTTTCTTTCCTATGTTTCCTTTAACTTTACATAGATACCTCACTTCTGATGTTTCTGGTCACCAAACGTGTGCAGATTTTGGCCCACACCAAGCAATTCGCTGCAATACAAGCTGGGAGTCCTACAATTTAGCTTAATTCTGACACTGTCTACCCAGAGACAGTGTCAGATCCCATAGGTTTGGGGCTCAGTCCTCAGGATTGCACTCCCCAGTTCAGATGCCAGCCACGAGCCCAGGTTGTCACCTGTCCTTCTGAGCAACCAGCTAGAGATCAGAGGTTCCAATGAGCCCCTCTGTTTGCTTAATTTGCTGGGATGGCCCAGAACTCAGGGAAACACTCAATTACATTTACTGGTTTATTAAAGGAGGTGATAAAGGATACAGATGATCATCAGATCGATGAGACGCATAGGGCGAGGAATGGGGAAGAGTGCACTGTACTTTGGGGATTTTTATGGAGGTTTGATGATGGATTTCTACATAGGTATGATTAGTCATGAACTCCATTTTCACCCCCTCTCCCTTCTAAAGAGAATGGCGAGTAGACGCGAACATTCCATGTTTCTGATTACAGCTGGTCTTTCCCATGAGCAGTCCCTATCCAGGAGCTATCTGGGAGCCACCCAGAGTCACCTCCCTAGAATAAAAGATGTTTTTCCTCTCCTAGGAAATTACAAGGGTCTCAGGTGCACCATGTCAGGAACCGGGGGCGGAAATCAATATGCATTTTCTATTATCTCACAGGATGTGTGAGTCTGTATGTTTCCTATATAATTTCCCTTACAATTCTTATTGTATGAGGAATTATAATCATACTAATAAATCATTACTCACTCCAAGCTATAGGACTCCCCTCAGAAGAGGAACAATAAGGATGGCAAGGGTAACCTTCCCCAGCGCTGTTCAATTTTTGATAATATGGACCCAGACATCCTCTTCTACGGGATTTCGGCAATGAGAGTTAAGTCACTGGGGAAACTGGTAGAGGGTCTATTCAGGAAGATGTAGTTTTTCCTTGGATGCTGGTCATTGGGTTATACACTTGGGTCTGCCATTTACAGATGCATTTGAACATTAATCTCCTCGTTTGTAAAATGGGGAGAAGGAAACCCAGCACACGGCTTGTGGTGAAGATTAATTGAGATAATACTTGTGAGAGAAGCGAAAGCTGTTACAACATGAAGGGTTATTCTGATGACCTAGAAAATAGTGGAGGTATCCACTTCAGCCATGCTTGGTGCACACCTCACAAGGTTCACATTTAATTGGCCTTGGATGTATCCTGAGCATCTGGAGTTTTTGAAAAGCTCCCCAGGTGATCTCTCATGCAGTCAGAATAGCTTCATCCTGTTAAGAATAGTTAAAAGAGAAGAAGACTTCAAAAAATTATGGCTTTCAGATCTCTGTTTATCTCCATAGCTGCAATCGGCAGCTTGGGTTTTGCTTCCAGAAAGCTTAAAAAAAGAAACAAAATCCGTGGATGTGTGAAAACAGTTCTTGAAATAACCCTTAGAGATGGCTGAATCCACAGAAGGCAGAATAAGGATGAAAAGACCAGCATGATTCTTTCTCTGTTCTGAATTTTTTTTTGTGTGCTGAAAACTAAGTGATCACCTAACCTAGATATGGTGGGTTTGGTTCCCTTTTCATGCTTGTATTTCCTGCAGCAATTTTGTCCACTGTTGTCAAAAACTTCAGCAATAACAACGGTCCGAGTGTATTTCAATAATGCAAAAGAGGGCTCTGTCTGAAGCGATTGCTAAAGGCGCTGTGTGTGTGTGTGTCCCCTACCCAGATGATCCAGCTGCCTGCAAACCCCCACCCCCCACCAACGAATCCCAGAGAACTCTTTGTTCTTTCTTCCTTTGACTCCCCTGGCCCATCTGAGCGCTGTCCTGACCAGCCGTGTCACCGCTGAGCTGCTGAAATGGTTTGCAGATCCAGCCATCCTTCCTCATGTCTTCCTTTCTTCCTACTCAGAATAAAATCATGGAGAGGCCACGCAGCCTGGGTTGACACTATCCAAAGAATGATTGATTGACTGATCGATCGATCCATTCCACAAAGGCAATGTCATTCTGGAAAAAAACCAATATGCTTTACACCTGTCGTCAGTAACTGCAAGTGCAAAGGGGGGTCCTCTCCAACATGTGGGTATGAACTACTGAAAGCCTCACACACACACACACACACACACTGAACATTGCTAGTCAGCTGGGGGATCCAACCACAACCGCAATCACGATGATTGGGGAGCAATCTCAAGGAGGGAGCCCTTGAAAGTGAGTCTATTTAATGCAAAGATTTATAAATATCACATCTTCATCTTCAAGTTTATCTCAGAAAATTAAATTCTCTTGAAATCTTTTTTTACATAGTGCTAGCCTTATTCATTTCTTTTCTTTGTATTTCCTTGTCATAGCTGTCTCAATTTCTTTAAAATTTCTACACTCTTTCTGTTGCCTTGTTAACAATCCTACGATTATTTTGCTTTTTGTAAATACCATTGTATTTGACCTCACTACATTCTCTCCTTTATCCGCCCCCCCCCACATCTCAAAGAAAGAGGATATGACTGGAGTTGCATTAATTGATAGATTTTTAAAAATGGGAATTGATTAAAAACATTGACTTATCCCCACAGAGGATTATGGTATGTCTTTCTATATCCATATCAAAATCTTTCCTTTTTTTCCCCCAGTTTTTTTTCTTATGTCCTCCAGTAAAAGGCTTAATTTTTCTCCCCTAAATCTTGTATGATTCTTCAGTTCTATGAAGTTTTGCATTTTGCATATAATCTTTGATCATTTACATTTGTTACTTGAGCCGGGTCAGAGGACTCTGCGCTAAGGGCATAGAACTAGTCAAAGCCATAGCAATGGTTCTTGAGAATGGTTTCCAAGGAGACTCTTGGGTTTGTTGTTGTTTAAATTTCTAACAAGTTCCCAGTGATGCTGATGCTGAGGGTCCCTGGGACCACACTCTGAAAAGCACTGGCTTATCGCAGGAATACTCAGCCCTGGCTGCAAGTTAGATTCACCCGAGACCTTGTAAAAATCCCAATGTCCTAGCCAATAGCCAAGGGCACCAATACATCAGCAGCTCTGGGAGAAGGACGCAGGCAGTAAAAAATCCCCCAGACTTCCCCTGCCGATTCCAATGTGTTGCCCGGGCTGGGAACCAGAATCTGAAAGTCTTAAACCCTGGGTTGGTTATCAAAAATGCAGCATCTTCAGCTCCCATTTGAATCAGAATTGCTGGGGCTGGGATTCCTTGTATTTTATTTTATTATTTTTTAAATTAAGGCACAGTTGACGTATGGCATTATATTAGCGTTGGGTATACGGCATCATGATTCAATACTTGTTTATATTGCAAAACGATCACCACAGTAAGTCCAATTCACATTCATCACCATACACAATTCTAAAAATTTCTTCTCATGATAAGAACTTTTGAGATCTCTCTTAGCAACTTTCAAATAAACAATATGGTATTATTAACTCTAGTCTCCGTGCTGTATGTTACATCCCCGTGACTTATTTATTTTATAACTGGAAGTTTGTACCTTTTGATCCTCTTCACTCATTTCACCCATCCCTGTCCCTGGCCTCTGAGAAACACCAGTCTGTTCTTCGTATCTATGAATTTGGTTTTTGTTTGTTTTTTATAGATCTATACATAAGTGAGATCACAGGGAGTTTGTCTTTTTCTGCCTTACCTCAGTGCCCTCAAGGTCCATCCATGTTGTGGCAAACGGCAAGATTTCCCTCTTTTTTTATGGCTGAATAATATCCCAGTGCGTGTGCATGTGTGTGTGTGTGTATCACATTTTCTTAATCCATTCATCTGTCACTGGACACTTAGGAGACTTTTTTGGTTGCAAAGCTTAACTCGTGGTGGCCCAGGTCCAAGATAAAAGGGGACTATTCTTGCACTAAGGTGGCCTGGCCATTTCAGAGATAGCACAAAAGTGAGGGAAAACTGCCCAGACGAATTCCTACCGCTGACATCTCCCTGTGCCCCAGCTCCATGTCCTCCCCTCGTGTTGGTCCGACGGCACAGGGCCTAGAGATCACCAGCTGTGCTCATGTGATACACCTGTTTCTCGAGAACATACTGGGCCTGGAGCTAAGGCTGGACACATTGAAGAACAGAACATGGAAAAGACAGAAACGTTCCAGAGCATAAACATACACACAACATGCAAATGTCAGGAAAGAAACATACTTTGGGAATTTTTTTTTTTTTGAGGAATAAAAGTAAAATCAAGACATCACATTTTGCAGTGAATTTTTTATAAGATGAAAAAAATTTTTTGCTTTTTTTGAGGATATATCAGTCATCACATAAGGTTTTATGACAATAGCTCCTCATGTCAGTTACTCCTTTTTTCAATATGTGACTTCATTTTATATCATTTTATATCATTTTTCACATTTATTGTCAAATGTAATACACACATGTCTAACTTAAATTGATTTGTTTTACTTGGCTTTAAATATTCATTTTTAAATAGCATGAACTTAGGTGGGTTTTCTTCCCCACTCCATGAGGTTTTGTCTTTTTTTTTTTTTTTTTTTTTGACAGAGAGAGACACAGCGAGAGAGGGAACACAAGCAGGGGGAGTGGGAGAGGGAGAAGCAGGCTTCCCGCCGAGCAGGGAGCCCGATGCGGGGCTCCATCCCAGGACTCTGGGATCATGACCTGAGCCGAAGGCAGACGCTTAACGACTGAGCCACCCAGGCGCCCCAGGTTTTGTCTTTTATATAAAACTTTTAATCTGTTTACATTTATTATTCTGATACTTTTTAAGAGGTTGGCTCTGTATGCATGTGTGTGTATCAGGTCTCACAATTACTTACTTATACTCAGATCTACAGTGAAAAAATTTAACTACTTTAACAGTAGAGCATCGGCGGACGTCCAAAGCAGTGCTTACATCTTCATGTTAAATAATTATTTAAAACAAAGGCTTGGTTTAGGTTTTATCTTGATTTTATTTGTTTTGAGTGCCTCGCTCCTTGGTTTATGACCATTGTTACAGGATTGTTAAGATCATTGTTTCCTGCTGGCTTGCCTTTTGGTCTGCGGCTTTTATTTTTATTTGTCTTCTCCAATGATTACTTGCTTTCTATTCTTTAACTGTTTTATTTATTTATTTATTTATTTTAAAGATTTTATTTATTTATTTGACAGAGAGAGAGAACAAGCAGGGGAAGCGGCAGCAGACTCCCCACCGAGCAGGGAGCCCGACGTGGGGCTCAATCCCAGGACCCCGGGATCATGACCTGAGCCGAAGGCAGACGCTTAACGACTGAGTCACCCAGGTGCCCCTCTTTAACTGTTTTAAATTATTACTTGCCTTAATTCTGCAGGTGATTGGAGTGGAATCATATTTGAACAACTAGCTCAGGCAAAGTCAACTATGAGACTGGAGACAGACACACAGAGAGAAAGAGAGAAACAGAGACAGAGAGAGACAGAGACAGAGACAGAGAGAGAGACAGGCTTTTTATCTCCTCATTTGCCCTTCCCAAGGACTTTTCGTCAAATGCCAGAAGAAAAAAAAAGCCATCGCTTTAAACATACAGAACAATGAAAGAAAAAAACCACATCTTTGGAACTTTAAGGGCCCAAGTCCAGGTAATTTAAAAAAAGACTTAATTTTTTTTCCCCCAGGGCAGATTTAGCTACATACACACTTTTTCTTTTTCAAACCTTTGTACTGATTTTAGATTCTCATCCCAGCATTAGAAGCAATCCATTGTAGTCCAGAATTCCTCAGAAGCTTTTAAAAAAAAGCGTGCTTCTGCAATTTTTGGAGCCAAGACTGAAATGTAGTCCTTACTACCCCACCTAACGGAGGCAGACATTTATGAAGGGGCGGGTGATGGGAGCTGGGTCCAAAGGCCCGGGCCAGGGTGTGTGCGTCCCCGCTCATCTGCCTCCGTCTGCCCAGACAAATGGGCTCCTTCTTCAAGGGCAGGGGGCATGCATGCTCTTCGCTAATGCTTTCCAATCTCCCCAGAAAAATACTAATTGTGAATTTCTCTATTCCTATAATATCTCCTGTTTACCTCTGATCTAGCGTACGAATATGGTATTGTAGTGAGTTACACAGATCTACACGCCAGCCTTCCCGGAGGCAGAATCCATTCCTATCTTATCTTTACATGTCCGTTCTACACAGTACCTTGAATATTAGGGGCTTGGAAAAATACTTCCGAATGAGGGAATTATGCACTAAGTAAATGGGTAAGTAAATACGTTCATGGTAGGAAGTGGACAACCAGAACCTCATTAAGGGTAAGGTGCAAAAATTTCCACATTTTTGGTCTCGGAAATCAGGATGCACTTTACAGTCTGTGGTATTTCCAGTTTATCTGGAAGCTTCTCTTAACTTCTAAGTGCTCCAGAGCTGGCCCAAAGGTTGCTGCATGACAAGCTTGGCTTTGAGGAGAGTTGGTTTACTCTATATTGTTTCAAGTTGATAGTGTCCGCCGCTGATGGAGGAGCGGCGAGGGGGCATGCTGCTGCAAACCACATGGACGTGTATGGGTGAGCACAAAGGCAATGTGCGCACTCCTCAAGCTTTGTATCTTTCATTTCAGTATACCTGAAATACTTCCTAAAAAATGATAATTTAAAAAAATCAACATACAAGGAGGTTTTATGTGGCATTATTTATAATAGAAACATAGTAGAAATAGAAATGATCAAAAATATAGAAAATAGACGTAGTAAAAATTACTATATATAATATAATAGGACCCTTTGAAGTCACTAAAATAATATTGTAGAGGACTATTTAATGATATGCAAAATTCTTATGAGGCACTGTTCATGTGCCAATGGCAGAATGAGAAACATAGGTATAGAACTGTCTCTTTTTAAAATAAAATTAGATATGAATATATGTATATATTTATACATATTCATAGAAAAGTACTGGCTAAAAAATTACAAGTGGTGATTCCTCTGGATTTTGAAATTATAGGTGATTTAATAAAAAATACTTTATTATGAAAATTCAAACATAATAAGGAATAGAATAATGGACCCCTGGACCCACCATCCAGTTTCAATTATTGGCTCTTGATCAATCTAGTTTCATCTATATTCTCACATAATCCCCCTTCCCCAGCTGGTGTATTCTGAAGAAAACACAGACATTGCATAATTTTATTTGTAACATTTCATTATGCATCCCTAAAAGGTAGAGGTCTTAAAAAACCAGCCACTCGACCACTATTAAACTCTTGTAACTGTCAGTCCTCCTTAACATCAATTTTAAAGGTTCAAATTTTCTCAGTTATCTCACGTATAGAATAGGTAGGTTTGGTGGACTCAAAAGCCAAATCAGGTCTACAAATGACATTTGGTTGATCTGCCATATATGTGCACTTTATGAATTTCCAGCTCTCTGTCTCCATCTTTCCCTTGCCAGTTATCTGCTGGAGAAACTGGGAGGTTCACTCTGCAAGGTCCCCATGGTCTGGATTTTCCCGGCTGCATCCCCAGGGTAGGCAGAGTATATCTCACTCCCACATGTATTTCCTGAAACGCATAGTTGGATCTAGAAGCTTGCGCAGATTCGAGTTAAATTTCTTAGCAAGAGTACTCCCACTGCTGATTATTCCCTAGATCGGTTATTCCATTGGGGCTGGCCAACTGCTGATACTCTTCCTTCATCTATTAGTTGGAATAAGTCTATAAGGAAAAACTCCCTCATCAACTATTTGACAGTCTTGAGGTAGAGTTGTGGATAACAAAGGGAGGACAAATGCTTGTCTTTCCTTTATTCACTGATTCTCAGAATAATGAGTTGTTTCCTAGTACCCTCCGAAGATGACCAATGCATCTTTAAAATATTATTGTGAACACATGGATTTAAATACATTTAACATGCTTTGATCTATTGTAGTTATTATTCCCAGGGTTGCTCAAACTTGCCTGTCTTTGTCTGGTAAGGGCAGCTTCTTACCGGTTGGCTTCTGAGTTTTTCTGGCGTGACCGTGTTTTCAGGGAGGGTCGAAAGAGTGAGAAGAAGATGCTGGGGAGACAAGACGTTATGCCATGGTTGGCCGCCTTGATATGCAGAGGGTGATGGGGAGCCACGGCAGGGACGTGAGCACGGGATGAGTGGGAAGGGGAGCCGAGAGGAACCGGGGACGGATTTTGCAGAAGTTCAGATGAGGGCGTGATGGTGCTGGTTTAGACCAGCGATGGCAGCAGGGAGGGAGAGAAGCGGGCTGCCTGGGGAGATGTTCTTCAGGGACCCTAAGAGCACCCATCCTCAGGGAGCTATTTCCTAAATTCTGGTTCTTTAACAGGGTCTTAAAGAGATTTTATTCACATGCTCAAATGGCTAACCAGATGTGATTTAAGAGAAAATCCTGGACTCATGCGTTCTCTGCTCTGAGGCAGCTCTTCAGAAATAGAATCCAAGGCACATTATCAGGTCCCATAAACCCCTGCAGTTTAGACAAAGACAGGGTACACTTTCATTAACCTTCTGGGCGTCTTCGAACAAAGTAGAAACTTGGAAGTTGCACATGTTCTTTTATCAATTGTCATCTAGGGCGGCACCACTCAAGATGGGTCTGTGAAGAGCATCCCTCCTGAACTATTGGTCACCGGTCTGTGACGATATACACATTAGAATCGAGACTTAGAACTTTTCGTAGTGATCTGACAATGTGCGCAATTTTCTGTTTGTTTAATCTAAGAATTTTAAAGAACCCTAGGGATTATATTTTGTATTTTTAAAGTTTCATTTCTATAATAATTGACTTTTGTTGTATTTTCCAAAACGATCAGTGAGTGATGGACCGAGGAGATGAATGAGAAACACCGGTTCTAGTATCAAAGTGGGACCAGCATCACAGTGCGAACTCAGAGTTCATTGTAAACGGTGACTTGTATTTACTCATTTGGAAGTCATTTGGTCAGAAATCCACACATAAAGAAGTTTTATGCTAGCCAATAACAGATGAAGTGTAAAAGCAATTATCTTTGCAACCTCATGTGCATTCCGTCATTGCGAAGTAGTTCTGCGCTTTAGGTGACAAACTCGAAATGGCAGAAGAAGAAAATACCACATATGTGATGTCCTGATTGTATCTATTCCACGGATACAATTCAACCTGCTTGTTTTTAAATGCACTCGCAGAAATTGCATCCATTAGCATAATAAATTATGTACACAGATGAAAAACGTGCACTACTCTCCTTCATAGCCATTATCAATCTGACACAGCCCTGCCGAAGTTTCCAAGAAATACATGTGGTAGAAGCATAATTAATCAGGGTCCATTTTTGTCAGCCTTCAGGAGTCAGAGTGAAGAAAAGCCATTGATTTTACTGCTTTTGAAAGGCTTTTGTTTGGTAAGTCACCCTTGTTAATAAAGTTGAAAGTACATATTAACAGGATGGATGCTTGGCTGGTTCCAGGAGAAGCCAGAAGATTGAGCAGTTTAGAGCTGTCAGGCCGCCTGTGAGGGGCAAGTTTACTTTGGGGAGTCTCCGTTTTACTTTGCCCCAATCTGGAACATGTTCAATAACACACAGATGGGGCAGGCTTGGGAAAAAGTGGGCCCATGACACATTCTGATTTCCTTACCCACCAGGGAGATTTCACTCTCCCTCAAATGAAATCTTATACAACTGTCTGAAGATCAACTATGTCAGTGGAATTAAGCATGGTAATTCTTCTAAATTTGCAGTACAGTGTGTTCCTCCCAGGAAAGACCAAGCCCAGGACCCTCACTTGGTGGGGATGAGATGGAGGCTGCCCTCCCCACCGAAAGCTCAGAGAGCATCTCTTAAAGGGACACTGGATCCCCTAGTCAGTGCCCTGTGCTTTTCCCTTATTTAGTTAGACTACATGATAACAAAATAATTTACATATGTACTGAGTATTATGATAAAAACTCAATGGAGTGGCTTCATTCTGCATACTATGGAAAAGCATAGGTTATTTAATATTCAATAATGTTGGCACGATTTGCTATTCATCTGGAAAAAAAAAGAACTGAATCCCTACCTCATATCTCATAAAAGATTAATTCCAAACATTGTAAAAATGTAAGTGTAAAACAACAACAACCGTTCTGTAACCTAGATATTGGAGAAACCATCTAACTAATACAGAAAGCTCAACATCTTTAAAGAGAAATATAACCCTATTTGAAAATACAAAAAACAATTTTTTGGCACAACAAAAGATAGAAACAAAATCAGCATTCACTGAGAGCCCAGGAGATGTTTATAGTAAGTGTAACTGACGTATCAGCTAGGATGATTCCAGCTGCAAACATCAGGCTTCCCTCGCCCCCAGGATGGGCTCATGCATCCCTGTCTCTGTCTGTTTTCCATGGAAGACTTCCACTCCCATAAACTTTCACTTATATCTTATTGGGCACATTAAGACATAAGGCCACCTCCACCCTGGTCACTGGAAAGTGGTAGTCAGATTTCCACAACTGGGTGATGGCCCTCTACTAAGTCCTTTTCTGGGTCTGAGCATGTTCTCAGCTGGTATCTAAGAAATTCAGGGTTCTGTTATCAGAGGGGAGTAGGGTGAGTGGGGGACCTAATTCCTAAGCAGGACAACTACCGTGTTTGCCGAAATAGATAAAGAGTAAATATTCTTAATATGAAAAAGAGCTCTTTCAAGTTGGTAAGTGAAAAAGTCCAGTGGAAAACTGAGTAAAGAAGACAAATAGGCCAAGAGAGAGAATACCAAATGGGACTTAGTGTAAAAGGAAAATTGCTACAGCCTTCCTGTGAGGTAATTGTATTAAAACGTTAAAAAATCCATTTAGCCTCTGACCTAATGACCCAATGTGGAGATCAACAGTACCAGCCGAAAAGAGTATATGAATGAGAACGTCATTGAAAAGTTGTTCGTAGCAATCAAATAGCCTAACTTCTCATCCAAAGGAGGAAGGGTGAATTAACTGTGGTACAATTGGGACATGGGATATTATTAGCTAATAAAAAGGGTACATCAGATCTACAGTTTGGAAGAAGTTAGGAGGTAGGGAGAAAAAGAAGAAAACAAATTAAGAAAATCATTGAAAAGGTGCATGGAAACATAGGTCACCAATTCTCTTTGTAAGGGTGAAAATCAGAACGGAGTTGCAATATCCGGGAAAGGCTTGGTTAACCTGGAGATGGCAACACTCTAGGATCCCACACTTGGAGACATATATTCAAGGAGAATGTGCCCAAGGGTTCACTGCAAGTGTTCTTAACAGCAAAAATTGGAAACAGCCTCAATGGGCAACAATGATAGAATGGATAAATTAATTTGTAGCATAATGTCTGAATATACTATGGTTTCATGCGAATATTATAATAAAAATAAAAAGGAATACATTAGAATACGTATAAGAACATATATTAACTACAAAAGCATGTTGAGCAAATGAAGGCAAGCTACAGAGTATGTACAATATGGTAGAGTTTATATGAAATTTAAAAGCAAGGAAACAATATTATGTATTGTCTATTTCTGCGAGGAGAAACCTAGATAACAAGGATCTGTACTAACTTCAGGATGGGGTTGTTCCCACTGGGGAAGAACAGTGGGATGGACAATGGGATTAGGGCTTCAACTCCATCGGAAATACTTGCTTCTTAAAAAAATATGGGGAAAAATATAGAAAATTGTTGACATGTATCAAATCTGGGTATAGGTCCTTGAGCATATTATTCTCTGTATCTTTTGAATATTTGAACTATTTTCTAATAAAAATATATTTTAAAGAAGTTTAGACTCACTTGGCTCGTGTATTAATCCATGAGATTTGTTCCCTCCACCACCCAATTTCCCACTTTCAGTTTAAAAACACGTGTCTTTATTAAAGGACCAAGCAGCAAAGCCAATATTCAGACAGAAATTGAACTTAATATCTAATCAATTAGTCCCTATCTAGGCACTGCTTCTTTCAGAAGCAAGATCGTCTGAAACACAATTCAGCCTCAGGACATGAAAATTCCCCATCGTTTCTGAACCAAATAGACCCAGATTTAAACGACGGTCCCTGCATTTACTAACTGGATGATCATTGAAGAGATTAGTTCACAAATTGAACCTCGCCCCCTGAATGTTAATGGGATTTAGCGTAATTCGGTAGCTGTTGTGAAGACTAACAAAAACGGGGGTTCAATGCCCAGCACAGTACTTGGGTGGTTGGTATCAAAGATTTTGGCAAACAGAATCATAGCTGATATTCACTGAGGTCTTAACTATATCCTGCATCTTTGTGTGCATTTAATCTCCTCAACAGCCCTAGAAAGGAGATACGTATTTATGATGCTCTTTGTTTTCCGAGGTGATTAAAGAATTGGCCGGTGGTTGGTCAGCATTTGGAACCTACAACCAATTTTGTCTGACGCCGAGGTCTGCGGGCACAGCCACTGCTACGGGACAAACAAGCTGTAGATAGTGACACGCAGCCGGACAGAGCCTGAACCACCTGTGAGTCTGACCTGGATCTCAGGGACCCACGTGAACCCGGAGAGCGCACAATCGCAATACCGTCCGACTCCTAACTGATGTTGAGGCCACCCTGGCTTCTGCACCCTGTTTCTTAAGGAGAGAGCAAAGCTTTTGAAAGTTCAAAGCCAGACACAAATAATGAGAGAGTGCAGGATCCTCCAGGCTTTACCCGTCAGGGTGGGTGTGAGGGGCTTGGAGGGTGACAACACGGGGGAGTCTTACCAGAGGGACTGTCACTCCAGCTTCACAGGACCTCTTACCTGGGAGCGCTGGGCGGCATCTTCTGGGGCTGTAGTTCCTCTCCGGTCCCCGGGGTCCTAGCAGTCACTCTGCTTCCTACGGACCAGGTCTGCGAGAGTGGCAAGTGGCGCGCTGCTCAGCCAGGCTGCTGGTCGCCCTCGCCTCTGCGGGGCATCTCCTCCCCGTCTGCTCCCCAGCAGTCTAATGGGCAGCTTCCGTTCTATCTCTGCTTCCCCACACCTTTTCCTGAGGCTGCTTGTCTTCTCTCACAGCTATTACACTTCTCTCATTGTGCTCTAATAGCGAGCTTCCCACAATAAGAAAGCAAAACACATATTGAGTTTAATGTAGGCATGGGGCTTGACTTTTAATGGTACCTGCTAGAAATACAGCTTCCTCCTCCTCCTCTTCCTCTTCTCTTTACTTCTTTAGTCCTAAAAATTTCAAACATACACAAAAGTGCGGAGAAGAGTATAACCAACCCTCAGGAAGAGCTCATCCCATGGCTTTAAACAATCTTGCCAGACTGTTTCATTTATGTTTCCATTGTGTTTCCTTCCACTGCCTTTAGCTTCTAGCGCTGCTAGCATCTGTTTCGTTCTTCAAGGGCACTGCTTAACTTCCAGCTCTTTGCTCTGTGTCCAAGGGGACTTAGCTTATCTATATCAAAGGTGCCCGTCTTTTGGGCTTCCAACTGTGTTTGGCAAATGGGGAGCATTAGCAAGAGACAGGAAGGAGGGAAAAAAGTGAGGTTGGAAATGGATTTCCCTAGATGCATCTGTTGGGTCCCAGTGGGTTGGCCACATCCCTTCACCAAAGTTACAGCTCCTGTAAGGTGGCCTTCACCATACATAGCTCTCCCTGGACTCACCAGATTAGCCAGTTTGTGTGTCCTCTGTTCCTACTGGGATCCTGACTGCCCCCCCCCCCAACCCCACCCCTCCACCGCCCCAGCTCAGCCGCTGAGCCTGTCTTTATTTCCATACATCCATATATTAGTCCCTTCTGGTTGCTATCACAAAACTACTATAGACTGAGTGGTTTATAAACATCAGAAATTTATTTCCCACACTCTGAAGGCTGGGAAGTCCAAAATCAGAGTGTTGGCGGATTTGGTTTCCGATGAGGTAGATGTCGGACTTCTCACTTTGTCCTCCCAGGACAGAGGGGGCAGGGAGCTCTCTGGGGTCTCTTTGACAAGGCACAAAGCCCATTTGGCCTCATGACCTAATCACCTCCAAAGGCCCCACTTCCAAATACCATCCCACTGGGGATTAGGTTTCAATATATGGACTTTGGAGGTGACATAAACATTCAGTCTATGATACTGCCTATCTCAGTTAATAGTCACTAACCACGTACTCTACTAAGACTAAAACTGAACATTGACCCTAAACCCGTCCTGTGGCATCCCTCACACCCTGTAACACCTAGCTAACCCCTCTTCTTGAATTCCTATGGTCAACGACATCACTCAGAATTCCATGATCTCACCTACTTCAGCCAGAGTTATATTTTAAAAATGTGGTCCTGACCATCAAAAGCTTGGATAGGTTTTTTTTTCTTTTGTTTTTGTTTGTTTGTTTGTTTGTTTTGTACTTGTTATTTTCTTTTCTTCAAACCCTTGCGTCGAGGGCTGACTTTCAATAGATCGCAGCGAGGGAGCTGCCCTGCTACGTGCAAAACCCCGACCCAGAAGCAGGTCGTCTAGGAATGCTTTAGCACCAGGTTCACCCCGACCCAGAAGCAGGTCGTCTAGGAATGCTTTAGCACCAGGTTCACCCCGACCCAGAAGCAGGTCGTCTAGGAATGCTTTAGCACCAGGTTCACCCCGACCCAGAAGCAGGTCGTCTAGGAATGCTTTAGCACCAGGTTCACCCCGACCCAGAAGCAGGTCGTCTAGGAATGCTTTAGCACCAGGTTCACCACGACCCAGAAGCAGGTCGTCTAGGAATGCTTTAGCACCAGGTTCACCCCGACCCAGAAGCAGGTCGTCTAGGAATGCTTTAGCACCAGGTTCACCCCGACCCAGAAGCAGGTCGTCTAGGAATGCTTTAGCACCAGGTTCACCCCGACCCAGAAGCAGGTCGTCTAGGAATGCTTTAGCACCAGGTTCACCCCGACCCAGAAGCAGGTCGTCTAGGAATGCTTTAGCACCAGGTTCACCCCGACCCAGAAGCAGGTCGTCTAGGAATGCTTTAGCACCAGGTTCACCCCGACCCAGAAGCAGGTCGTCTAGGAATGCTTTAGCACCAGGTTCACCCCGACCCAGAAGCAGGTCGTCTAGGAATGCTTTAGCACCAGGTTCACCCCGACCCAGAAGCAGGTCGTCTAGGAATGCTTTAGCACCAGGTTCACCCCGACCCAGAAGCAGGTCGTCTAGGAATGCTTTAGCACCAGGTTCACCACGAATGTGCGTTGCGTGACGGGCGAGGGGGCGGCCCCCTTTCCGGCCGCGCCCCGTTTGCCGGGACGAGGGGCTCTCCGCACCGGACCCCGGTCCCGATGCGCGGCGGCCCGTCGGCGGGGACGGCGGGGGACCTTGGATAGGTTTTGATAGTTCTCTCAGTTCTGAAGAATTGAAAGGTGTATCCCCTACACTTGTATGTGTATTAAGACGTGCTCCTTTATGTCCTCTAACAAATGACTATGGTGAAATTTGAAAAAAAAATTTCTATTTATGCATACGCTCATTTTTACCTAAATATGGTTAGCATTATCAGTGTTTATACCAGATAAGAAGAGAGATTAATGTAGTAGACATAAAACATATAATAGAGGGGATGAGCAAGGTCAAAAGTTAGATCTTTCATAGATGAAGCCTTAAACATGGAAGACAAAGCTATAAAACTTTTAGAGGAAAATATAGGAAAATGTGCTTATGACTTTGGCATATGGCGGGGGGATACTTAAGCAAGACACATAACAGTATACTCCAGAGAACAAGACTGATAAATTTCACTGCATTAAATTAAGAATGTATATTTAACAAAAGGCCCATAAGTAAAATGAGACAATGTATACTATCCTGAATATATAAATGATTTTAACCGATGAATTAGAAAAAGAAAATGGCTCAACAGAAAAATAGGCAAAATTCTTGAATAGGCATCACATAGAAGAAGAAATGAATGAACAACAAATCACATGAAAAGTTGTGTGATATTATTTGTGATTCAGAAAAAGCAAAGTAAAACTATGATACCTCCTTTTCCCCCCATCATGTTGGCAAAAATACTTAAATGTGTGAGATCAAATGTTGACAAGGCAATGGAAAAATAAAAACTCATAACTGTGCTGGGCGAAGTGTAAATTGGTGATGAAACACAATTTGAATACAATTTGGCATTCTGTTTCCATTTCTAGTTGTTCAGTTAGACAATCAGATGCGCTTGAAATGGGCATCAGGACACAAGAATCAGCATGTTCATAGCTTAGCAAAAAACCCCCCCCAAAACCCAAAAAA
Organism: Halichoerus grypus; assembly: GCF_964656455.1. Lineage (NCBI taxonomy): Eukaryota > Metazoa > Chordata > Mammalia > Carnivora > Phocidae > Halichoerus > Halichoerus grypus. Next base: position 2,493,550 of record NC_135719.1, read on the forward strand.
CAATAACTGAGGAAAATCCATATATACTTTACAAATGGACTGGATAAATATATTGTGGAGTATGTGCACAATGGGAAATAGGATACAGCAAAAAACATAGATAAACCACAGCTGTGGACAGGAACAAGGATGACGCTTAGTCTCGGTCAATTAAAGGTCATCATAAACCAATGCCTAGACTACAAATTTATTTACAAAGAGTTGTTTTTAAAGTGGAAAATCTTAATCATATATTGTTTAAGAATGCACATGCATGTGACAAGCAAACAGTCAGAGCCCATGTCCTTGAATGGCTGTCAGTACCCCCCAGGGCAGCATGGTGCCTGAGTCTAGTCTGAAAGTTAATGCGTTTAGTATTCATTCTGATATGTATATATTATGTATATATTTGTTGTCTAGTTATTCTTTTGCTATTAAAACTTCTCTTCCTTCCTTCCTTCCTTCCTTTTCTTTCTTTCTTTCCACCACTAGAATTCAGGGGATTGAGAGAATCTACAAAAAAGAGCAAAAAGAGGTCTTACATTTCATCTTCCACTCTCTCTAAAATTATAAGCTTTAAGGACATATTCAGAGTGAAACAATAAAAATCTCAATGAAAGATGAATAAATAAAAAGATGAGACATAAGTATGATAACCTGGAAAAAGAAAGAAACAAAGTTTAAGAAAACCAGAAATCTAAGAATTTAGGGGTTCAGTATAGGGAGATTAAAGGGAGCAAAATAAATATCAATCTGCACTTGGAAAGGTAAAATGAAAAAATTTTAAACTTATTAACAATCAATAGAAACATTAAAACAATCATAATAGATCAACACATTAGCTCAGAACTTGCTGTGATCTAATTAAGTCCAAGTTCAACCACAAAAAGGGTGACTAATAAGAATGAAAAGAAGATAAATAATTAAAAGGCCATTTATAAAGCAGATTAACAAATCAAAACAATGAAAGCTGGAAGGTCACTCATTATTCAAAAAACTGTTAATTTGGATCTTTCCGTGTGCTAGGAAAAGTGCTTGCTACTGACAATTAAAGCTCAGACATTAAAGGACGGGAAACTCATGTCCATGTTAAATTATTCAAGGGTAAATAATAAGACATTAAATATTTAAGGAACAAATAGACACAAATTTTAAATGATTGTAAAAATGAGAGATAAAAAGGAGTTGAAATCCTGAGAGCGTAAAAGGTTAATATGAGAGAAAACCAATTAAGGCGCCTTCAAAGCAGCGTCTGAGTCCCACGTTGAGAAGCCAGGAGGCTTCAGGGTGAAGAGCTGAGAGAGACCATGTTCTCTCCTCCCTGGTGTGGCCCCCAGCCCTGCAGACCTGCCTCCCACGGTCCCGATTTGTCAAATGGGAATCATGAAGGTTCCTGGGGGCGGGGGCTTTGTGAGAATCCAATGAGATCATGAATGGAAGCAATTTGCACAGCGCCTGATTGATGTCAGCTCTCAACAATAGCTAACTGCCCCTAAAATAAGTCCAAAGTGATGAAGTTTGGAAACTATAGAACTGAGGAAAGAAAACGAGTCCACAGGAAGGCAGCCAAGGCTTATGTTTTTTGCTCAGTCAAGTCTGTGACTGAGCCCACCTAGGACTGGGTGGGAGTATTGGGGGACAAACAGCTGACCCCAGTGGGAGGGTCATAATCTCTGACCTCTTGCTCTTGCCTGTGAGCTTTTCCAGGTTTGGGCCTCTGGGGTCTGCCCCAGATTCTGAGATACTCGGAGGTGGGCATGAGGTCCTGCCCAGTGTCCCCATCCCCCACACCCCCATAATGGCGGTCAGCCCTATTTAGATTCCCAATTCCCCAACCCCTCAAGCCCACTAAGAGTCTCTTTAGTCTCCTTTGGGGCCTCTTCTTGTCAGGGTGTAAGAAAGAATACAGCCCCGGCAACCGACCTCAGGATCAAGGCCCCGTGGCATCTCAGCCACTCATGCTAACATTTCCGAGTGTTCCTCCAAATGTCCTGCGCAGGGTCAGCTCGCTTGTCTCCCCGTTTAATCAAGGTGGCTGGTGTGCTTGGCAGGCACGCTACAAAGTCACTGCTGAGACCACAGAGCCCATTGGAGACAAATGAAAACAATCTGTCTGGGTGTGGGTTTTTTTCTGTTCCTCCTAAACTTTGCGCTCAGCTTTACAATCTCATGGAGAGAGGGGTGGGGAGGAATTTTATTTTAGGATGCGAATAATCCTGGATGATTTGCACACTGGCATTTGTAGATTGCATGGAAATATGCGAAAAGTGAAAAAAAGAGAGAGCAAATTGGCAATGCTCTGTATCAGACCACAGAGGAGAACAACTTTCAGGGATTGCTAAGGCGGAAAGTAGTACCTTAAGTGATCTTACAGCAGGAATATTGGCAATGTCAAGAGTGTTCCATTTTATCCTCCAGCGGGAGCAACATTTGCAAGCAAATCTGGCAGAGTAAAAGATCCTAAAGTGCATTCTTAACTCCCTACATTTTCTTTCATGTAAACTGCCAATAAAGAAAATTAAAGAACTGAAGGGGATTCAGAGGGAGAAAAAATGCTGGTTTGCTGTCTACTCAGCGCTGGAGAAAATTAAGAAGGCTGTTCTGTGCACTGGTGTAACACCAGAGGACCTCTTTCTTTCTTCCTTTCTTCCTTTCTTTCTTCCTTCCTTCCTTCCTTCCTTCTTTTCTTTCTTTCTTTCTTTCTTTCTTTCCTTCTTTCTTTCTTTCTTTCTTCCTTCCTTCCTTCCTTTCTTCCTTCCTTTCTTTCTTTTCTTTCTTTCTTTCTTTCTTTCTTTCTTTCTTTCTTTCTTTCTTTTTCTTTCTTTCTTCCTTCCTTCCTTCCTTCCTTCCTTCCTTCCTTTTCTTTCTTTCTTTCTTTCTCTTTCTTTCTTTCTTTCTTTCTTTCTTCCTTCCTTCCTTCCTTCCTTCCTTCCTTTCTTTCTTCTTTCTTTCTCCCTTTCTTTCTTTCTTCCTTCCTTTCTTCCTTTCTTTCTTTTCTTCCTTCCTTCCTTCTTTCCTTCCTTCCTTCCTGCCTTTCTTTCTTTCTTCTTTCTTTCTTTCTTCCTTTCTTTCTTTCTTCTTTCTCTCTCTCTCTCTCTTTCTTTCTTTCTCTTTCTGTTAATGTCAAAATCCTCCATAGAGCATCTATGAGCTATGCCTAAAACAGCAGAAATAATCCCAGAACAGAGATTTTGTACTTTGTTAACTTGGAGCTGGAATTAAAAAAAAAAAAATCTATTGGTCTGGTAAAAACATGGCAATCTGAGGCCATATATGCATACATATATTCTTCTTACACATTCCTCTTAAAATGACCATAGATGAGGAAAGGTTTGTACCATCATTGGAATTCCAGAAACTTCAAAACCTTTTTTACAAGCAGTGAAGTTAAGATGACACTGGGGAAAGATAATGCATAGAATTTCAAGAGAGGTAATTTAGTCCGTCTGGGTAAAACCTCTCCCTTCCAAATTTCCATTGAAATGCCCAAAGCAATATGAAAATAGGAGGGGAAAAATCGGTCTAAGTACTTAAAAGGGGAAACTGTCATCCATGTGCCAGAAACCGTAGGGAAATTCCATAGGACCGACACACAGAAGATCGGGTTGAGAAGAGAAGCAACCACCTTGTCACCCGAGCAGCCTGGAGTCACAGCAGCTTAGCCGGGGAGTGATGGAGGCAGTCAGCCATGGAGCGGGGGAGGGCAAGGGAGGAGCTTCCAGGGTCTCAGCAAAATGCTGACAAGAAGCAGGACGTTATTCCAAGCTGGGCTTCTAGTCTCCAGAAAGCCCAGACAGCAGGCTACGAGTAGCCGTCGTGACCTCTAGAAGGCTCCTCCTTCTTGCCCTGGGTTGGGTTGTGTAACCAGCCCAAACCTCACTGAACTTGGGGACCAGAGTCATGGGCTTTGGTGGACCCGTAAGTGTCCTGGGAAGCTGCTAGGGGTTTTGAAGGGCCAGGTGTAGAAGGGCATCCTACTTGCTTGATAACCAAAGAACCAAGTGTTGGTTGCCATCAGAGGGACACTTTTTGCAAAGGCAATGGGCATTGCCTCGGGATGCACACCATGGCAATTTGTAAAGTGATCCCGTTTCTACGGTTAGTGTGTCCCTTGTCCCAGACCCTACTGCCTCCTCCTGCCTCCTGGCTCGCTCCCATCCGTCAAGGGCAGGGTGTGCGTGCATGTGCTTGGGCGTGTAGGGGGAGTGCACAGACAGCAGAGAGTTGCCTTTCCTGTATGACCCTGCTTTTCCTGAAGTCTTTGTCTCATCCTTCATTCTTTCCCTGGTCTCCCACGACCTGTGTTTTTGATATCACAGCCAGATGGCAGCTACTTTTACCTCTTTCTTTCTGTGGTCACATTCTCGTTCAGAAATAATAAGTAGAGAATAATCCAGCTCTTGCCTAGAAACAGTTGGGAGCAAAACATAAAGATGGAGTGACGATTGGCAGGGCAGGGACATAGGGGTCAACATTTCAGAGATACTATTCTGCCACAAACGTGATCTAGTCTGTCCCTTACGTTGCTCTTTGTGGGTTTGAAAGCCTAAGTTCCAATCCTATCTACCTCTAGTTCTCCAGAGGAACCAAAGCTGTAGCCAATTTCTTATAGTAAATCTCTTTATTATATATATCAATATATAAGATAGTTACTATATATTAGTATTAATTACATAATATATATAATAACTATCTTGTCTCCTGGGTCTCCAGCTTGACAACTAACGATCTTAGGGCCACTCAACTTCCATAATCTATTATATATACATTATATATATAATAGATAATTATATAATAATATATTATAATATGTAATATTTATAACATACCAAACAAATATTACAATATTTATATAACAATATAAAATAAATATTATACTATATGTTATATATGAATATTACATATTATGTTTACTTAATATGTTATATATAATAGACTTATTATCTATGTGTATCTATGTGTATATAGTATAGATACATATAATGAAGAGATTATAGAGGCTGAAAAGTCCCAAGACCTGCGGTTGGTAAGCTGGAGACTCAGGAGAAAAAGTAGTATCATTCCAGGCCAGGGCAGAAGGTTTGAGAAGCAGGAGGCTTCTGGGAGAAGTTCCACCTTGAGTCTGGGTCTGAAGGCAGGTGTGACCAACGGCCGAGCTCGGGGACAGCCCAGGAAGAGAGTTTTTCTCTAGTTGTGGGAGAACCTTTTTGTTCTATTCAGGTCTTCAAGTGATTGAATGGGGCCCACCCTCACTGGGGAGGGTGCTCTCCTTTACTCAGCTAGAAACCCCCTCACAGACACACCCAGAATAATGTTGGACCGAATGTCTGGGCACCTGGTGACCTAGCCAAGTTGACACATAAAATTAACATCACACCGATCCTGTGTCAATGAAATGAAATATTGTTGGTTTCTACCAAACGAACACTTGCCGCAGTGAGAAGACCAGCCAGAGAGGGCCCTCACCCTCGCTCCTCTTGCTATTCCTGCAGCTGTGTGTTAGCTGATGCAAGGTTTCTAAGGGTGCTGCCAAGAAAGAGAAGCCGACCCGGCCTCCCGGATGTGCGCACCAGGGTCTCTGACTCAGGCCACATCAGTAGATTCTTGGTATGGGTCAGTTTTATAGTTTCTCTTAAAATGGAAGATTACCAGCCCAAAATCATGGGCTCGTCCAAGCAGGTGCTACAATTGTCCCCCAGCCGCAGGTAAGTAAAGAAGGAGAAATAAAGTCAACCGTTGGCCATGGGGCAAGTGTGCTGTTAACATTGGCACCCACTGGGATCACAGACCGGTGTAGACGAATACCGTGACCTTGAAGGGAAAGAATAAAACACCCCAGTACAGTGATTCTCAACCAGGGGCGGCTTGGTCCCCAAGGGCTATTTGGAACTATTTGGAGATAATTTGGAGTTGTCATAACTAGAGGGGTGCTGCAGGAATCTGGAGGGTAGAGGCAAAACCTCTTAAAATGCACACGACATTCCCCCCCACCAACAAAGAATCATCTGGCTCAAAACGCTCATAGTTCAAGTTTGAGAAACTGTGGTCTACCGAGGACAAACAATATTCTTCACCTTTCACCGCTGCCAGGATGGCATCTCTCTTAAGACACTCCTCGACACCTGTTTGGCCATAAGGACGAGTGCCTTCCTCTGCGTCCTGGAGCCCTTGAGCCCATTCATGGTCTGACATTTTGCCCCGCTGTTCTGTCTCCCTCATGTGTTTGCTCAGCTAGGTTCCTTTATCCTTCTGGTCTCCACGAAATGCCGTGGGCTCAGAAGGGCTTTTTTCGACCATGCAGCCTAAAGTAGAATCCCTTCCCGGGGGCATTCTGTGAGACTTGCCATATTTCTTCATCAGGGCCGGCTTTCACTGGTAACCGTTGAATGGAGAGTCCCACGAGAGCAAGACCTCGGGTGGGCATCACTCCCTTCAAGGACTGCCTGGCACGAGAGAATAAATAGCCTCTGAATGAATGACATCTCCCGAGTGTTTTCTGGTCACGGGAGCTGGGACCATTTCCACAGTGATACAGGCTCTTATGAGAGGAAAGGCCAAGATGTCTTTTAGTCTGAGATGTTATCATGATACACTCAACTGTGTATAAGTATTTTCATAGTTAAGAAAAGTATGTGATCAACTATGCCCAGTGTTCTTTGATCACTCTGACTTTCTTATCTGGGTCAGAATGGTCTCTCCTAGCTTTCAAAGTCCTGTTATTTATGTTAAAGCACTTCTTTTTCAGTATAAACTTCAAGATGATTAATCCAAACTGAAGGGGTTCTATATGAAACTTTATTAAATTCATATAGGAATTTTATCCACTGAATAAGAACTTGATCCATACTCTTCCTCCTGGCTTCCAAGACCCTGTGTGACTGGCCGCTCATCTCCTCTGTCCTCACGGGGTTCGAGCCCCTCTGGACGTTGTGGATCCCCCAACAGCTAGCACTTCTTACCTCTCGGAGCCCTTCACACTTTCCAGTCCCTCTGCCCAGAGAAGTCCCCTGTAGTCCCACATCTGTTGACACCTCGTCGTCACTCATGTTTCATTGGAAATATCACCGCAGGGAGAAGCTCCCTTCCTGCCCCAGACTGGGAGAGACCCCCTCACCCGATACATTGAGTCTGCATCTGCTGGCCCTTCATTAACTTTCATCGCATTTAATCGCTATCTAAAATTACTCTGTCATCGGTCTGTCTGTCTGCTGCCTGTTTCCTCTCAGTAGAATATAGGCATCACACAGAGAGGACTTTTTTGTCCAGACTAGTTCATTACCTGGTCCAGGTGCTCAGAAAAAGACCTCAAATTAACAGGAACCCAAATATTTGTCATGAGTGAATGAATAAATACAGGCATACACGGGAACTCAGCCAATACACTCTAAAGACACAAAGTAAAACTTCAGAAATTCTGTTTTTTTCTGAATTTAAAATGATATTCAGAAGACATTGTATCTCTGAAAACGAATCACTTGTTCTGACCACCATCCTCCTCCCCATCTCCGTGGCGCCGATACTGTCTAGGTAGAGCGCTCCCTAATTTTCCAGTAGAATGCTTTGCAATCAAGGAATGTCTTAGCTCTGAGTTGTCCAGTGGTTAGTGAGCACTTGATATGTGGCTAGTGTGACTGAGGAACTGCATTTAAAATTTATGTTTTGGGAATTTAAAATTTTATTTTATTTAAATTTAAATAACTATATGTGGTTAATGGCTACCATGCTGGGTAGTTCATTTCCATTCCAAGTTAACATGGATGTACTTCTCCTTTATTTTCTTTTTCCTTCACCTTTTTTTTAGATGACAATAAACATTATGATGCTATATGTTCAAACTTACTTCTTATGTCTCCTATAGTAACTTTTTAGATTTATTGAAATGGAAAGCTCTTGATAACTGATGTTGATTTTAAAAATAAGGAACACAGTAGATCTACAAGCTAATACCATTTATGTAAATTAATTAGAAGCACATTTATATGTAATTAATCTAACATTTTATAAGGATATGTAGTGTCTTTTATAAACATACACACATGTCAGAGATGTGTAGTGTCTTTGATACATACATGTTTACATATTTTTGATACACAACAAACATGTAGATGATAATGTATGTAAAACTGGTAATGTTTCCATCTCTTAAATATTTTATCTCTTACTCATTTTCCTTGTCTAATCACAAGGGGCTGAAATTCCAAACCAATGTTAAATAATGATAGTAAGAGATATTTGTATTAAAAAAAAATACACATCAGAGAAATTAGTCAAACACATTAGCTTGTGTGTCTTTAGGACTGGGGAAATGGCACCAAAAGTAAGAAAAGATGAAGATTAGAGTCACCATGCACAGACCGATGACAAGGTGTCATGAACTGAGGAGTCTGGTTAACTCAGTTCTCCGTGTCTTGGATTGAAATATTGTATTATCACCTCATCGCTATGGACAGAATTGTGTCCCATCAAAATTCCTATATTGAAGCCCTAGTCCCCATTGTGACTGGCTATCTGGAGATAGGAATTAGGGTTAAATGAGGTCATAAGGGTGGAACCCTAATCTAAGAGAACTGTGGCCTTGTAAGAAGAGGAGGAGAGATCTCTTGCCCACGTGAGGACATAGTGAGAACGTGGCCATCTACATGCCAGAAAGAGGGCTCTCACCAGAACCCAATCATGTTGGCACTTCCATCCTAGATTTCTGCTCTCCAGAACTGTGAGAAAATAAATCTCTGTTTTCTCAGCCCCCAAGTCATAGTATTTTATTATGGTAGCCCAAACTGACTAAGACAATCATATCCTTATTCCACGAAAATTTAGCATTTCAAAAGTTTGAATTATTCAGTACCTGGTATTTGGACAGTTGACTAAACATTTTTATAAAAACAACAAAACACAAAGTTTTCTTCTACTACATATCTTACACCAAATTTTAAATGGATTAAAGATTGAAATGCGTAAAAAAAAAAAACAATGTAGGAATATCCTAAATAAAATACTATCACATAGAATTCAGAGTTCATTAAAAAAAAAAAGAAACCATGATAGAGTAGGTTTTATTTTATGAAGATAGGAGCATTTTTTAAAAAAAATTTATCTATTTATTTGAGGGGGGGGTAGAGGAAGGGGGAGAGAGAATCTTAAGCAGACTCCATGCTGAGCACGGAGCCTGATGTGGAGCTTGATCTCATGACCCTGAGATCATGACCTGAGCCAAAACCAAGAGTCAGATGCTTAACGGACTGTGCCACCAAGATGCCCCAATATAGGAACATTTAAACATGCTTCACTAGGTTAATAGAATGGGTCAGTTTAGAAGGTCACAGATGTACAATAATACAATTAACCTGATAGGTATACCACCTCACCCCCCAAAACACTGAATAAAATTCAGCATTCATTTTGATTAAAAGCTCTTGATAAAGTAGGAATGGAAGGAAACTCCCATTATGGCATAAATGAAGCCTGTCTTAAATGGAATCAGCTCCCGATCTGATGGTAAGAACTATAAAGGGTTACCATTGAAATTAGGAACAAGGTATAAATATCTCCTGTTGTCATTATCACTTAACACTGGTTTGGAATTTCAGTCCCTCATGATCAGACAAGGAAAATGAATAATATAAAATGTTTAATAAATGGAAAATTACGTTTTTGTAGATGGCGTTATTATTGGCATAGAAAACTAAAAATAATATAAAATTGATTGAGACTGATGAAAAATTTCAATAAAGGGAAAGTTGTAAAAGAAACAAAAACAAATGTACAAAAAATATACTTGTTATATGTCAGGAATATGTAATTGAAAAGTATAATGAAATAATGATTCCATTCACAGAAGCATAAAAAAAAATCTCATCTTGTAGTCACATTGGCAGAAAACTGTAGGGCTTTTATGAAAAAAAAATTCACTGAGGAATGTTAAAGAAGATCAGAATAAATGGAAATTTTGCCTGAGAAGATTATATAAAGGTCTCAATCTACTCCAAAGAAATCTATAACTTAAATAGAATTTCAGGGATGTCTAGGTGGCTCAGTTGGTTAAATGTCTGACTCTTGACTTCCACTCAGGTCATGATCTCAGGGTCATGGAATTGAGCCCCATGTCAGGCTCCGTGCTGGGTGTGGATCCTGCTTAAGATTCTCTCTCTCCTTCTCCCTCTGCCCTTCCCTTCTCTCCCCCATCCCGCTCATGCACTCAGTCTCTCTAAATAATAAATAAATAAATAAATAAATAAATATAATTTTAACAATTTAATATAATTATTTCAGAAATTGAATATAAAGGAAAACAAAACATTATCTCAAATAATAAATGGTTGAAAACAGCCTGGGGTGCCTGGGTGGCTCAGATGGTTAAGCCTCTGCCTTTGGCTCGTGTCATGATCTCAGCGTCCTGGGATCGAGCCCCGCATCGGGCTCCCTGCTCAGCGGGGAGCCTGCTTCTCCCTCTCCCTCTGCCTCTCTCCCTGCTCATGCTCTCTCTCTCTCTCTGTATCTCTGTGTCTCAAATGAATAAATAAAATCTTTAAAAAAAAAAAAAAGAAAACAGCCCAAATTAGAAGAGTACTGAGTCTTTTTTTTTTTTTTATAATATTCAAACAGAAGGTAAAGTTATAATGAAAATATTAGGTGAAAATAAAGCCTATTTAGGAAAGTTCTTTCTAGAAATGACATCAATGGTGGAGATCACAATAAAAACGGGTTAGATTAACCGCACAAAAAAATTACTTTGTTGTTGAGAAACATCATGAATAGAAATTAAAGGGCAATGACAACCTGGGGAAAATATTTGAAAACAAGGGGTTACCATCTTTAACATGTCAAGAGCTCTTCCAGATCGATAACCATATAAAAACACAATAGGCAAAGATTTTAAAAAGAAACTTCTCAGAAGTGGACATAAAAATAAACATATAAATAAATGTTACTTCACCTGAACAAAAATCAAGGAAACTAAAATATGAAATATAACATTTACCCCTATCACACCGAGAATAATTTGAATGTTTTCATGGCACTAAGGGAAATGGGCAATCGGGTTAATTCCCAGAGGCAATGCAAATAGCTGTAAACTGTCTCCAGTTCAGTTTCTCAATGTATGCCAACAGCCTTAAACTTGTGAATTTTCTTCGATCTAGCAATTCTTCCTCTAGGATTTTTTGCCTCTCACAAAAGATCGTTAAGTCAAGAGTTGCCTATAAGGCTATTCTACACAAAGTCTTTCATACATTGTGAGGGAGACAATAATCAAAAGCAAAAGCAGATTATTCAAACATAACAAATCTGTTAAATAATTTATAGAGCAATTGTTAAATGTAGAAGTATACTTAAGTAAACTAAATTATATAGCCATATATAGAATAGAATCTTGTCCCACATATTGGTGTTCATGGACATGCAACTGTTTTTACATTAATGGATACAACACTAGAAGGATACATACCACAATATCACACTTAATTTTCACTGTGGTATTAATTCTACCTGTTCCAAACACGACAAATTCATCCCAATTCTAAGGATTGTAAGCTCGATAAGAACTCTGCTGAGGACCACAGACAAAAATCTCCCAGCCAGTGATATCCCTGGTCCCCAAACCAACATGGTGTCACATTGTCATTCTTAAGCATCTTTACAGCACTTAGGGATATCTGGAATTATATCATTTTTATTCATTTGTTAATATTACCTGCCTCATTTCTTTTTTTAAAAAAGATTTATTTATTTGAGAGAGAGAGAGAGAGCGAGCATGAGTGGGAGGGGCAGAGGGCGAGAGAATCTCAAGTGGATTCACCCTGCTGAGCGTGGAGCCCAAAACGGGGCTCAATCTCACGACCCTGAGATCATGACCTGAGCCTGACCTGCATGGCTGGGAAAAGTTGTCTCAATTTATTACTCACATTTTTAACTTGGGCCAAATCCCAATTTCTTTTTTTTTTTTTTTAAGATTTTATTTATTTATTTGAGAGACAGAGAGAGAGAAAGTGGGAGGGGGAATGGTGGGGAGAGGGAGAAGCAGGCTCCCTGCTGAACAGGGAGCCCAACGCAGGGCTCCGTCCCAGGACCTGGAGATCATGACTGAGCCAAAGGCAATGCTACCCAGGAGCCCCAAGACATTTTTTATTTTTATGTAGTCGTTGGCATCAAACTTTTTCTTTAATTTTGCTTTCTTGAGAGTTGTTCACAGAAGTCTCTCCCTATTCCAACCAATATAACTATTCTCTGAATTATGAATGCATTCAAATATATTGAATTTTCACCCTTTTGGCCTTTGATTTTACCCTCTAAGGACACACATTTCACATGTAAACTTTCTTCCTGTGCAAACGATCTGTGCATAAAGATCTTACTGCTGGGGTGTTCTTCACAAGGCTTGTTGTAAAGGCCACTTTAAAAAATAATCTTACTGTCTAATCATTTGGGATGGTGTTTATTATCAATACGAATAAAAACAAATGATATACAATCATGAAGACAATTTTACAGAATATTTAATGACCAGGAAATGTGTCCACAACATATGGAGCAAACAAATAAAATCAGATCACAAAATAGTACTTCGGTTTACTTATTGCAAACAATACAGGCACCTATATAATGCTCAGTGACAATGTGTCGAACAAGTGAGTGACTACATGGGAAAATCAGAAAAAAAATAAAGAGTTTTCTTTTTGACAATACAGCAGCAGGGCTAAAATGCTGGAATGAAAACCAAACAAAACATAAACAACACATTTTTTTTCTAAAGCATGGCGTGCTTTACGGGACTGGGAGCCGCATGAGAGCGGGGTTCACTGGGATAAGCATAGGTGAGGCTGGGGGTGCCTGCTAAAGCCTAGACTCCCCTGTCCTGCTCTGGGTGGAGCAAGCTGCCAGGCTGTGTGTCCAGCCCCCTTGCCTGGGGGGGGGGGTGCGGGTGGAGCTCTGGGCTGGGCGTGGGGCGGCCCGGAGAAGGCATCTCCATCTCTAGGCTGCTCATGAAGGACTGAACAAGTGTGCAAATGGGAGTCTGAAGGTGAGGACTTTAGCTTCTCTGAATGTTCATTTCCCAGCATTTGGAACAGAAATGCTGACATCCTTCCCAGTGTGCTCCAATCCTCAGCCTCGAGCTGGGGGAGCAGAAGAAGCAGGGGCAGATGGGGCTGGCTGGAATCTCAGGCCTCCCACATACTTGCGATGTGGCTTTGGCCACCTCTTAGCCCCCGCTACCCTGTAAAAGGGGCTGATGACACTACCTTACAGATGGGACCTCGAGCAGGCTCTGTAGACGTGACTTCTCCAGAACAAACAGTGAAGGGAGTCTCGGCTGGTCGCATGTGAATGTGTTTTGTAAACTATAAAATGCTAATCAAACATGGGAAACAGTAATTGGCAAATAATACTAACATTATTATTACAAGCTAACCTTGCACTACAATTTCCTAAGGGTATGGAAGAGTTTTTGTTGGTTTTCTGAAGCAAAATCAACTGGATTTAGATTTTCTGCTTTTCTGCATTTATTTATTGAGTGATTTGTTAATCCTGAAAGGAAAGCCGAGGTGTGGTTTAGTGGGGGGAGTGGGTGGGAAGAGAAAATTTTGAAGAGCAAGAATGAGAGCAGAG